>NC_141021.1:42412500-42735000 GCF_052040795.2 Danio rerio | reverse complement strand
CTGAAACCATGTTATCAGGCCAAATCCTAGTGAGCTAGTAGGGCGATAGCGATGTTTGCCTTACCAAGCACCACTAACAAAGGTACTGCTTGGTTCCACAGTGACAGAACCGTGGTATTATGACATCTCTGTCTTATCTTTGGAGTTAAAAGTTCTTTCATATTACCACACGCACCTCAATTTCCGCCTGTATTACAGCCATCATTCATGTGCCATGGAAGCGCACGGTGTCTTGCGGAATACATCTCAAACACTGGAAATTCAGCGAAATCATAAAAAGACCACCCAAATGCTCTTGTCCTCTCCCCTTCCCCCACCTCTCTCTTTATTCACAGGAAGGAGAGGTATTGCTTTCCTTCAAGCCCCCTCCTCCCCATCAGACACGCATACACACACATCAGGGATGGAGCTCTCAGATCCTGCAGGAGGAAAGAGCGAAGCGCAGCGGTGGGGGCTCGAGCACACACCACACTCGTTGTATCCTTGACAACACAGACACCAGACAAAACCACCACCGACCGCCGCTCAGCCGCCTAAACAAAGGCATTTGTGTGCACTTGTGTGTGTCAACAAGGAAAGAGGGCAGATTCCGAGATGGAGGAGCGTTGTTTTAGCAACTAGTCTTGTAGAGAGTTTGTAAACACACACACACGCACACAATCCCCAGTTGTAGCAATATTTTCTCCTCTTGATGTCCCTTAATGATGTATGTTTGTCTGTTGCGTATTCACAGGGGGCCTCTAGTCAACATCTCTGTGCTGAACTGTATTGACATAGCCATGAATGAGCTGAAGAGAAAGAGCGTTTCTGTAGAGGCTGGGTTTGGGCTAAACCATATGGATGAGTAGAATAAGCCAAGTGTCACTGTAATGCTGACATTATGAGGGAGGGTAGGGCTGAGAGATAGGCTCAAGCTGAGGATGTTAAGAGGACTGTAGCAGATAACAAACAACTTGAATGTTTTTTTTTATCATGGTGTGGTGTGTGCACATCCCCCTCTTTTTACACATTCCACAGTTGTGGAATTAGAAACCTGGAATTTTCATACGGTATATGCGCCTGACAACAAAGACTTTTGACCTTATTCTAAAATGCGGAAGTGCGTCTGTTTTCGTGATTGTTTCAGAACTTATGATTCAGTCGCCTACGGGAGAAATAACTAGGAATGATAAACGGCAGAAAACAGTTAAACTACTTGCTCTACAAACAAATGTTCGCATGACTATACAGACCAGGTAGAACAATATAATAAGAAAATGTCAGTTTGCAACATCAAACAGCAAAGCGAGCAGTTTTTAATGTCTAAAAATGAATGGAAGTGAATGAGACCGGAAGTCTCGAGCCAAAAAGATTCAAACGGCTGCGTCCGCTCGTCAACGCAGAATAAAGCGAATAGAATACACAAGATGTGTCACTCGTATAGTTTTGAATAGGGAAAAGTGTAACGTTCAATATGACGATTAAAGCCCCGCCTACTAGTACAGGAGTCAATCATCGGTCGCTATAGACTACCGTTTTTTTGGTGTTTTTACGACAATTTGGTGGTCAACAAACGTGCTGGAGTCTCAGCGAATACTTGCTTCACAGACATTAGAAGTATATTGAAACAAAGCTTGAAATCTGTACTTATAAATGATCCAAGTGCACTTGAAAGCAAAAGATTTTTGGTTTTGTAATCTGTTTTGTAATATGAAACAAACGTGAGTTACAGTTTGTCTTGTCAAACACGCATCACATGATAGCAACTACTCAAACACCCACAAACTTGTAAACAATGAGTCCCTGTCATTTCTGAATGAGATTCGCCACCAAGACCAAGTTGTGGATTACTTCAGAAGACCAGCACAATCAAACAATCATTGTCCAAAAGATGATAATGTCTAACACTGCTGTTAATGAGGTTGGTGTCGTGATCTCGTTCCTTTCAAGTAGCTTGGGGGCAATCTGAAGATATGCCGATTTTGTTTGATTCTGACATTTAGAAACTAAACTTTCGAGGTGGTTGTTGTTTAATTTTATTGATGCTTCTAATTATATGATGTAATCATAAGCTTGGCAAACAGTTTCAAAGAATTTGATGTTTCCCCATTCAAACAGAATGCCTGAGCATACTGCCCAAGAGGCGCTTTAAAGATGGCTGCCGTGTGACAGGACTTTTATTAAAGGGACTTTGCTGACAATTCTTTCACATTTCTATAAGAAAAGTGTCAAATAGGTAAACCACTTGTTTATTTATATTTTATTTGATTGAATCATTCAACTCACCATTGTGGTCTTACATATGCATATTGATACTGTTGTCTGCATCAAGAGTGTCACTCTTTTAATAATAATAAATTATTTTAAAATAAAGTTGCTTGCGACACATTTTTATATGGATGTTTGATTTGAAGTCTCATCCACTAAGGATGTAACGATTCACTGTGAGCTGGCTGAAAATTGATTCAAATATAAGACTATTTAAGCCGGTAGAAATGTTGAACGAATGGCGAGTAAAATGAGCGTAAAATGACGGCGATGAAGTGCACCAGACATAACAAACTGTGCAAATACTGCTAAAAGACGTTTACTTACACTAACAAAACAACGAATGTGATGCACATAAGCCATCAGCACAGTGAAAACAGTCAGTGGTCAGTTCCCTGGAGCAACAAGACTATTGATCACCTCTGTTCACACTGCTCTCTGGTTTAGGGAAGGTTTTCCTCTCCACACCAGCCATCTCAGTAAGTAAAAAGAGTTTTATTCTACAGGAGACATTGTAAATGTGCAAATATCTCTACAAGAAAACATACGTAGATATGCTGATATTTCTTTTTTTTTAAATGTAAAATCCCAGCACAGTCACAGTTTTAGTTTGTTTATATTATTGAGTCTTTTTCAGTTTGTATTATTTATTTATTTATCTATTCATTTATTTATTTGTTTAAATAAATAAACAAATAAATAAATCAAATCAGGCCTTTATTTGTCACATACACTTTTGTATAGTGAAATTGAAGCCCCCCCTCCTGACTGAATCATCAGATTAGTATCATGAATCGTATCGAATCTTGAGTTGGGTGAATCGTTACATCCCTACAAATATAGGAAAACCACTTGTTTGTTTATATATTTTCAATTTAATCATTTAACTCACCATTGTGGTCTTACATATGCAGATGGACACTGTCATGACATCCCTACCAACCACATTCAGTTCAGTGGCATATACACATCCTAAAAGACCTAAAGGTCTATCATGTGATGTGACCACACTGCAGCGCATAAAGCAAAAAGCTTTCTGGAGTTTGATCATGAATTATTTAATGGATTTGTTTAATTATCATACACCTAATGTCGCTATCCCAAAATCGCATTGCTCCTAAACACAAGACACTTTCTCTTTTGATTTAAGGGTGCAACAAGAACCAATAATTACCTAGTGCGATTCGCTCATGGCACCAGCTGTGAATGAATCTTAAGCGGCAGGTACGTGCTGACTATATTGCTCTGCGCTTACCTGTGTGCATTGACTGAAGTGTGTGTGTGTGTATGTGAGCTCTGCCGCTGCTATTGCTCTTCTCTTTGTCCGTGTGCTAACACTGACAGATGGAGAGACCACATGGATCATGGCAGCAGAGAGAGAAAGAGAGAGAGGGAGGGAGGAGATCGAGAGCAGAGGAGACGGAAAGAGGATGGTGGTGGGGGGGGGTTAGTGCACAGGCCAGGAGGAGGTGTGTGTGCGTGCGTGCGTGTGTGTCAGGGCATATGGTGCCCAGGAAAAAAGCAGCCTGCAGTGGGTGTCTGCCTGCCCGTGTGTATTAGCGGTTGAATTTCCAAAGCCTGTTAAGATTATGCTTCCTCATATAGGGACGACACACGCTTGTGTGTTCTTGCGTTTGAGTGGTGTAACTGTAAGGATGCTGGGTACAAAACAGCCGGGATATTAATAAGATTCACGTTTGTATCAGTGTGTGTTTGGATGACAGAGCTCTGTTTAGTATGCAGGGACCAGAATGCTGTTGCTGCCAGTGTGCTATGAAGCCAACACTGGCCTGTAGCACAGAATAAGAATGATGCCTCTCTCTCTCTCTTCCTCTTCCCCCTCCTCTCACTTCCTCCAGTGAGGATACCTCACCAATAAGAGAGAGAGAAACTTTGGCCGTCTGAGCCACTGTGTTGCCATAGATACCATGGCTCATAGCACTTTACTTCCGAAATCAATGGCAGACTCGAGATGGGAAAGGTGGGAGTTTTGTGTGTGCATGAGCTCACATGTGTGTGTATGAAAATGTTTGACACCTGTCAACATACAAGGATTGTGATTTAGTCTTTAGTGTGTTTACTGCTTTGGTGGGTGGTATTTTTTTTAATAAAGCATACCTCAACACATCTAGACACTCTGAAATGCTCACTACAGGTGGCCTGATACCGATGATGACATCTCTTTATTCAGACTTAAGCAGTATCTCGCAAATAACAGCTATTAGTTGTGTGTCGAGCAGCTAGGATGTTTACGAAAGACAAATATTTCAGTAAACATGAAATCTGTTATGTATAGGTAGATGAGGCCCATCATTAAACCACGCAGGGTCAATGAATCTTTTAGTAGCGGATGAATAATTATGGTATATAAGCTACTGTTGTCTCTGCGTGCTTCCATTTATTTCTCCAAATATAGCCTTTGGATGCATTTCAGAACATAAGCCATATTATAACTGAGCACGAAAATAACAGCTATTAATTTAATTTGCTCAAATGGGCACATACATTTATACGTAAAAGTTTACCCTTTTCTCTTATTTTGTTTACTTGGCTTCTGTCTTGGTGTTATATCACTGACTTTGGTGACATTTCTGGTGTTATTATAGTAGTTATATAAACATAAATTCTCAGTTTGACATTGAAGTTTTTGCACCATCTCATCGACTGTTTGAATTTTAAGTGTAATACTTCTGTGATAATAGGTTTTGTTTTGGTTGTGTGATGAGAACATACCTGTCAGCCCTCTCGTTTTTCTGGGGATTCTCCCGTATTACAGTTCTATCCCACTATCATCCTGTTAAGGTATTTTCCTAAATGTCTCCCATATTTTCACTCTTTCTATGAAGGGTGGCAATAAACATTAAAGAGTCAATCCTCCCTAAACGCAACCCATACCGCCGAACCAGCAGGGGACACCCCTTGCTCTTAAATGAGACTCTGTTTTGTGCATTCGTTTTATTTAGGCATGAAAACACTTTGAAATAAATATAAAAACGGCTAGATTCCATTTAATTTCTTTACAGGTGCCATCACCCCTCCTATGCAATCCTCAAAACAGTCATGTAGCAGTGCGTGACTGTCAGCTGATGCACTTCATAGTGATAAATAGACTCTGTTTCCGAAACGGATTCTGTACTCGAGATTTGAAGCAGAGTGTAAGTCTGGGTTTTGGGTACATGTTTGAACAGACATATACACATAATTAATAAAAATAACATCTAAACATGTGGATCTTAGTGGGATTTTTTTTTCAAACACAACAAATTTTGTCCTAAATGAGCATAAAAAGTTAGGAAAGCAATCGAATGCTTTCATTAACGTTAGATGTGTGCACTTTTTAAGTGACACCTCTGTTATTTCATGTAATGTAAATTTGATCTATTTCTTTATAATAGCTCATTTGAATAAGCAGAATTGTCTAATGAATTATTTGCTGTTAATGTATACTATTTATTTATTTTTTTATATGCTAATAATAAAACATATTACCGACCGTTTAATTGTTTATTGACTGCTCCAGAACAACATATTTAGTCATTTGGGGATTTTTTTAAGGGTGGGGGATATCCCTTATAGTGGGCATATCCCTTATTTTCACATCCCATTGTTGACAGGTATGGATTAAGAGATGTGTAGAAAAAATGAGAAGGGGAGGATTATGCTATTTCAAGAGCAAAAGAAGGGACCCAACGTAATTTCTACATAGGGTTACTCTCACCTCCTGGCTGGAACAATATTTGTACAAACGGGAAAAACTCCCAATCATCCTGTAACCCCACCCAGGCTTCTACTCGATAAACTGTCCAGGAGTTCTAGAAACCATAGTGGTGTCCTTGTTTCTACATCCACCAAACTAGCAGCTTATTGTTTGTACTTTTCAGCCACTACTGTTCAGTCATGTGCAAAAACACTGCAGTGATGACATGTTTTTGAGCCAAACTGAAAGTCAGCATCACCCTAGTCTTAGACATCACACCCAGGAGCCATTGCCAAAAAGTCCAGTCCCTTTTCTACCCTTTAGCCTTACTTTGTTTCAATTCTCATTGGTTTAAGACAGGGGTGGGCAACCCTGTTCCTGTAGAGCCACCTTCCTGCAGTTTTCAGTTGCAACCCATATCAAGCACACCTGCCTGTAATTATCACGTGGTGTTCAGGTCCTAATTAATTTGTTCAGGTGCGTTTGATATGGGTTGCAATTGAAATCTGCAGGAAGGTGGCTCTCTAGGAACAGGATTGGCCATCCCTGCTTTAAGAGGTCTCACTCATCAAAGCGAACATTGCTGTAGTTATAGCGTTTTGTATTTTTTTAGTCGTTTGCAACGCAGTGACACACAGTCAAATATTTTGCTGAACATATCCACAACTTATGACACTCATAAATGTTCATAAAAATCATCGTGCTGCAGGTATTAATAGGTTTGCTGAAGGTGAAGCTGACGTGCAGTTAGGGGTATGCATCTTTAATAAACTATTTTATTAAAGTTATTAAAGACAGTTTGCATTCATTGAAAAGAAAGATTAATAAATCCATATAAAAACCGTCCCTTAAAAGTGACGTTGCGTCTTCAGTTTTGGGTTCAGGCACGCTTTGCACTCCAACTACAAGCGTACCTCTCCAACACCTAAACGAAACCCAAAATCTGCCTGGGCACAGTTTGGATAGCCTAGTGTGAGTGCACTCTAGGAGTGTAGTAGTGGTGTCCCTTTTCCAGGGGAATTTTTGCACTTCTACTTTTTGCCGTGCTGTTTTAGGGTGAAAGGTATAAAATACAGTTGTGACTGAGCCTAAATGCCTGATGTGTGAGACGCAAAAATGAGAAACATTCAGAAAATTGAAATTGATAATCTATTTGGTTAAAAATCTACAGGATTTCCAGAAGATGTGTCTTTTGTGTTTTTTAACTGTCCACCTGGAAGCTATTACAGAAGAAGAAAGCTGTCAAGTTTAGAATTATCAATGGGTGCGTATCAAGATCAACTAAAGAATGTTAAGTCCATGGCATACATGATCACTCAAAACACAAAATTCTTAGATGAATACTTCATTGTCTGCACACCAGTTTTGTATGAACTTCAACTTTACAATTCAACGCCCATTAAGATGATGATGAACAAAACAAACAGTGATTTGTTGCTTTATATGTCAGTCAGGCGCTTCGTGGGTGGTCTTGGGCCCGTGAAAGTTAGCTAGAAGTCTAGACATTCTGCCATCAGTCTGTAGGTCTGGCTATGAGAAAAACATTGCTTTGGTGACTAAAAAGCTCAATTTTACAGTTGGCCTTTGGGTACTTCAAGAAATAAGGCTTCATTAGTTTTTTGATTGTTACAATTCTTATTTCTAGATCTAGATAATCTTTACAAATGGACATGCATTTTTTGAAACCCAAATACATTCACTAGAAACAGAAAATGTTGAAGTTATGAAGAAAAAGGCTATAACCTTCACTGAAGTAGCATTACATCATCGTCAAATTCAGCAAGCTTCCAACAACTCTTTCAGTCTTTATTTGAAAATTGCAAGTTGGAGTGTTTAAGCTGGAATGGTTTTCAGGATTTCAAATATAGGCCTAAACGTGACAAACTGTGAAGGTGATAATGTTTAATGACCCTAACATAAGCTTGTGTTAGCCACAGACCTTATTTCAAGCATTTAATCAAGAACCCATTAAAAAAAGCATACCGACTACAGGATAATGTGACTGCAAGTGGTAAAATGCTTAATCGTTTCAGCATATTAAGATTAATTCCTGCTGGTTTCCACTTATGTATATTGTTTTCTGCTGAGCTAAATATGTTTGATGACCTAACCCTAAATTTTCATGCATATTTGATTTCTTCTTAATGGTTACCTCTTGTACGCTTGCACAAACAAGTTATATCAAAAAAGCTAACAAGAGCTCATTCCTCAGGACTAACAAGAGCTCATTCCTCAGGCTTTATCACTTGTTTTCCCAGCACAACTAAAGGAGAGAAACCGGAAGATAAAGAGGCAGGAACACCTGGGTCGCACACCCCCACGTACACAAAAAAAGAAAGACAGCTGCCTCTTTCCATATGGCAAAGTCATGGATATGACACCCAAATCACGCTCACACACACACACACACACACACACACACACACACACGCACAGTATCAACACAAGCTGCTCTTCTCTCTTCTGAAAGACCTTCACTATTTCATGCCCTAAACTGAAGTGAACTGCACTACGGCAGACTCGCACTCGGTTCCGCGGAGTGACACGTTGAGTTCATTTTAATAGTGAAGCATTAAAGGAGAACTTTTGTCACCGTTGTGTCAGCTTCCTCTGCTTCCATGTAGAAATATGTATTGTGGCATTATACATATGCCAGTCGAGCAGTCGTGTCATTATTTTATATTTAGTGTAATAGCGGCACCTCATCCTGCCGACGCAGGCTGTCTTATCTTTCCTATGGAGGCTCCAAACTGTCATATCCCGAAAGAGAGACGGAGGGGAGGATGGGTGAATTGTCTTAAAAAAGAAGGCAGCTCTCAAAACGCTCACTGACAACTTGAGAGAGTGAGAAGGAAGGAGAGAGAGTGAGTTAAGGAGCTTTGAAAAGGATTAGGTGCAGAATTTAACTTTTTTGTAGCCAAAGATGCCTTCTCAGAGCAATTTGCCTTGAACGCTGAAACATGGTTAATCCCTTCTTAAAAGAGCATAATCCAACAACCCTGCTACCTGATCCACACTGCAGAGAGACTGAGAGCTATGGTGCTTCACTCCACCTGAATCAACACGCACACACTCGCTTATAAAACACACCGGAGGAAGCTCTACACACTTTGCTGTGAACCTAAACGCTCGCAAACTCCAACCTCCAACACAGAACATCCTTGCGGAGCTTTGGGTGTGTTAGACCTGCAGCTGAGAGAAAGTGTGCCAAGGAGAGCACATACGAATGCAGTGCGAATGCTGCGTACTGTGTTCTGCTTACTGAGTACTGTGTACTGCTTGCTGAGTACTGAGAACTGCTTGCTCACAGCTAATTACTTACAAAGGGTATTTCTCTTTACTGGGATATTACTACCTTGTGTAACTACCGCTGCATGCCGAGTGCTTACTGAGTACTTGTTACTGGAAGTACTACATTGTGTACGGAGTACTGCTTGTTGAGTAATGTTTGCAGAGTACTGCTTGTTGAGTACTGAGTACTTACTGGCAGTACTTCACACTACCCTGTGTATTTATTAGTGCTCGCCGAATACTTCTTACTGGGAGTACTTCATTCTGCCCTGTTTATTAATTTGTGTTCGCCGAGTACTTCATGCTACCCTGTGTATTTATTAATACTCACTGAGTACTTCTTACTGGGAGTACTTCATGCTATCTTGTTTATTTATTAGTGCTCGCTGATGCACCAAATTTTCATGAGTGAAAATTTTAAGCCGAAAATCCCATCTTCAATTTTTAGCTTAAAGAAAGAAAATATGAGACGAAAATAGGTCACGCTCATTCCACTCTTCTGCTAGTACCTTGTATGCTTGGTACTGCATGCTGAGAACTTGTTACTAAGAGTACTACTTTGTGTACTGCTTGTATACCGAGTACTTCTTACTGGGAGTACTTCTTACTGCCTTGTTTATTTAGTACTGCTTGCTACAGTAAGGGCTGAGTGCTACTTACCAGCAGTGGTGGATGTAGGTATGGCAATATGTGCTGACACCCAGTGCAGCATCTTGCTAGGGGCGGCATGGAGACATTCACTTTCGTCCATTTTCGCTACTCCCCTCTCCCACTGGGCTTCTTTTTCGCCTGTGACAAACACCCATCTCAAACCACCACAGCTCATTACTTTTGTCTGTGAACCAAACTACATCCGCCTTTTGTCATCATCACATGATCTACCCGCGTTAGTGGAGTCAATTCACTACCATTCACGAATTCTGTCGCAGTGCATCATGGGATAGCGTATCATCCATTCGATGCGCATTTCAGAATCTTGCCGAAAGAAGTAGGTCATCCAAGTACTTCTTGCACACTGTTTTTTGAATTATAAGAATTTGGACATACTATTCGACATGCATAGTGTGTTTACCATACTATATAGTGTAAAAGTATGCGATTTTTGACACACAGCTTATGTTCATGATTTGCCTCTGTCTTCTGAGTTTAATTAATCTGGCATCGTCTGACACATGCAGTGTTTGTTGAGTGCTGCATACTTTTCGAGTTCTAAGTACTTTTTTCTGACTACTACTTACTACTTTGTGCAATTAACACTGCTACAGTAACTGAGTGCTGTGTACTTCTTACTTCTTTCCACATTCCACTGTCTCATGCCAAGTCCTTGCAGTATTCATAGTATACTCAGCTGAAGATGAGTGCAGAGAATCAGTAGGACATGCGCAATGCCAACATGGGTGTTCTGTTTGAACATTTACCTTTCATTTTCGCTATTGTACATAGACCATCATGAAAAGCAGATGGCTGAAGTTTACATTGGGTTTTTTCAAGTATCATTTGGTTCTTACTGAGTACCACATCCTGAGTACTGATTGTTTACTGAGTATTGAGCAGCTGTTATTTGAAAATGTTGTCTTAAAAATGCAAAATCATTCTGTCCATCATTTAATTTACATTTTTTATGTCTCTATGACAATGCAACACTGTCGACATTATGAATACATATTTTTGTAGGTTAACCTGGACATTGTCACCCTGTTTTCCCTATTTTTCTGTTTTCAGCTATTGCAGATAAGAACTGTTACCAGCTAAAGTTTATGATTTGTGATTTTTTTATTTCCATCTAGACAATGTTAATAACAAGTTATTAATTTGATGTATTTAGAAGTGTAAATATTTCTCCAGACGGAAAAATTTCATGAATAAACCTAAAGTATAAATAAACATGGGGCGGCATGGTGGCTCAATGGTTAACACTGTCGCCTGACATCTCTGTGTGGAGTTTGCATGTTCTCCTCATGTTGGCGTGGGTTTCCTTTCCTCTCAGTGCTGTGGTTTCCTCCACAAGTCTAAAGATATGCGCTCTATAGGTGAATTGAATAAACTTAATTGGCCGTAGTGTATGTGTATGTGTGTATGAATGTTTCCCAGTGATGGGTTGCAGCTGGAAGGACACCCGCTCGGTAAAACATATGCTGGATAAGTTGGTGGTTCATTCCGCTAAGCCGAAAGAGAATGAATGAATGTTAAATAAACACTGTTACCATGACTAAAGGTTTACTTCATGCTGCGTAATATTATAACACACTTAATACTGGTATGCTGCATTATCATGTGACAATCACATTGTGTGTTTAATTCAGTATGGGAGCAAAATTAAGTCTAGATTTGTCAAAATATGTAAACTTTTGGAGTTAAGCATAAAAAAAGTTAAAAATAGTTCAACATCATGTTATGTTGGCAGTCTTATGGTAAAACTGTCTGTGAATCATTGATTAACTGGGCAGCTGCCTTCAGTTTTGGATACAGTCTAGGTCACTTTTGTTGACAGACAGTTTTAGTGTATTTCCGGGTTGAAAGTGAAAAGTGAAGCACGTGCGTGACATTGATATGTGCCTGTGATTTAAAACCCTGAACGTCGTCAGCAGCGCCAAAAGATAAAATCTGTCAACACCGAGACTCAAGTGATGCTTAGAGTTTGTTTGTTCAGTATTAACTGTCTATTAACTGTCTCGTCTACAAATGTGTTTTGACAGGCACTTGTTTGTAAAGTGTGCTACTGCACTCTAGTAATTAAACGAAGGAGTAAACCTAGCGAATAATGCACAGTTCAAAAGTCAGACATTCATGTCATGTTTGTTTTGTTTTCTTCATATTTGTGACACTGCATTTTTATTTTTTTCTTTAATAATCAGATAATGTTTATTATATATTTTTAGCATAACATTACGTTTTTCATGTATGATATACTGTATTATAAATAATTCAATCTATTGAAAGAGAAATAGATCAATGCCATTTTAAATATTTTTATAGATTTAGGTTTAGTAATTAACCACAGAAAATTATTAATAAATATTTGACCAAATGCATTTGAAACGCATGAAATTTAACCCCACCGAACTAAACTGAACCTAAACTTTAAAAACTGGACTGCCACCGTTACAATTTACTAGAACTTCTGTGTTAAGCTGCTTTGACACAATCTACATTGTAAAAGCGCTGTAGAAATAAACATGAATTGAATTCTATTTAGGGCTTCACAATATATTGTTTCAGCAACGATATTAAATTGAGTTTTTAATATGATTTTTGTGATGACATTGAATGTATTTTTGTTGTCTGTTTTTCTGTGATATGTGTAATGTGATGTGGATGTGGGATAAAGCCAAAGATAAATCTCTCCACCCCACCACCAGTGTGCAGCATCCACTTGGATGATTGACCGGCAGCCACAGGACAACAGCGCCAGTGCACTCACCACACACAAGCTTTTGGTGGAGTGGAGAGATAGTGATAGAGCCAATTCAGTGGATGGGTATGATTGGGAAGGCATGATGGGTAAGGGCCGATGGAGGGAATTTGGCCAGGACACCAGGGTTCCGGCCACAAGGCCAGATCTTCAGATAGTCAGTAGGTTTGCGTAGCTTCTCTGTAAACTATGTCCCTTTGCAGTTAATGGTAAGGATAAAAGCAGGTGCAAATACCACATATAATGACGTTTTTATTCAAAAGTTATTCAAGTTACTTTACAGCTTCAAGTCCTTCTGTGAATTGATGTGTCTTCTCACACAATAAAGCATGCAATATATTTATACATTAGCATTTTAGTCAAACAAAGGCATTGCATCACAACATACATTATTATAAAGACAATTATAAGAACTCAAATCATATGTTGTCATGGTTATGGGTCTCTTAATTCCGTTGAATCAGTTGAAAGCAGTTTTATATTATGTTTATCTTACGCTATAAAGATTTACCATAAGGTGCATCCCAAATTGCATACATCACTTGCACACTATCCTACAGTATTTTGTAGCATAAATAGTGTAAGTAGTGCATTCACACTGAAAACTCTAAAAATGATAAGTGCATTTTAACTACTTGGATGATTCACTTGTTCAACTGTTATAAATAAGCGTGGAATGTTGGACACTTCACACGCTCAACAGTCGCAGCTTTGCTCACTTAACGGAAGGGGTGGAGCTTTCGGGCACTGATCTTGGATTACTTTATTTTGGAATGTGAAAGCAAAATTCTCCTACAAGAGTGATTATAGCGCCTCCTGATGGTGAATGCGGTTATACTCACGGCAGGTATTTTGGTAATTTATTTTGCTAATTTGGCAAACGTCAAACATCATCAGGGAAACGGTTTGAATTTCTGCTTAGTAAAAAAATATTTGTGTTCCATTTGGGACGACACTACATACATATGCCATGCTGTTGAGTGTAAAAGTTCCTAAGTACATAGTGGATAAGTGGATAGTGTGCCATTTTGAAATGCAGCTGTAGACTCGTATTTCCTGGGTTTCTTCGGGGCATATTTGGTTGTTCTGTTTGACTCGAGAGCGTCCTCTGGCCGTCTGGAGGAGATTTAATACTGATCACATCACTGTAGTTTCCTTACATAATGTGCAAGACAATCATAGCTTTTGCTAAATTGCAAATGCGATTTTATGTCAATATATTGTTTAGCCCTAATTCAGCTTATACTCGAATCCAGTTAGACTCACCAAAAAGCATAATACAACACTATCTGTTTTATTTCAACAGATTATCAGTCCTATGAAATCATCCCAATCAATATGAAATTATGAGTTCTTTCCGAATTGAGCTAGCTATTGAAATAATATTTTATACGGCAGAAAAACAATACATTACAATGTCAGTTTTTTTCAATATCGTGCAACCCTACTTTGATTATTTTGAAATGTTGGAAAGTCCTATCCCCATTGAAAGTGCGCGTATATCAGGAAGTATATCTGCATCTCATACTGTATCCCTTTTGTTTTTCTCTCTTTTATTTTTCTGAATTTTTCTCTCTTTGTTGCTCTCATTCTCCCTTTCTGTTTGCAACCTGAGGAGCAGTGCACACTGTGTTTGCCACCCACTCTCTACTGCCTGTGGATTCACAGAGAGGGAGAGAGAGAGAGAGAGAGAGAGAGAGAGAGAGGGAGAGAGAGATGTGTGTGTTATTCTGGAGGAGTGTCTGCTTTAGCTCTCTCATTAGAGGACACTGGGAAGGCTGCAGAGACCAAACTCCAGCAGCCCTTGCTCATACTGTTGTTTGGACATGAAACAAACACCTTTATACTCCCACACTTGTGTTTGCACACTCTTCAGGTGCACATCCTGCACCCTGCCTTTTCACATCTAGAAACCATTGTTGCACTCTTGGCCCTTGATTCATTTCTGTATTGATGGTAAACGCATTGACTAGTTCCCCTGATCCACATTTGTTTTTTTCCCAGTCGCCCCTTCCCTCCCATTACCATGGGTTGCTCGATACTTATAGCACTGGGCATCACTATTGTTAGTGCATTTTATCACTTTTATGGACAGTTTGATGGAAGCCAGCTTTCCTATCAGGCACTGCAGCAGTCACCTATCAGAGAGGACCCATTGTCCCCCAGGCAGTGATAAGGATTCTTCAGCCTACCCATGTAGAGTTCAGAGCTTTATCTGTTGGCCGCACTGTGTTTTTCTAAACGAATGAGACGTAATGGAGGGAAGGGTTGGACTGACGCGGTGAGAGTGTATATCCACTGTGAGCGTTTGCTCCAGCAGGTGTGGCTGTTTGGATCTTATTGTTTATTAGAGAGGATCTGTGGGTTATGTGACATGTTGAGGAAATCAATTTCATTTCTTTGGTGTTTGGCCTTAAAGTTATAAATAACCTTATAGAAGGGATATTGGGTTATTGCCTTGGCACATAATTATAATTCTTGGCGACTAAAATGTCGTTTGCATCTGGCAAATCCTCAATATTTGTGTTCCATCAATCTGTTTTACAATTGGATGATGCTAAGTGCAAGTGTGAATGGTCTAAGAACTTGTCTACAGATTTGATGAGATTGCATTTATTCGTAGAGGTAAAGGTGCAATAGGTGATCTTCCACAATGCTAACAGCTTAGCATAAACCTCTGAATCACAGTCCCTCCCCTGCCGTCTAGAGCCACGCCTCCTGAAAAACAAACACTGCAAAAGAACCCTCGTCTCATGTTAAAAGCGACTAGTCCTTGTCCGGCGGCGTGCAAGCCAAATTGACATGCTATTTCAGAGCAAATATTTAGAGTTGCATGGTATACAATATAGGTAGAGACTCGGGGGGAATAGCGGTATTTACTTGTGTTTTGTTGTTAAACCAATTAAAAACTACAACATCGATGCTTTAAAAGGACCCTTATGAAACTGAAAAGTCTTATCAATCTTTCATCAAAATATTTTAGTAGCTGAACAAGACTTCTGTCGGCGGAGATGCGTGCAAACGGCTGCGCAATTGTTCAAATCTGCATTTGCTGACAGAGAGATTTGGCTACTTATCGGAATTATGAGAGATGTCGGTCCGACTCTATTTAATTGGATGAACATTTTTTTTTATGCCTTACCCAAAATATAAAAATACATATAAATACGTTTAGATCATTTACTGTAATCATTACTATTAGACTGTGAAGAGACTTTCAACCAGCACAACAAAAAATGCTTCTGAAGACAATCACCTACTGCACCTTTAGCGGTCATTTGGTTGAATGTGGTATATTTTGTGTGCCTCACACATTCTGAGAAGTAAACTCCGCCCTATGTAAATGAATGGGACATGAACCAAACTGAAAAACTGAGTTAGGCTTAAAATAATCTTTTCACATTGTTTCCATTGTGGATGATATATATTGTATTGACAAAATGAAACCATTTTGCTGAATCGCTTATTTTGTGCAAATGCAAAATGTGTTGTTTATGGGAATACTTTTTCATCATTTGAATGACCGCAAAATCAAACTACATCACAGGTATGCAAGCAGAAATGTGAATTAGGGCTTGGTGATTGAAATCAGTGATCAATAGCATCTATTCTTTGGAGAAGATTTACTATCGCGCAAAACTACAAAAACCCATGAAGAAGAAATCCAGGAAATCCCCATTGCGTTGATGGATAAAAAGAAGATTTAACTACTTTCATGGATTGAACGTGACTAATAAACACACAACTATGCCATCATCTTGCAGAAGAATTGATTTGAAACATTCGACTGAAGTTATGAATTGATATTGGAATAAAAACATTATTGAATGTGAAATTTTCACGGCTGACATTATTGTCCAATTAAATCCATTTAAATATTTTTGAAATCAACTAATGCTAATAAATACATGATATCACATCTGAAAGGACATGCTTAAGGTTTTTACAACTTGATTGAGTGATAAAATGTGCATGAAAATTACCTTCAATCCGTCGATCTACCCTAATTTTAATAACAGCATGGCGCGAAAGTTGCAATAAATTTTAGCAATATTTTACGTTAGGCCTGTAATCATTTCATTTTTGAAAAGTGTTTTATTTTTTATATTTCTACATTCTTACTCTAAATTTGGAGTTCTGAATAAAGTGGGGAAAATATCAAATGTATGAGTAGATTTTTCAGTCTTTTTAAATCAGTTCAATAATGTAAATCATTTCCATGCGTTTAATATTAGCCTGATCTCACAAGGGAATCTACCTATTTTATGTTTTGTCAGTTCAGTGGTTAATTCGTACGAGTTCAATCGAACGATATCCCTCAACTGTCATTGAGGGAGAAGCAAATTTTACTAAATTGTACGAATGAGATTATACGAATTCATACAAATTAGCCACTAAATCAAGTTACGAATTACAGAGAGATATCGTTGTCTGTAATTAAACTATTAATTGATCAAATTTACAGTGTTTTAGTATATTAGTATCAGGATATAAGACAACTTCTGTTGTGTTAAGAGATTATAAAAGAGATTATAAATTATGTTACGAGATTATAAATAGCCCAGGTTTACTTTTATGTTCATTCAGGAAAAAAATTTAATTGAATGTATTTTAGAAGAAAATAAACTACCAACTAGTGTTGTCACGATACTGGACTTCGGTACCAATCGATACTGAAATTTAAAACACTTTCATTTCCCACTAACATTTGAGTGCTGTTTAGCAGGTTCCTAAACGCCCCTCATTTGCCATTGTTCAAGTGCTCAACAGAAATGATTGTGATTGGCCGTGAAGGTCATCAGTTCACCAAACTCACCGCTATTTACTAAGTGTAACCACAGATACAGAGACACCAGAACATTTTAAAGCAATAATTCATCAGCAGTTTGCTTATATGTCAGCTTATAGACAAACCAGCTGATCGACATGACTTTGAAGCGCTCCAGTAAACACAATGGCCAATCAGCAATGTTTAAAGAACATGCTCATCAACGCTCAAATGTTTGCGGGAAATGGACGTTTTTAAAACTTAAGTACAGATTGGTATCGAGTTCCATTATCGTGACCACACTACTACCAACTGAAGACCTTTTTAAAACAATTTTATTTTTATTCTGTTTGAGTATTTCAGGTTAAATATATTATAGCGGTTGAGAAGTATTTTAGTGATTAGCATTAGAAATATGTGGATCGAGTTATAAAAAGAAAGTTTGTCTACACTTTCCAATTCATACAAGCATTTGTAGCGAAGAATTTTAAATGAGACTTGCAATGTCTTGTTTTTCTTTTCGGTGCGTGAACTTCCCTTGTGCGGGGTTTAATCTCAGCTAGTGTTCAGAGCACAAGCTTAAAAATAGATCCTCCACAAAGTATTTAGGTGCTGCAAGCAGTTATTTAGGAGTACCACATACAAAATTATCTGTTTTTCCTGTCAGACGAGTGGCAAAAAAAAAAATCCAAAACCCCCTCTGCCTGTCAATCATTGCGCACTTTGGATTTGCTGATTTCCGAGCTGGCTGACATGTCATGTCTTTTGCTGTTTGATTTAATGGATATGAGTTCTTTAACTCACTGCTGTACGTGCTATAAATGTGACTTACAGCAGCTGGTGATGAGCTACAGGTGCATCCTTTTATGTAGGTTTTGAAAAGTGTGAAAGTTGGTTTATTTATTAGAGAAATGCATCTTAACACTAAAATATAAACTGTAAATGTTTTAAATGAGCACTGATATGAAGAGTTTGTAAGGTTTATAAAGTAAAAGTCCGTAAGCAATTTATTTTTTGCACCACTTGTGTTTGCTTATTTTTGTTGTAACGTGCTCACCAAGGCTAGTTGTATTTGATCAAAAAATCCTGTGTACTTTAATGTAGCTGTTATTGTGTACTATATATTTTAAAATACTAAATAATCTTCTTGTGATGGCAAACATTGTTATTATTGTGAATGGTGTACTTTTTGTGTAAGCTATAAAACACTGTTGTTGTTGTTTTTTTTATTGAATAATATAAACAGTATTTGAACAAATATAGTTTGGTAAGCCTACTGTGGCTAAATAAAAATATAAAGTTATTTGAGTTTTGTTAAGATTATATTAGTGCTGATTCTAAATTAATCGTGATTAATCACACTGAAAATAAACGTTTATTTTGACATATTTTTATGTATTTATATATAGTTGGCATTTCTGTGTGGAGTTGCCGTGTTCTCCCTGTGTTCACGAGAGTTTTTCTCTGCAGTTGGCAGTTCATTCTGCTGTGGCGATTTCAGATTAAAGGGACTAGGCTGATAAGAAAACAAATGATTGAATGAATAAATGTATCAGAATAGTTTTGTATAAATGTATGTGTGTTCTAAATGTGCTATAAACGTGACTGATGAGCTACACCCTTTCATGTAGGCTTTAAAAAGTAAGAAATCCTGCTTCTCTAACACTGAAATATAAACTGTAAATGTTTTAAATGAGCACTGTGTTTGCTTATTTTTGTTGTAACATCTTTTTGCTCACCAAGGCTAGTTATATCTGATCAAAACATAGTGAAATGTTATAACACTTTAATGAAGCTGTTATAATGTACTATAAAATAAAAATGTACTGGATAACCGGTTTCAAGGTTTACCACGCTTTGGAAAAGTCAAGGTTTTAAATCCACCAAAATTTTCTGTTTTACTGTTCCTAAGGTAAATATACAGTTTTTTATTATGTGTTTTCTGCAACAATTTTGTTTTTTGGGATAAAAGTATCTCCAGCAGAACAGAATTCTCTTCATCAAAAGCTACCGTTCCAAAATATTATATATATTTCTTAAAATAAAATAAATTGTTCAACAAAGGAAAAGTTTTTGTTTGTTACCCAGACATTTAAAAAGAACATATTTTAGAGCAGTAATTTAGAATACGGTGAAATTTTTGATCCAAGGTTATCATACTGTCACAATCTTATACTGGGCCATGCCTAGTTTTGACACATATCACATATACAAAATAAATATATATAAACACACACATATATTATGTCAAAACAAACTTTTATTTAAGATGTGATTAATCACGATAAATCTTTGCCCAGCACTATATTAAATTTTTCACTGTCAATGCTGATCATAACCAGATTATTATAATGTGTTTTTTGCAGTGTATTGTAGGATTGTTGTTCACTTTGTTGTGAAAGACTTCAGTGTTATACCTTTTTCACACATTTTTTTCACATACTGTAATGTTCTCATTCACTTAGAAATTGGATTTTTTTATTCCATTGAGAAAATGAATAGGACAAAAAAATTCCAGAACCAAGGCTGCCACAGAAAAGTGAGCGTTCGCTGTGTTTCTGTGTTTGCGTGTGTCTGTGGCTTTTTCTGCCTGGCTGTGCAGTCATATAATATCATTATTTCCCAAGCTGCCTGACTTTCACCTGCTCACACACACACACACACACACACACACACATATGCATACACTCTACACTGCGCGCACACGCATACACACACATGGTCTCTCTCACCTCCTAGCCAGTGGAGCTCAACGAAGCCAGAGATAATTCACTTTGCACACTAACTTTCAATTTGGTCTCTGCTCCCTCCATCTCCATTTCCCTCCTGCGAAACACACACGCTCTGCCTCTCACAGACCTGCCGCTCCACACTGCCATTGAATCATTCATTTACTGTGTGTGTGTTTTCAAAGCTTTAAAATAACTAAAGTACTTCACATCAAGCAGCTGGCACTGTATAGAATAATATAAATTAGCACAATTTCTTCTTTGCACTGTGATGTGAACATTTGAACTTTTCACAGTATTTCCGATAATATTTTGTCTTCTAGAGAAAGTCCTATTTGTTTCACTTCGTGTAGAAATAGAGCAGTTTTTAGTTTTTTTAAACCATTAACCATTTTTAGGTCAATAATATTAGCATCTTAAGCAGTATTTGTTTTCAAATGTCTACAGAATTATACAATAGCTTGCTTAATTACCCTATCCTGCCTAGTTAACCTAATTAACATAGTTAAGCCTTTAAATGTCACTTTAAGCTGTACAGAAGTGTCTTAAAAAATATCTAGTAAAATATTATTTACTGTCATCCTGGCAAAGATAAAATAAATCAGTTATTAGAGATGAGTTATTAAAACTATTATGTTTAGAAATGTGTTGAAAAAATTTTCTCTCTGTTAAAATAGGGGGAAATATAAACAGAGATATACAGAGAGGCTAATAATTCTGACTTCAACTAAATGTATAACTGTATCACACACATGATGAGGAGGTTGTACATGGTCTATGCTTTGGAGTTATGGCAAATCTTCAACCCCAGGTCTCATTTCTAAAGATGACTATCCTCATCCTCAAACCCACCCGGTCCTGCCATCATTCCCCCTCTCTTCCCCCTCCTCGATCACCGTTCTTTCTCTCAACATGAATTGGCTTTTCTCTGATAGATAAATGACTCTATTATGGCCAATTGAATCAATTCATTAGTGGTAATGGATGGTTTCTGGCCATTTCCTTTGAAACGCAGACAGTGTGAGAAGCCGATCCTGCAGGTACAGTGTGTTTGTTGGAGATCTGTGAGCGTTTCTTCTACTTTAGTGTCTTCGGTGTGTGCAGATGAAGAATGGAGCATATCAATATACTGAGGGAAATAAAAGCACTCTTCTGCTCACTGTCTCAGTGTTTCCTCCTCTCATTGTTTGCTTTTGTTCAGTGATTTATATCAGGACTTTTGAAGCGTTCAATGCCAAGGACCCCCAAATAAGATGATCTCTACTTGAAGGACCACTTTATTCACACGTGAAGGCTATAGTGTTTTATACCTCTCGGGTATGTGTGTGTAAAAATAGTAAGAAATGACACATTGTTATTAAGATTAAGGAGCTATCTTTTATTTGTTCTTGCAGCAAAAATCCATGTATGGAAAATATTTTGAAATCATAGATGTTGTTATTGTGTACACTCACCGGCCATTTTATTAGGTACACCTTACAAGTACAGGGTTGGACCCCCTTTTGTCTTCAGAACTGCCCTAATCCTTTGTGGCATAGATTCAGCAAGGTACTGGTCCATATTGACATGATAGTATCAAGCTGTTGCTGCAGATTCGCACCACCGCCAGCTGCCTGAACTATTGACACAAGGCAGGAGGGATCCATGCTTTCATGTTGTTGATGCCAAATTCTTAGTCTACCATCCGAATGTTGCAGCAGACATTGAGACTCATCAGACCTGCCAATCTTCTATTGTCCAATTTTGGTGAACTCGTGAGAATTGTAGCCTCAGCTTCCTGTTCTTAGCTGACAGGAGTGGCACTCAGTGTAGTCTACTGCTGCTGTAGCCCATCTGCCTCAAGGTTGGATGTGTTGTGTGTTCAGAGATGCTCTCGCATACCTTGGTTGTAACGAGTTGTTATTTGAGTTACTGTTGAAGTCTGCCTCAACAAGGAATTTGTACCCACAGAACTACCACTCACTGGATATTTTCTCCATTTTGGACAATTCTCTGTAAAACCTGAAGATGGTTGTGCGTGAAAATCCCGGTAGATCATCAGTTTCTAAAACACTCAGTTCAGTCTGTCTTTCACCAACAACCATGCCACGTTCAAAGTCACTTAAATCCCCTTTGTTCCCCATTCTGATGCTCAGTTTGTATTGCAACAGATAGTCTTGACCACACCTAAGTGCATTGAGTTGCTGCCATCTGATTGGCTGATTATAAATTTGCGTTAAGCAGTTGGACAGCTGTACCTAATAAAGTGGCTGGTGAGTGTATGTTTACTGTGATTATAATTATTATGCAGCACACAACGGCAGCCCTGATGTATATCATACTCTAATATATCCATAATGTACTGTATTTGTGTGCTAATATACTGCATTTATTTCTCATTTAATTAGCATCTAGCAATTATCCCTTTTATCTTAATTTGCACTTAGCTGTGCACATTTTCAGCTCTAATAACATGCCCGTCTTTGTGTGAACAGATGTAATTCATCTGTGTTCATCTTGAAAAATATCCCACAGCCAATGCAAAACTAAAAGCGAATAATTTAGCACTCCACTGTGTCAACCAGGTCAGCCATTTTCACCGTTTCCCTTGCTGACAGTGTCATTTCAGCAGCACCAAGAGCATAACCCTACATCTCTGTTTCTGTCCCTTCATCGCAAGCACATGTAACCAGTGTCTCGTCTGTTTAGGGTGTAATAAAATGCTCTGTTTTGCCCCCCCTGTGCCCCCTCTGGACTGCTCTTCCCGGGGCTGATGGAGCTCTTTGTTTGCCCGTGTGTGTGCTGAGCTGGAGCGGCCCGATAAGGAAGGCAGAGGGGAGCGCGATGGCTCTCCAAAGTGCTGCGATAACAGAGAGAGGTGAAGAAAGTGAAGGCAGAGCGAGTGAAAGGATGAGATGGGACAGCGCTGTTATGCACACGCTGGGGGAATGTCAACACGCCGGACACACTCCGCAAGGGTTTCTCACGACATAGTGAAAGGTGGAGGGAAAAAATGAATACCAATTACAAAATCCGTCCAATCATCCTTTACAATTAGGAGTGTTCATTGATGGATCTTGGGAAGATTTGGGTAATTTGATCAATACACACAGGCAGTGTTTGGGAAGTTACTTGTTGCTTGAGCTTTACAATGATAGATTTAAGTTTCTAATAGTTTCAAAGAGATGCTAAAAGGTTTTCATAGCTTGGTCAATCTTGATTTATAATATGACAATAAATGTACTCTATTATAAAATCAAAGTTAGTTATCTTAAAGTAAAACAAAAATAATAACATTTTTAAACAATATATTATTAAGCTTAAATTTCTTTGTTATTTTAATATGTAAAAGGTTTATAAATAAAAAAGAAATAAAGTTTTTATTTTAGATTCTAATGTATTTCGTCATAAATATTTATTTAATATTTTTTAATTATTATTTTTTTTTATTTTTTTTTAGGGCTTTTCACGTTTAATATGGTAGGACAGTAAAGGACAGACAGGAAAGCATTGGGAGCAGACAGAGAGGAAGGATCGGCATAGGACATCGAGCCGGGAATCAAACTCAGGTCGCTGTGGGCACCTTGGTGCCAAATGCCGGCGCATTTAACCACTAGGCTATTTAAAAAAGATTAAATTTCTTTGCAAACCTTCCATTGATAAGCCTATGTGATACTTGATATTTAATACTTAATGCAAAAACATGATTTCTGAAACTTTCTGAAAATAATCTGTTTTTGCAAACAAACTCTTTTTAAATACTTTGTCCTGCTCCTGCTGTATAACCTGTCAGAATGTCATTAAATGTACGTTTCATATGTTGTCACTTTCACATCTTTATGCAATATGCATACATCTTTCCTTTTCATTAACTATACAGTGCACATACAGATCAACTACTGGCATTTAAAACAGCATTGGAATCACCACTGTAGGACATCATTTTGTCCTTATTGTTTTTAGCAACCAACATATGGTATCAGCAATCCATCCAAAACTACTATTATTTCTACAATATACTCTTTCTCTAAATATTTTAAAAAAAATGTTTACTCTTTAAATGGAGTCAATAATGTCCAAAATACCAATCAGAGTGTTCATATATATGATGTCCTTTCTTACTAAGTATTTTAGAGTATTTTAAAATACAAAAATACAAGACACTAAAGTATTTTAGTACAAAATATTGAGCCATTTTCATAAACCTTATCAAATACAAATTACAAAATGCTATTTTGTATTATTAAATACGTATTTCAAATACAGTACATGTATTATAAATACTGCCCACCCCTGCATATACACACCATTTAAGCCAAATGCATCCAATTAGACTTGGAAATATAAAAATAAACAACTCGTAATGAAAAATGATATTAAACAATAATAATAATAGGCGATGCGGTGGCGCAGTAGGTAGTGGTGTCGCCTCACAGCAAGAAGGTCGCTGGTTCGAACCTCGGCTGGGTCAGTATTTATTTGTGTGGAGTTTGCATGTTCTTCCCACGTTCGCGTGGGTTTCCTCCGGGTGCTCTAGTTTCCCCCACAATTCCGTAGTGTATGTGTGTGAATGAGTGTGTATGGATGTTTCCCAGTGATGGGTTGCGGCTGGAAGCTTAAAAACGTGCTGGATAGGTTGGCGGTTCATACTGCTGTGGTGACCCCAGATTAATAAAAGGACTAAGCTGAAAAAAAATGAATGAATGATAATAATATAAATATATATATAAAATTGTGTTCTATTCTTATACTGATAAACAATTCAATGACATACTTGTAACAAATAATTAAATGTACATATTATTTGTATATTTGAGATCAAATTGTTTTAATATGCTTTTACAGTAGTTTGTCCAGAGTAAAATTGTGTGAATTAGACCAGCCATGCTGGAAGACTTTCATTCATTCATTTTCCTTTCGGCTCAGTTCCTTTATTAATCAGGGGTCACCACAGCGGAATGAACCGCCAACTTTTTCACAGTGGATGGCCCTGCTGGAAGACTTTATAAAAAAAAATAATAATAATAATGCTAAATATAGTTTAAACATTTCAGACCAGAATAAAATGTAAAAATTTAAGAATAGTTTAAAAGCTGTAGTTAAAGTGTGTGTGTGGATGTGGTGTATATGTGTGCGTGTGCACGCAAGAGAGTGAATGTCTAATCCAGTGGCAGTCTCTGGTTTGGGGTCACTGCGGAGTGACTAGGCTTGAAATTGTCCCTCCACGCTGCTAAGCCCTGCCTATGAACTGTTGTGTGTGTGTGTGTGTCTCAGTAAGCTGATGGGAGAGGCGAGGGATGGCACTGCGGACATGGAAGAAAGGCCTTACTTCCTAGCTCCAAATCAATAGACATGAACACTGCAGCTTCTCATAGAACGTCTAATTCTTGAGTGCACTCATTAGACTCAAAATTTTATTTAACTTTTATGTTTAATTTGTCATCCCTTTTTATTTTATTTCTTAATTCATTTACTTCGTAATATGTATTTATTTTCTTCTAAATTACATCTGTAATATCGAATTGTGAATATTTGCAAGTTCTACCATCATTTCAAACCCCAAAGTGACATTTGCCCTTAGCGCGACACAAAATCTACACCACATTTGCTGACGTATGCAAAGTCAGATTTATTGTAAGAACATCGAATCCCCATTTTAGGCCGTTCTCAAGGGCTTCTTTTATTTATTTTTTGCCGCTCGTGTGTCATCTGCCATGTTCTGTCAACCCTGATCTCTCTTTCCTCGCCGTTTTAACAGGAGACCATTTTAAAGCTCCATTTTTCTCAATCACTCACTTGGGGATTTGCAGCTTGCCATGAAGAACGCCATCTTTGTGCCCGCTGCGGCAGTAAGGATTCTAAAATAGGAGGCACCGAGGGCATGCAGGAATTCTAAACCGGATCTCATTTGGGAACGTCATGGCCTGCGGACCCCGCGAGGAGTCAGAAGACAAAAACCTGGCGCTCCCGCGAGGACGACCCTGCTGCGAAGAGGGCCATTCATCACCGAATGAGCGGCTTGGGTTTCACTGTCAGGCAGAAGGAATTTGTGGCTGCTGTTAGCGAAGCTACCTGCCGCTGGCGGCGTCTGATTGAGGCCCCGACCGCCGTCCACTACGCTTTCATTTGTTTTAGCCATAACAGCTTGTTTCACCTCCACAGCCTCATTAGCGTCCCCAGCCCTTACCCGCTATTTTATAGTCCGCATTCGGTTGAGACATCGGTCGATCATTTATTTGTTTTTGTCCGCTTTAACCTTGACAAGGAGAAGTGTGTGATGGTGTGTGTTTGCGCAGGTCTTTGTGAGGCGAGACCTTGTGTTGTCGGGGCTGTTAAAGGCAATCTTGGTAGCTCTGCTCGTAAATCAGAACGGATGAAAGGGAAGGAGACTCTATTGCTTCATCGACACCATTAGAGTTGAGGTTGGATATGAAGACGTCAGACCGCTTCAAAGCCCAAAGAGATGAGATCGGTTGGTCTTCAGCTGGTTTAAAAGGCTTCATATTGGAATAACATAACATTTAATTTAGCATTTCAGTTTTGCAAGATTAAAGCATGCATGAATGAGGAAGCGTTAAAAACAAGTTGCATCCTCTCAAATTATGTGATTAAATCAGTTTATGAAAGACGCAGAGCATTTAGTGTCTCTTACATGCTGTCTGTTATAAACTGAAGTGGAGACCTTGATCAGCAGTCATGCTGAAAAGCCCTTTCCAGTTGCTCAAGTCCACAAACAAACCATCTCCTACTGATATTTGAATCACAAGAGACATTTAAGACCCTCATATGCTTTAGGCAAAATTGAAAAACAAATTGGCGTGTTATTTGTTGCTCGTTTTAAATGCATCTGATACAACTCGCCAAAGTTAGCTTTCTGGAATAATTGGCTTTAGCTGGTGAACACCTTTGAACTATCATAGAGTTCATTAAAGTGCCCACCCACTTTTGTCTGTTCATTTTCCCATAGAGATAAAAAAAAAACAACAACTCTTTGTTAAAGTGTTAGAAGCCATGATCCACATCAACCAGTGTTGAAGAAAAAATTACAAACATTACAAAGGAAAGAGATAAAGAAAAATCAAGACAAAACAGCCAAGCTATGTAATGTTTGGTGGGTAAATGAAGGTAAAAACTACAATCCCATGAAGCATTGCTATTTACACTCTCATGAAATGTCATGAAACATTATTTTGATTGAGAAGATATAAACAGCACTACTGCTAGGGTATTTAAAACTTAGCAAATACAAACTGATCTTAGAGAGAATCTGTGGACGTTTTTTTTCATTCTGTACAGAATTTGGAAAAAAAATCTTTGAATGAATAATTTTGAGAGAATCAAAACTTAAAACGTAACAAATATAGAAAATATACCTACTTAACTTTTATTTACAGTTTACAATCCAGTTAGAATTACACTTCACTGATTAGCAAAGCTATAGTAGGTCTGTCATGTAATACATCCATCAAAAGAAGATAAAAAGTAATACATGACCAATTGTATTGTACACAAATCATCTAAACATTTGCATATTCAAAAGTGTTTCTATGGTATTCTATGGATGTCTGTGGCTAAAGATTTTGACAATCTAGACGCATAGTCTAAAGCGCATGGTGAAAAAGCATTAAGGGCATGTCCAAATTCACTTTTTTAAGGATGGAAAAATACGGTCTGAGCCCTGGCGCAAGGTCTAAAGGCTGATTTATACTTCTGCGTCAAGCGCACGCGTTTGCTACGGCGTTGACGCATAGCCCTTCGCCGTATCCGTTAGCGTCACTAATGTGCACCTCTCAAAAAATTTAACTACACGTCGCAACGACGCGTAGCGCAAGCTCTGTGATTGGTCTTCTTGGTAGCGCTGATGAGTCTGGGCGGGACCGAAAGCCGCGCGAATGGCGCGAGCCTGATGCAGCGATTGTTTACAAGTGTGGAGTCCCATGAAGGAGCTCCGGATGGAAAGTTTTGTTTTGTGTTTACCTCATAGTTAAAGTTGCTGCACGTCCGCCGGTTCCTGCCTCAAAATGAGTGAGTTTGAGCCACTCGTACATTCAGGAAGTGTTTAGGAAAAGCAAAACATCAGCAAAGAAACTCGACACAGAGTAGCATTTACACATCACTGCCAACTAGTGTTTCGGAAGTGTTAATGCAGACCAACAGAGACAGCGCGCAGAAGTATAAATGCACAGCTACACGCGTTGCATACACTGTGGGTTACGCCGGTCACTTGATGCAGAAGTATAAACCAGGCTTAACAGGGGTGTGCTTATTCTCTTAATAAGTTTTGTGTGTGTTCTGAGCATAGCGTGCATTAAACCAATCTCATCTCCCATTCCCTTTAAGAGTGACGCCATGGTGCATTTGCCATTTACATGGCGGACTTTGTAAGTTTAAAAACTGAACAGTTCACTAGCAAGAAAACAGTTAAGCGATATGCAGCGCAAGGATAAAGAATTAGGTTCCTCTATTCAGCCTCTTTACTTTCTCTTTACTTTTACTCGTTACTTTACTCCTTTACTTTCGTGGTGTAAGGAAACTGTGTTGTATGCACTCCACTGAAGACATCCATTAGCCTACATAATTAATTTTGTTTGTTAAGCGCAAAGATTAGTTTCAAAACTAATTCTAAATTCAGTTCTAATTTTCACCAAACTAAAACATGAACAATAATAACGAAAAACACAAATAACTAATGATCTGCGCTGGACTTTAGACCAGCTTTCAGTTGGTCAACGGTGCGGTCTATTTCAATTTCTCAAAATAGCAACATGCCAACAATGTGCCTTAACACACCTCCTTTTTAGAGCGAAACACCCTTGAGTCCACAAAGTGGCACAAATGGATTTGCTATTTAAACAATGTGACATAAAAATTACGGTTGCGCTGGTCTGAAAATAGCAACAAATCACGGCAAACATGTCTTGCACCTTATTGCGCAGTGTATGATGGAGCCTATAGTGTGATTCTGCCTATAACCATACACTTCTCTTTCCTCCACCAGATGCCAGTCTCTCTGTTTGATTAGAAGGCCTCTTCACTAAATCCATTTTAGGCCAGTTGTGTTGCCTTATACAGTACCAGCTGTGTTTATCAGATTATAAAGCAAAGGAAAGCAAGTTGAGTATTGTGTACCACAGCTCAAAATTGCTCTCTCTGCAGTTTCCTTCTGTTTCTTTGACCTGGTAAATGTTCAGAGGTTATAGAGTTGCATTCCAGCAGTGAGAAGGAGGTGTGAGGCTTGAGCGGGACGATCCTCCCTCAAAGCTGGGCCCTGGCGCTGGCTCTGCCTCAGGAATGCCTGGCATCCTCTCAGACCCTCTGATGTCTGCTGTGTGTCGAGGAGAGAACATCGGTGAGAGCGAAGAGTCCAGGTCTATGATTAGAGCAGGACAAATGAATTCAATGTTCTTCTTCAGGCCTTGTGGAAATGTAAGAGAAGACAAAGAGATTGGGTTCATTCGAGCTTTGGGAAGTTTGCCAGTAGTCTGTGTTTTCTTTGGAATATTGGTAATCAATTTGTAGGATGGCCATATTGTTTGAGTTCCTGTTTATATGCGCTATTAGGATGCATTTAGGGGGATCGTATCACAGGTAGCTGAGGGAAATGCAGTTCAGCTAACATCTGCTATTTCAATGCATGTTCTTGGTTGATCTTCATATATCTTTAATGTTTATTCCTATTATTATGAAAAGAGCTGTGGACACAGTATAAAGATAGAAAATGATAATACAACAAAACATTTGAACTGAGTAAACCTCATGTAAACCAACCTAAGTGACTAACTTTAGCTCTTTGTTAGCGTTTCTCACAATTATTTAAATAGCAGAGTTAAATAAAGCATGTGGTGTTAGTCAGAATATATTTCAATAAGGATTTTAACTCAGAATCAAAGTCTGATATGTGCTTTTATTTTAAAAGTCCGTAAATTTCAGCCCAAACATTAGGTTGTTTCAACCAAAGTTTGCGTCAGATATAAACAAACCCAAATGTTTATGTTAGTTTTAATGACATTTGGGGCATAGTGGTTGATTTTGTCCATATTTAACCAAAAGTTGAGTTTAAACCAGCAGAATTTGATTGAAAGACTTGGATACGTTGGAATGAACCAAACCCAAAATATTATGGCCAAAGAGGCCTGGCTTTGTCCTTTTATCTCTGGTTTCTCGGTTTCATTGTTTTCCTTTATTTTCCCTCTCTTCTCTGGCAAGCCTTCTCTTCGTCTTGTTTATCCTCCACTAGTTTCTAGCTTGCTCACTGTTTTTCTCCTGCCCTCACATTATTCCATCCCTTGTTCAGTGCCCCTCCTTTTTACCAGTTTTCTGTCCTTTTCTTTCTCTCCTTCTTTTTTCATTGTGTGGTGGTAAAAGGTCTGTCTTGTTCAAGCCATAAAGTTCTCTATCCTCCTCCTCTTTTCCCTTTCTCTCTCTCATATTTTTTTCTCTCTCTCTCTCTCGTCCCTCCTTCACTCTTTGCCTTCCTCCCTAATGGTTGCTCCTTCTAGCTCTTGCTCCTATCAGCAGTGTGATAATGTTACGTCAGACGCTAATCTGGCAGTAGAGACTCTCTCTCTCTCTCTCTCTTTCTCTCTCTCTCTCTCTTTCTCTCTCTCTCTCTCTCTCTCTCTCTCTCTCTCTCTCTCATCAGCCTCTACCTTGCTCATGCCCTCGGCATGTTTTCTATGCCTTATCTCTGTTGTTTTCAGCTTGTTGCATGGTTTTAGTTCCCACCATCTTCTCTACCACGTCGCTTAGTTCAGTTTTTTGTGCAGTATTTTGGCTTGTGGGGATTGTTTCTGGCTTTGCTGCCTTCATTTACCAATCTGAATCATTGTGGGTTGTTCTGGTGAATTTGGAATAATAACACATTTGGAAAGTGACCCACCCATCAGAGCTTTTCATGTGTTGCAAATAAGATCACTGAAACTCTCTTTGGAGATTCAAAAACACACATACCTATGTACAATTGCTATATTCTATAAATACAATGAAGTCCTTCACTCAGGGAGTTGTCTTTTGTGTACAGTAAAGTGATTTGGAAATATATGTCTGTGGAAATGTTTTTGCCTTTATTGCTATTTGAGATGTTTGACCTTGATGTAGGAGTCACCTCTGCTCTGCAGATGAGGGCTGTCTACACTTGTGATTGGACTGTTTTCTACATTGTTTTATTGAAGGATTTACAATGTACAAGTGCCACATTGGTGAATAGGTTTGTTTGTTTTATTATTATTAATTGTTTTTATTTATTAGCCAATATAAACTTTTTTAAACGAGTATTCTTATGCTAAACTAATTTTTTATTTTATTCAACATACATTATTAGTAATTTTGTTAACTGCCTTAACTGCCTGCTCTACCAAAGGGTTGACCATATTTTGACAGTTTTAAATAATGGTTTACATACACAGCATTGTTGGTTAACCAAATAATCAAACAAACATAATTCTGTTGCACTACTACACTTGATATTGGTTTAAAAAAAAAAAAAGTTATAAAATTAGTATTTAGAAATGAAATCTGACATTTTATGGCATACTTTAAAACATAAAGATGATTTAGTATTCAAAAAATGTATTATTTTGAATACATTTTTAAATAAATTGGTCTTAGACTTTATATTTTCGGATTTTTCATAGTATATGTATTAATTCCGTTATTTTAGAAATTATGGGATGTGTTGAAAAAAATGCATTAATATTATTAAGTAGCGACATTAAGAAATAGGAAATGAAATCCAAACAATGTTTTTTTCATTGGGCAGTGAAAGGATTATAATAATGGTTTTCCTATTTAAATATATTTGAGTATTTTGGCAGCCATCACTCTAGGCTGTAATGTCAGAAATCCTTGTTGAAAACAGATTTCTCTGGTCTACAGGATTTTGAAAAGTAATGTAGTTGAATCAAATGTTTTGGAACATGATTGTTTTTTAGCGTTGATTGGTTGGTTAGTTTTTGTTTGTGTAAAATTATGTATTTTAGTTTTTATTGTGATTTTAGATACATTTAATGGATACATGCAGAATAAAAATCTAAATGTCTCAAGTAATTTGATTTAAGTTATAGACCATTTCAATGTGGTGATGTCATTGGCCCATGAACATTTCCTACTTATCAAACTATTTCAAAACTATAACAAGAGGCAATTCAATCATAACTTAACGTTAAAACAGCTATCATAACATTATGTATCAATATGTGGCTCTTTTTGTATTCTCAGAAGCTATAGAAATTAAAAATGTAAAACAGGAAATACGTTGGGACCATTGTTTTTGTTTACATCCCTTAAAATGGTCTATAGCAGGTGTCCAAACTCTGTCCTGGTGGGTGGGTGTCCTGCGTAGTTTAGTTCTAACTTTCTTCAACTTCCTTTAACACACCTGCCTGGAAGTTTTTAGTATACTTAGAAACAGCTTGATTAGCTTGTTCAGGTGTGTTTAATTGGGATTGTAACTAAAATATGCAGGACACCAGCACTCCAGGATCGTGTTTGGACACCTCTGGTCTATAGTTTGATTTTATTATGAAATTTTAACATCAACCATTTTAGCTTAAAATGAGAATAGATATCAGCTAATAATGATCAAAATGCAAGTATTTTGTCTCCATTTTATTATTTAATTACAAATTTATGGGACTGAAAAAGAAGTTGTGCTGCTTTCACTGTTGTTGTATAAGTGTTGTACGGTCGTCCTAATGAAGTGTGTGTGTGTAAGGGGGGGTCAAATCTGACAAGTCAGCAAACCTTCTCTTTTCCTGCTGACCTGTGCTCCTTACTGTCTCTTGCTCTCTCTCTCGCTCATGTGTTCTCCACGCCACTTCTCGTCTTTCTTTCTGATGCCTGCCATTAAGCCAGATGGATTTGCGCGTCAGACTCAGGGTGTGATTGGTTCGAATGGCCCATCTTCATCTCATCTCTCTGTGATTCTCTGCTCTTGAGCGTTTGATTATGTCTGCCCTCCCTTCCCACATGTCACCCTTGGATTGGAATAGCACAAACAGTTCCTGCTGAACTGGCAGAAAAAGCTCTTACCTTATCTTGTCTCTCCCTCTTCCGCCTCTTGCTAGTAAAAGGTCGGCCTGCTTACTGTACGCCGGTCGCAAGTAAACCAAAATTACTCGGCGGGAGCTTGTGGACATTTGTCACATTTACTGGGCGAACATCTGTGAAAGGGATTAAAAGTTGGTCAGATGTCTTAAGACTTACAGCCGAACTAATGCATAAATAATCAACTAAAGAAAAAAACTGACTGTCGAGTGCAAAAGTATACTTGCATTTTTTACACCCACTGAAGTGCACAATCTTTTAAAGTATGTTCTTATATTTTATAAAGTGTGCCAAAGACATGAGTGTTAGATTTCTCCTTGACCAATGTCTGTCTCTCTCCATCTATTCGTTTATTTTATTATCCATCTAACAGCCTTTGGTGTTGACACAATGTACAACTACATATATAAAATGTATGTATAACTCCTGGACAATTTATACTTCTGTCTCAAGTGCTTACATTTGTAGACTTTGCATAGTCACATATCATTTGCTCTTTGAGCTACTTGTACTGTAGCATCACACGCATTTGTGGAGTAAACCCAAAACAGACAAACAATTTCTACACATTTGAGCATAGAAACCTGACTGCTTAATAGCGTTTCTGATTTGTAATGAGGTATTCACACTAGACGCTTCTAGATGCACTAGAAATTCTCTTAATTCATGCATCAAATTCATTTCACAATAGATGGGAAATCGCATCACGAGATGGGCATCTGCCTGCCCGGTGACTCAAGTTTCGTTGCTAAATGGCTAATTTTAGGAAGGCAGAAATTAGGCAAATTAGGCTTAAGCAGTGCAACAATTATTTAAATCATATTTGCAAACTGTTCATATATCGAGTATGCAGTTATTATAACTGCTAGGTGCGTGTACATTATGCTTATGCTGGTGATGAAATATTATGATGATATTTGTTAAATCTAAAAATACTGTACATAGACGCTTAGGGCCGGTATACACCAAGCCAACACCAAACAACTAGCAACAATGAAACCCAACTGGGATGTCGACTTATGTCTGACTTGTGGGAGGACGTGCCTTTCTACATTGCAGTAGTTTGTTTTCTCGTTCAGTTCATTTATTACCATTATCACAGTTATTTTTACTCACCCAAGGGGTATGTTTTCCTGCAAATATGTCTGATAGTCTAATGATCCATATAGTTTCTAAATATTTGAGAAATGTAGCAACATTAGAGCTGGCCTCTTTGTGTTCCTCCTTGATTTGAATTTACTTGCTACGTCACTTCAGTACAACACACTCATGACTCGGCACTATCTTTTCAGTCGACAACCAGACACTGATTCGACATACTGAATCGTTCCGACAAGCACCGACATTAACCCGACATGTCCCAGCCCTTACGTATTTATAAAAAGAGAAGTATACAAATAACTGGAGCTGTTGCGCAGAATCATGCATGAGACCAATTCTGACTTTCAAAATGCATCACTGTATGCTTTACAAACAGCCGTACTCTGCTTTCATCCAATTTCTGTCTAATACCACTTAAACCTGAAATCCTTAATAACGTCAGGAAAGGTGTAAGCCAATATGTGTTCATAGTAAGCTTTTACATTAATCTCGTGAAATAAAAGCCAACTTGCATGATTGACTTAATTCAAATGCGCTATTCCTTAGTACATAACTCTCAAACTAAATTCCTGGAGGGCCGCAGCTCTGCACTGTTTGGTCCAACCCTAATCAAACACAGCTGATCCAATTGATCAAGGTGTTCAAGACTACTAGAGACTATTAAGCTGGTGTGAACTGGAGGTGGTTGGAGATAAATTGTGCAGAGCTGTGTCCCTCCAGGAATTTAGGCCCCGTTTACACTAGTGCGTTTTAGTTTTAAAATGCCGTTTTAGAATGAAAATGATCCGCGTCCACACTAGCGTTTCACCTAGTGTTTCTGAACAGCTCTCCGTCCAAACCAAAACGCTGAAACGCACATCACGTGACCACACACACACTCTTGGGCAAGCGCTGTAGTCTATCTAGCCAGATGAGAGCTCTGCTCGTCAGACTGCTCATTAAGCATCTCCCGCTGGATCTAATCTCATTATATATATATATATATATATATATATATATATATATATATATATATATATATATATATATATTCAACGTGATATTTCATTCATCTTGTTGTCTATATCTAACAACATATTCCCCGACTTTGGTCATTGGAATCTATTGTTTGTTCTCAGGTAACGTGTTTTGGCTGAGCGCAAAGATAAGTTATTAATTAATGTAACCACGTAGCCTACATTCTTTATATTGACTGATCGCTTGCCTTTATTTCCTATAATTTATAAACTTATTGTATGTTATACTTTTATAATGGTCATTATCGATTATTAAAACTGATATTCAGCAAAAGAGAGGGTATGTTTCATATTTTCACTGAAAATGAAAGGAGGCAGTTGTTAGGCTCCATTTTGTTATAAATATCCACACCATGAAGATGATGCTCATATATGCAGCACGACGCCTCAACATTTCTGCTGTCTGTTAAGTTTCTAATATCAAAATGAAAATAAGCAGTTCCTTAAATCAGGTTTTCATTTTATTGTTGAGAAAGTGAAACAACGTAGCCAAGGTGATGTGAATGAAGTTTTAAAGTACACTGTTCCCTCTGAAGATTTACCCGTGTCCTCGGTATAGTCTGCTTTTCCATATCAGACTTAGGAGGTGGAGACTGCAGCCTTGATCAAACTTGCAAAGTCTGAACTTACAAGAAGAGGATGCAGGACTGAACTGTGTAACGTTAGGCTACTTAATATTGTGGAAAAGCCCCAATCAGAGAGGCGAATGTCCGCAGCCCCGCCTCCATTTTCAAATGTCTCCGTTTTCCCCCATCCACACTGAGGCGGAGCAGCAGCGTTTTAGAATGAAAACGGCCTCTTCAGCGTTTCCAAAACGCTCCGTTTTCGGCACTCGAAAACTCTGGTGTTGTGTGGACGGATGGCGTAACTGTACCAAAACTTATGCGTTTTAAAACGAAAACGCATTGGTGTAAACAGGGCCTTAGTTTGAGACCACTGCCTTTGGAGCATTTGAGTGTTCGGCTAAAAACTTGTCTAGAGCGCCATCTAATGTTAAAAATAATTTAACATAAAATAGCAGTACATTGAAAATCTCGATGAGGAATTGATTTCTCAAATAATTGTATACCCCAGTGGTATGGATGCTGGGTTTTGCCAAAGGATTTGTAAGAATTTAAATTTAGTCAATGGTAAATCAAAATCCAAATAAATTTGTTTTATTCCTTTGTTTTGCAGTTCTTTTAACTTAAAATCATGCTTTTTAAAATCAAAATGTAATAGTGTGCAACTTTTTGGCTCATTAGCTGATCATCTGCAGTTTGTAGTTGGTTCCGAGTAGCCCTCAGAAGTTGTATAGTGTAAACAGTTTCTGCGACAGATTTTCTCTGTCATTTTGACCTGTTCTTAACATGGTTTGTGTCAGTCTTAGTGTCATTCCTTAAAACCACCACACATTTTTGTCAAGTATTTTTCTTTTCAAAGCAAGTTGTTGAGGTGGTGAGGTGGATGTTTGCTATACAGTAAATGTTTAATAGATATTTTTTGAATACATTTTCCTGATGTTTGTGTGTGATCACCAAGGTCAAGGTGTAACTCTCTTTCTCTCTTTTTCACTTTGTGTTTTCAATCTCTGGTCAAACTTAGGAAAAAGTCTTATTCTCTTCTGGAATGTCGCATTGAACTATATTTAGAGTCTTGTTTCCGTTCCTCCTTTTCCGTTTCGTTTCTTTCCTCTTTTTTTGTGTGTGTAGATGAGACAAAAATAGCCATGGTCATGTTCTCAGACTCACCTGGGAATTCACGCACAAGTCTGTTTATGTGTGTGTATGTGTGCGTAAGGTATAACAGCCTTTCCTAAATGACTTCTACTAATTATATTTAGCCTGGTACATCGTTTCGTTCTTCAATTGTAAATGCTTAACTCATTTCTTAGATGTAGTTGAGCGTCCCGTCAGACATCCGCTATCACACAGCAGGCGTTTCTGCTTGTTTGACTTGACAAGTTCAGACTTGAACATGCATTAGCCTGCGTTTGAACCAATCATATTTGTGCTCCTTTAACAGCTTTTCAAAAGGGAAAAGTCTTGTGGTGGCTTTATTCTCATGTTACATGCCTTCGTGTTTCTGATTGTGTTAAGAAAGACTTCATCAAACACTTGTTATGTAATTAAAACATTGACTAGTATCTTGTAAATAGATTAGGGACAGTCAGTTTGGAGGATAATAGTCTTCCAATTATCGACATGTTAAAGTTAAACAAGTATGAATTTTTAATTCAATCATCCACTAACCACTAGAACAGTGTTATATATTTTGCTGACTATTTACATCAAATGTTTTAAAGAATGTTCAAAGCCAGAGAAATAAGCAATTTTAACTAGTGACAAGGACTGTGTCATTTATCAGCATGCTATTAATGTTACACACCCTTGATTTCCAGTTTGGTTTTATAGAAAACAGAAACACTAAAGATGCCAAAAATGGTGTGAGTTTTATTAGACTGCACAGATCAACATTATAACAACTAGCATGTATTTAGTATGATAAAACTGTGCAAATTATTCCCTACATGATCATAAGTGATAGAATCGGAAGTGGTTGACAGCTTCAAAATAAAATCTCCATCTGCCATGTCATGCTCCTCCATCATCAGAAATTGCTTTAATGGTCTTATTTCACTTTGACTGCTTTCAGCCTTACGCCCGATTCACACAGGCCTTCAGCTTCAACGCTTGATAGAGGGTGTGTCTGAAGTCCACAATCGGCTATTGTCTGAGCTGGAGTATTGGCATAAAGTGATCTGATTGGCTGAAGCTTCCATTTCTCGATTAAAGTTGAGAAATTCCCAAATTCTGCAGCAAGCAACGCTGGTGAAGTAGCACCAACAGACCCACAGTTCAGTTCGGCATTGCTTCACATCACCCATTCAAAGTGAATGGAATCTTTGACTCCCCCATGTGAATGGTGCTTTACTGTGCTTATACTACCATAATAACAAGTTTTGAATACTTTAGCTCATTCATTAGCATGATTTCTGCTTTATGGGAGGTAATAAATTTGGAAACTTTCACACTTAATCATGCTGTCATCAAACTAAACTTTAATTCCTTACATTTTTATAGCATTTTTCTAGAAACTCAAAGCTCTTTACACATTGAAGAGAATCTCCTTATCCCTCACCAGTGTGCAGCATCCACGTGGATGATGCTTTGGCAGCCATATTGCGCCAGACTGCACACTGCACACCTGCTGATTGATGAAGTGGAGACAGAGTGTTGAAGCCGTTAATGATATGGGGATGGTTAGGAGGCCATTGTGTGGACAAAATTGGCCAGGATACTGGGGTTAAACCCCTACTCTTTTTCAAAGGACAACCTGGGATTTTTCACGACCACAGAGAGTCAGGACCTCGGTTTAACGTCTCATCTGAAAGACGGGTGAAAAATACTTCATCATGCTAACAGGCTGAAGGGGTTGGGGCGTTGTCGGGTATAAAAGTGAGGATGGGGGAGGAGGGGGTCGCAGACTCCGCCCTCTCTTTTTTGCCACCCTAGGCAGCCGCCTAGGTCGCCTCTATGGACACGCCGGCCCTGTCCCCGTGTTTGCATAGGTTTCCTCTGGGTGTTCTGGTTTCCCCCACAGTCCAAAGACCTGCTCTATAGGTGAATTGAATAAGCTAAATTGGCCGTAGTGTACAGTATGGGTGTTTCCCAGTACTGGGTGCAGCTGGAAGGGCATACGCTGTGTAAAACATATGATGGATAAGTTGGCGGTTCATTCTGTTTTGGTGACCCCTAAAGAGACTAGGCTGAAAGAATTAATGAAATTGTCCAGACATTTCACTAGTAGTTTATTTTGGACATAGTTTAGAACATACCATCTAAGAGTAGTTCTTAAAAACTTTCTTAAGCTGCCACCCAGCTTTGTGGGAGTCATTGGGAAAAAAGTGACAATTCATATTCAAGCGGTTATGACTCTTCAAGCGGGTGCAGTGTTGCTGCAAATTGGCCAATACACAGGCTACGGCTTCAGGTGTTTATTGAAATGGAGGAAAGCAGTTGGTCTTTTTCATGACCATTAGCTACAGAAAAAGCCTGAGTCAGTTTTACTACTGACACTAAAAGCTTCATTTCACTGCAGGTGGTATTTCATGTGTGTATGATTGCTCACATGCCTTTAGTGTTTGAATGTGCATGAGAGGGTTTTTCGCTGCTTTATGCAGTATCCAAATTGAACACTCGCCATGTGTCAAATGTGAGTAAAACTGGCTTATAGGTGAGTAAATAAAACTTGCTAATGACTTACTAGGTGGCTGTTAACTTTATTAGAAACTGTGCAGCATGGTCAGGATCTAAGTACTGTAATGACAGTAGTTTAACACTGGAATGCATGCTATGTACAGATCTCACATCAAAAGCACAGATATAAGCAGCTTGAGTGTTTTTTTTATGTATTCCCTGATATATTCCCTGTATTATTGTTCATGTTCCATGGTAACAATTAATGGCCAGGTGATAACAGGAAAACAAACTTATATCTGATAATAACAGTTGAGTACAGCTCTACTTCACATGTTACCTATGAAGATGGGCACACTGTGGTCATAAAGGGATGAACATGGTCGGCAACAATACTCGGGTAGGCTGTGGTGTTGACACGATGTTCAATTGGTACTAATAGGCCCAAAGTGTGCCAAAAAATATCTCCCACACCATTACATCACCACCAGCCTGAACCATTGATACAAGACAGGATGGATCCATGCTTTCATGTTGTTAATGCCAAATTCTGACCCTACCATCCAAATGTTGTAGCAGAAATCGAGACTCATCAGACCAGACAACATTTTTCCAATCTTCTATTGTCCAATTTTGGTGAGCCTGTGCAAACTGTAGCATCAGTTTCCTGTTTTTAGCTGACAGGAGTGGCTCCGGTGTGGTCTTCTGCTGCTTTGGCCCATCTGCCTCAAGGTTGGACGTGTTGTGTGTTCAGAGATGCTCTTCTGCATACCTCAGTTGTAACGAGTGGTGATTTGAGTTACTGTTGCCTTTCTATCAGCTAGAACCAGGCCATTCTCCTCTGGCATCAATAAGGCATTTAAAAAAACCTTTTAAAAAATTGCATGTACGAGTAGTTGGATATGTGTGCCTTAAAAAGTGGCCGGTGAGTCTCAATGAATAGGCTTTTCATTTCACTGGTTTTGTACCTTAATTTGCATAATTAACTCAGACAATGTCAGATATTATTTTAAATGACTAAAACATTAATAAAAGTTGAAAATCAAATGTTAAAAAATTAACAGATTCACCATCACTGTTTGTAAATTGGCCATTGTGTATAAATGTAAGAGTGTATGATTGTTTCCCCATTTGGGGTTGCAGCTGGAAGGTCATTCACTGCGTAAAATGTGCTGGATAAGTTGGCGGTTCATTCCATTGGGGCAACCCCTGATTAATAAAGCGACTAAGCCTAAAAGAAAATAAATAAATAAATGAAAATCGCTGTTTACCAAAGCAGACATAAAATGTCATATACATTCACTATTTTTTTACACTGTGACACTGTTTTAATAGTTTTACATTTTTATAGATTATTTGTAATAATTTTTAATTATTATTAGCTTTTAATTGCCCAAATTCCAGTTTTGGAAATCTGCTTTATATGTCTCCAGGTGAAAATATGAGGGAATGCATCATAAATTCTGTGGTTTTATAGATAAACTGCATTAAGTGACATTAACCTGCAGGACAAACACAGCCAAATTCTGTCAAGGGCATGAAATATGTGTAATAGACAAGAAATGCTTTTAGAATCAGGGCTGAATGTAAGAAACAGTCATGGAGAGTATGTCAGAAAGTTCATTCGTTTCTGTATGTTTACAATGTTGACTGTATAAAACAGTGTGCTGTGCAGTGAATACAGCATTTGCTTTTACTAAAAACTTGCTCTGTCTTCCTTTGTACCCCTCTCTCTTTCTGTTTCTCTCTCAGACCTAAATCCCAGTGATATTTAAGGGTCTTAACCTGTGTCTTTCATCCCTCGGTTGCGGAGCGTGTGTGAGATCTAGCGTTAGCCCCCGTCGCTACGCGCTCTGCTAGCTAATGTAGACAGGCACGCTCTGAGCGTGTGCAAAAGCTCATGACCCTCTCCACAAAGACAGACTGCAAATGAGCCTCTGTTTCTCTCCTCTATCTAGATCTTTGTCTCTCCGCTAGTGTCAGCATTCCCTCCTTCCCTCTCTCTCTCTCTCTTTTCTCACTCTGTCACACTGTCGCTCGCTCTCGTTCACTCCCTCGCTCTGTCTCTTTATCTAAGTAATTACCACTCCCCTCCGACATCTCTGGCGCTGTCATATTCCTGTCTCTTTCTTTCTGTCTCGCTCTCTCTCGCTCTCTCTTCCATGCAGCGTTTCTCCCTCCTTAGCAGTTAGAGAGGAAATCAATATAGACATGACCCTCTCAGGAGCCACAATATCACCTTTGGGCGTGGTGGTGGTTGTTAGGGCGGCAAACACACCATAAGGACCCTCCAGAATCTTCTTCAGCGGAAGCAGTCGTTTCCATATTAACAATTTAGTTGTACTGCGTAGCTGTTAATGGCCTACACTAAGTCGGACCTTCACAATTACAGATTTGGAAAATCAGAGTGTAGTGTAGATTGGGTGGTAATTTTTTTTGAGATAATTGTAATACACGATTAATTAAATTAACCAAAATAAGACAGATTCTGTGGATTTCTTTAGTTCTACTTTAGAGGTTTTCCACCAATGGAGCTTTTACACCATTGGAATAATAAAAAAGGTACCCATTGGATTAGCAGGAACTAGGAATGGTTTTGGTTATAGAAATGCGTGGGAGGACAAAATTATTGTCATGTTCAAGAAACCAGGCTGTGATTATTCGTGCTTGATGACATGGCGCGTTATCCTGCTCGAAGTAGTCATCAGAAGATCAGCAACAACACTCAGGTAGGCTGTGGTGTTGACACGATGTTCAATTGATACATTTAGGCCCAGAGTGTCCAAAGAAAATATCCACCAAACCATTACACCACCACCACCAGCCTAAACCGTTGATACAAGGCAGGATGGATCCATGCTTTCATGTTGTTGACACCAAATTCTGACCCTACCATCTGAATGTCGCAGCAGAAATTTAGACTTATCAGACCAGGTGACATTTTTCTAATCTTCTATTGTCCAATTTTGGTCAGCCTGTGCGAACTGTAGTTTCCTGTTCTTAGCTGACTGGAGTGACACCCGGTGTGGTCTTCTGCTGTTGTAGCCCCCCCCCCCCCCCCCCCCCACTTCAAGGTTTGACGTGTTATGCGTTCAGAGATGCTCTTCTGCATACCTCAGTTGTAACGAGTGGTGATTTGAGTTATTGTTGCTTTTCAACAAGACATTTGGAAAAGGCATGATGGTTGTGCGTGAAAATTCCAGTAAATCCGCAGTTTCTGAAATACTCAGACCAGCCCGGCTGGCACCAACAACCATTCCACGTTCGAAGTCCCTTAAATCACCTTTCTTCCCCATTCTGATGCTCTGTTTGAACTGCAGCAGATCATCTTGACCACGTTTACATGCCTAAAAGCATTGAGCTGCTGTAATGTGATTGGCTGATTAGATATTTGCATTACTGAACAGTTGGACAGGTGTACCTAATAAAGCGTCCGGTGGGTGTCTATACTGTACTGGTTGGTCAAATCCATGCCATATGAAAATGTAAATGAACAATTGATTTAAAGAGTTTCACACCAAATGTTTTCTTAGTTCCTAGAACTAATAGTGTAATACCCACTTTTTGACATGTTCACACAGTACAAACTATTTTAGTTTGGGGAACACCTTTTGGGGGAACAAAATTGGCTCCAATGTCAGAGTAGGGTTAAACTTGGCACAAAAGCAACTACCAGTCATATAAGTTTATGTCAGTTGGATGGATTCATGCCGTACAAAGTTCCGACACAGTATTTACAAGACATTTGCTTAACAAAACATAACAGGTCTTTGTTCAGTTGTGTATGTGTTATGTCACAAAGCATTTTAAGAAATGAGAAAGTTTTCATGCACTTTTTCTAGGTTCGACTTTCTAAGAGATTTATAAAGGAATTTTTTTACTGCTCATCATGGTGTCAAGAATATCATCATGAACAGCCATTGTGAAATGTGCTTGAGGCATTTTTCATGTGCATTTATAATAGTTTTAACCAAACAGACTTATATTGGAACGTTTAAGAAAATGTCAACAAATAGGCTTTTGTTTATTAGTCATAGTGTCACAAAGTGAAATGCATTGTATTATTAGTTAGGAATGTCAAAATTAATCGTTTTTTTCGATGCACCACAATGCAGACGTGGACAATTCATCATCTGTTTATTGAAAGATCATCACCGATTATTACGTACTAACATCGGTTATTTCATATGCGCCATGCACCATGTAAGGTAAATTTTCCTCTCTTCTATCAACATTAAAGTAATACTTGTGGATCCTGACGTGTGTCTGTAGGAGGGAATTTTCTTCATGACATCTTTTACAAGTAGGCTGCTGTAGCTGAGCAATGTGTGATTAATTATGCGCATACAGACCGCTACCGCACATTTTTCTCTGTCAGTGTCACTCATCGGTGAACAGTAATGACAGCTTTAGAGCCAATAGCAGCCCTTTCTGTTAAGCATGTGAACGCAATGACCAATCATAGAGATGTAAGAACTCGCTCGACAACACTCAAAAAGCAAGCAGAATAATATTTACATTAGTTTATTTGCTGTAAATGCTCATGTTGTCTTCTGTGATTGTATTTGAGTTTTGATTGAATCATTTAAAAAGAGTGTTTTCTTTGAGCAGGTCCAGTTTATATATCTGACTGCTTGTATTAAAGGACAACATTGTATTACAAATAATACACTGTAAAAATATAAATATATTTAAAAATATATATTTGTGTTTAATTGTTTATGGAAAGCATCATCTATGCACCAAGATATCAAGTTGAACCGAATCAATGACATAATCATAACCGAACTGTGAGACCAGTGTAGGTTCAAAACCCATAGTATTAGTTATTTTAAAAAAGCAATAATTTTTTAAGGTCTGCTTTGGTCAGTTTTAGTTTTACTCCAGGTTTTATACACAGAAACTTTAATTTAACAATATCTGACATGTAAAACTTTATTTCTTACTATTATATCCTAAAGCATACTACAGAATGCACATATCTATACATTATCACGTATGTTTTCACTAGTTCTATTTTTAAAGTGATATGTAAGAGTATTTGGTCAAATTGGCTTTTGTTAATTTCTCGTTTATATCGTCAAGAAGCTCTTAGTGAACAGACATCGCAAACATGCACAAGGCATTTTTGTAATGAGTGTTTGCAATAGCTCCAGTTTTAAGCCAACAGGTTCATACAGCGTTTGTTTAAGAGGGAAAAAAATGCAAACAAATAGGCCTTTGTTCATTCCTCATTATGATGTCACCAAACACATTGTGTCAGGCTGCTGTTCTTTTTCCCTCCCATTATTTCATGACAGGAGAGGAGATGCTCACTTAGCAGCTCTCTCTCTCTCCGTCTCGTTCTCTGGAGGTAATTAGTGAATCAGCCAGTAATTAGTTTGCTTCATGTCTGGTAATTCCCTCTCGTTGCCCACAATGACACTCCCAGCCGTCAACAGTCAACACTGTCACGCTGTTGGAGAAAAAAAAAAGACACCTCGTCTCTTCCTCTCTATCCTTCCCTTCTCCTTGTCGAACGAGTGTGTGTCAGAGTCTCGCCCACGAACAGCTCTTTTGAGGCGGCGTTGTGTGTGTGTGTGTTCTTAAACACGTTTACCCATCCTCTCTATTTCCCCTCTGCGCTCTGTAAGTGTGCCGGATTGTTTACCTCCCTCTTTCACTCCCTCTCTTTTTGCTCTCCATCTCTCTCTCTCTCTCTAGGATCGGAAGTCCCCGGAGGCCATGCATTCTTCAGCCCCTCCTCCACTCATCTCTCACTATAGACAGAACACGCAACACACAGAGCAAACGTGTGTGTGTGTGTGTGTGTGTGTGTGTGTGTGGTGCATTAACATACAACAAGACGCAGACATATATACGTTGCACTACTAGATACTTAAACGATTGTGCCTCATCCCCGGGAGGAGGAGGAGGCTTTTTCTTAAAGATTTGGTTGCGTGAGTGCGTGCGTGCGTGTGTTATCTGATGAGGTCTTTCTCAGGGGTGGCTGCGGTGCTGTTAGAGAGTGACTTGCTGATAAAAGGCCTGTGAGAGAGGGAGGAAAAGAGAGGGGGAGGAGGCTTCTTTGACTGGACACATAAATCAAGGCCCTGGTAATTGCTGCTCAGGAGAAAAAGTGCCTGGGAGAGAGGCTGGTTGTGAAACTGAACACTGAAGCTGCACGGGCGCACACTAGCATCACTAGCACACAATGCTGTCATATTTCGGATGCGATTATGGGCACTGTGACTCCTAGTGTCCATTTTAAGGTTGCATCTTGACTGTCATTGAAGTGTCAAAGGAGCGATTTGAAACACTGCATATATGAGGCTTTCTTTGTGTGTTTATCGCTCTTTAAGTGCAAAGTGACTCAAGTAACAGTTGATTCTAAGTGCGTCAGTAGTAAAAAAAAATTCATTTTCTCCATAGGGGAATGGAGTTTTAGTGATTACTTACAAAGCTTGAAAAACAGGCCTACTGTGAAGATTGTTAATTTATGCTATGGTACATGCTTTTGTTGAAGCCATTATTAATTCAACCTATTTTCATCAGTTCCTGCTTAACAACAGCATTACTCATCATTCTACCGAGAAATATCCTTCAAAATTGTAATAATAAAATTGCCTGTTTCCTTGAAGCACTGCAACTGATGTTGCGGTTTTGTATTTATATGCAACATTTATATTTTAGAGTAAATATAAAATGTTTTGTTTCTGGGTATTTTTTCCAGTGTCCTTAAGTCATGGGATTGCAGCTCATTCCCTCACTAAGCCAATAAGTATGAGTTCTTCCTCCTTGTGTCTGATTTTCAAATAGTTTTTAGTTTTAAATTGAGCTTTGTAGTGTTTGGTTTGCTTAGTAACTCGTTGGTTTAGTTAATTCCCTATAAAGCTTTGATCAAATACCTCCAGAACTAAGGCTTTTTAAATTTGGCCAGTCTCTATATTTTGATGTTACCGTCTTGCTAAGCTAACAACTTGGCACTCCAATAACCATAAACATGCATAGTTTCGCCAACAGGAAATTTTCTGCAACTCTCAAGCTGGATTTATTCTTTCGCCTGGCGCCGCATTGCACACCTTCGCTGACTGCGTGCACACATCGCGAAACAGACAAGGCTTTTATATTAGCCGCGTTCGCCGTTGTGATATTCTTTAAAACTACAGGGGGCGGTCAAAAGGAACTGACCTTAAAATCAGACAGATAAACAGAGAAAGGGAAAGTTTCCAATTCTGTTTCCACTTAATGATACAACATATTTCATACGGAAATATGTCGTATCATTAGTATCATTCCGTATTTTTAAGCTAATTATTTTGATTGTTTTTATAAATTATTTGAATGATCATAAGGATTTATATAACAAGTCAAGATTTTTAAATCAAACTTTGATGCATCACTTGCTTTTGTTTATATCTCGGACAGTTCTACCTATTAAAATTTATTAAAATATTAATGACAACAAAACATATGTTGCTCTACAATTATATTTTCTTATTATGGCACGAATAAAAGCAAGATATAAAAGAGCACACTTACTTAAAAATACAGTTTTTTTTTTTAATTAGCCCGCTCCACAACTCGCACGTTACTGTCTGGCTAGTTTCTGTCCTATACTTACGCTAAAAAGGCAATAATAGTCCAACATTCCTGACCATTATCACCAATAAAGCCTAGAAAAACAGGCCATCAGTATTTTGTAAACCAATCAATAATTCCTTTCCAATTCTCAAATAAATAATCTGTTCCTTAATTATAGTTTTGGAACTATTAAATTGTTTTAAATTCACAATTTTATATATAAATCAGTTCCACCATGAATAATTACATCTGTAATTGTGTACCTGACCCACTTTTGCCATGGACTCTTTTGTTTTTTAAAACTTAAGTTTTTCCAAAAAAACTTTCTCCTTTCCCACGACTGTTGCCATTTCTAGCCAATAATTATTGCTCATCTGGTTATCTCTATGATCACGGATCGTAAAGATGTGTGTACAGGCGTACTGTTTCAGACAAAATCTCTTCAAAGTATTTCATATTCAACTCAAATCAAATGTGACGCCGAGCGCACTGTTCCCTTGAGTCTCAAAAAATGCAGTACGCACCACCAACCGAAATCATGTCACGCGTACCCAAAACCAACTTACACAGCGATGACGTCACATTCGCTGTGCGCACTCAAGCGAACTAGGAAACGTGTTGAGTATAAACCAGGCTCCACATGGTCGCCCACTGAAGCTAAGCAGGGCTGCGCCTGGTCAGTAGCAGGATGGGAGACCAAGTGGGAAAACTAGGTTGCTGCTGGAAGTGGTGGTAGTGAGACCAGAAAGGGGTGCTCAACTTGCGGTCTGTGTAGGTCGTAATGCCTCAGTATATTGATGGGGACTCTATACTGCTGAGTGAGCGTTGTCTTTTGGTTGAGATGTTAAACTGATTTACACCTCAACTGATCGGTTGAGATGTGATCCTGACTCCTTTGAAAAAGAGTAAGGGTTTAACCCCAGCATCCTGGCCTCATGGCCTCCAAGCCATCCTCATATCATAATTGGCTTCATCGCTTTGTCTTCTCTTCACCAATCAGCTAGTGCAGGGGTCACCAATCTCGTTCCTGAAGGTCTGGTGCGGTGCCCTGCAAGGTTTAGCTCTAACTTGCCTCAACACACCTGCCTGGGTGTTTCAAGTATACCTAGTAAGACCTTGATTAGCTTGTTTAGGTGTGTTTGGAGGGTTAGGGTTGGAGCTAAAATCTGCAGGACAGCGGACCTCCAGAAACAAGTTTGTTGATTCCTGAGCTAGTGTGTGGTGTGCGGTCTTGCACAATGTGGCTGCCGTCGTGTCATCCAGATGAATGCTGCACACTGGTGGTGGATGAGGAGATTTCCCCCCCCAAAAATGTTTAGAGCGGTTTGAGTGTGAAATGGTTTAATGATGTAAGGTATATCCAAAGACTATAGAATACACAATACATGTCACTTGTATAGTTTTGAATGGGGAAACGTGTAACAATCAATATGGCAAATGAAGCCCCGCCTACTCGTACAGGAGCCAATCATTGATTGCTATAGACTGCCGTTTCTCTGGGGGAGAAGCTCAGACCAGATGTGTGCTTTTACGATGGTGGTCAACAAATGCAATGGAATCTCAGCGGATACTTGCTTCACAGACATAAGAAATATATCCACATAGAGCTTGAAATCTCTACTTTTAAATGAACCAAGTGTCAATCTGAGTGAAACAAACGCGAGGTACAGTCTGTCCTGTCAAACGCGCATCACATGACGGCAATTACTCAAACGCCCACAAACTTGTAAACAAAGAGTTGCTGTCATTTCACCATCGAGACCAAGTTGTGGATTACTTCAGAAGATCAGCACGATTAGACGATCATTACCCAGAGGATAATACAATGTAAAACAGCCAGAAATGAGGTTGGTGTCCTGATCTCATTCTTTTCGAGTGTGCATGTGCACTTAGATCAGACAACCTGAAAAAAAAATGCATATTTAGTTTGATTTAGACATTTAGAAACTAAACTTATGAAAAGTTTGTTGCTTAATTTTATTGGTGGTTCCAATTATATATTGTAATCAAAAGCTTGGCAAACAGTTTTGAAGAATTTTTATGTTTCCCCATTCAGACAGAATGCCCGAGCAAACTGCCTGAGAGGCGATTTAAAGATAGCTGTCAAGTGAAATACCTTAAAGGGACTTTGTTATAACACACACAATTTAAACAAGCTGTTGTTGATGAATCATAGGCGTAGTTAGTGTCATTCCAAAATTCTCCTACCATTCTGCAACTATTAAAGGGATGTTTTATTCCAAAATTTTAATTCCACCACAGTTTACTCACTCTTGACTTCATGAACACAAAAGATGACATTTTGAAGGGTATAAACCTGCAGCCATTGACTTGCATGGTATTTATTTTTCCTTCTATGAATGTCAGTGTTTACATGTCACCAAGATTCTTTATAGATATCTTTCTTTGTGTTTCAATGAAGAAAGAAACTTGAACAAGTCTCGAACAAGTGAGGATGAGTAAATGCTGATGGTCTTTTGGGTAAACTATCCCTTTAAATACTAGATAAAGTTGCTTTGGATTAACCTCCACATATCCCTTTCTTTGGGCATGAGATAACGTATTTTTAATGCTTGTGTATATATAAACACAATGTTTAGACGAAAGCTGTGTTTACTTGGAGACTTCGGATTGAAACAAGTTTCAATGTACCACTTTAAGCAAGTTTAACATGACCAAACACAGTTTACTAGGTTTCAGAGCTCGTATGCTGCATTGACACCCTCTGCTTCCCTCATTCCACACTTACACACACACTCAATTTATCAGAGCCTGAGCTCGCCTCCCTGTGTGGGAATGCTGGACAGGAGAGAAAGGAGATCTGAGGATACGATTGGTCGTTTTATCTTCCCTCTTGAGAGAAGAGCCATGATTGGTTCACTCATCCCAGGAAAGTGAGACAGTAAAAGATGACAATTAATCTGTCACAGACACACTCAAAAACCCTTCACCAATCAAACACCGTTTCAACAGCTTAAAACATTTCCCTTCGCTCCTCTCTCTCTCTCTCTCTCTCGCTCGGATAATAAAGTTCATCATCATTTCTGCTTCTGTTGAGCCTTGAATAATTAGTCATGATCGCTTTCAACAAGGCACAGCTGCGAGAGACAAAGGAGAGATAAGAGGAGGAAGAATGAGAGAAGATTTTGAAACAGACACGCGCGAGCACCTGTTGTGACATTTAACTCTCAATTCTGTCGTGTTTTAAGGGTAAATCTGCATAGTGTATGGCACATGCGGATTATGTGCAGTTTTCCCACATTTTCACTAAAATTCCAAAGTAGGGATGCAACGGTTACATTTTTTGGTTGCATGATTAGAGTCTGAGAAATAATCACAATTATTATGCATTCATTCATTTCAGAACAATACTAGTTTAGAAAAATCTGATGAAAACTCCTTATACTTATTTTACTGTGTTATTTATTCCTGCTCAGTAACTAATTAAAACAGCTCTAAATAATAATAAAAAACAACAAATAGTCCATTTCTCTCTTTGTGCTTAAAATAAGTGAATGTTTTTGACATTTAAACAGAAGTAATAATTTTACACTAAAATAAAATTAAAGAAAAATGAATAAATAAATAAAAATAAGAATAAATAAACAACTTGTAATTGTCTAACTCATGGCTTGAAATTAACTTTTATACTTGCTATGGGCACTCCTAACTTTAAAAATTTAGGAGCACCATAAAAAATGTAGGAGCACCCACCAAAAATGAATGAGCACAACTGCACATTGTATGTTAACAGATTTATTGTATTTGAAAACAACATCAATCAGTACTAACAAAAACCAGAAACAACTAACTTATTCTGTAACTTATTCTCATTATCATGCTGCCTTGAATGTTCTTAAATGTAACTCATCTACTATAAAAGACATACTGTTACATTATGAAAAATAAATCTACGGTTTGCATCAAACAAAAATGAAGCACTGCAGTAAGAAATATCTGCTACAAAACATAATAAATCATTTAATTCAATGCTAAAAGCTGCAAAGCAGTCATCAGTAACTAAATCGAAAAATAAAAGAAATAACCGACAAAAAAAGGATTAAAAGTCTCACTTCTATCACTCTTTAAATGTTTTGGTTGTGTCATTTTAAATGCTCTTTCTCGTTATGCGCTTGTACATTCTGTGTTTGTGGAAAAGCAGGCGAGTCAGCCGACCCAATATATGAGCGATGCAGAGCAGGATCCTCGCGATGACCACCTGCGCAGTACTGTTCTGTCATGGGCCGCAGTTTCAGTTTAAAGGCGAGCTTATTTAGCGATGATGTATACAGCGTTAGATTTTAGATTTAGCGGCCATTTGCACTGAATATGCAGTGAATGCAACTCACCAAAATTCAGGCTATTAAACAGCTGGTCCACTCGGAGTCATTCAGCACTCTCTCTGAAAACACTTGAATGATCTCAGCTGGCGTATCAACATTCACCACATGATCGCTCTCAGCGTCGTTATTTGTAACTTCAGGTGGGTTTGCATTTCCCGCGGTCACAAAAGCTCCCTGTCATGTCAGCGTCTGGAAAGCGTGAGCACGTTGTCATGTGCGGGTCCCTCCATTGGAAATAACAAACTTGCCTTAGTTATAACCTCTATCATAGTTAATCCAGTGCGTGTGGCTATTAGTCTCAGTGTACTGTAAAAGCACGGAACTTTAAATTAGGGCAAAGTTGGCATAACTTTTAGTTGCAGCAGTTTTGTTTCATGCAGAAACAGTGTTGAAGTCTTTACGATTAATAACCCATGATGAATTAAAGCACAGTAAATAGTGAAACCGGTTAATCACTGCATCCCTATTCTGAAGATGTGTACCGACTAACATACGCATCGATGAATTTGCTCTTCAGTGTTTGAACTCTCAGTAATGATTTTAAATCACACTGAACTGAGCTAAACTGAACTGAACTTAAACACTAAAAACTGAACTACACTGTTCCAGTTACTATGACCATGTATGTGAAGCTTCTTTGACACAATCTACATTGTAAAAGCGCTATACAAATAAAGCTGAATTGAAATTAATTTAATTGGACATTGTTTGTTTATGAAAATCTTATTGAATTACCCCAAAAAAGATGAATGGCATTCCATTCAAAGAGATACACCAAAAAATTACTTGTTCCAAAACCTATTTGAGATTCTTTCTCAGAAAAAGACAAAGATTTTTTGACCTTTTAAGAATGAAATTGATTCCTTTTTTCCCTACTACAGAAGTTTGTGTGTGTCCATCATTCAGCTTTTTTTCAGAAAATTTTCTTTTGCATTCAACAGTAGGCACAACTCATAAAGGTTTAAGGTTCTCCCTCACACAAAGGAGATCAAATGGTGAGGTAATTTTCATGTTTGGCTGAACTATTCTTTTAACTTTTACTTTACAAAAGCAGAACAGATTCTCGCAGCTTCTTGCTCCAAATACTGCATTTTATCCTCTATGAAGAGAAAGCGAGAGACAGGAAAAGTGCGTAGCAGAGCGAGGAAGCATGAGGGAGACGTTTATTTCTCTGTGCTTCTGTTATCTTTCCTTTCTCGTCCTTACATCAGATTTCATCATTTTCTCCTCTTACCTCTCTACCTGCAGATCCACACCGAGAGAGTCCGTCTATGTTTAATTGAGCCACGTGTGCTCAATATTTATTCCGGAAACTTTGAGGCGCAGCCAACGAACAATGCACAGTTTCACACCGCACACTTGTCCAAACAATGGAAAACAAGTAGCCTCGTTCAGACACTTTTACTTTTCAATGTTCATCTTTTACAAAGAGCGTTCTTTTGATTTCTTTTTACGTTATTTCACGTGACTGATCCAATTAAGGAGATGTGGTCACCCACTTTAGTTTTTGTAATAGGCATCGACTGAAATCCGTGGGTTAACATCATCATTTGGCGCCTCAGTCCGTTTACCGCAATTGTTTATTAGGGATTCATATGGAGAAATCAGTGTGCAGAGCTGGGAATGGATTTCTATCCATAATGCTCAATGAACTGGGGCTGAACCTCTGCACACACGCGCGAGTGTGTGTGCGTGTAATTGAGCTGTAGACAGAAATATGGCTTTACGGCCACCACTAATGGCTTCTGTGCAGAGGAAAAGAGAGAGGGAGGAAGGGAATATAGAAGCTGGGAGAGATAACGCAACATGGGGAGGGAAGGGAGGGCGAAAGGTTGGAGGTAAAGAGAGGTGGTGGGTTTGTGGAAATTGGGATGGAAGAGTGGTCACATTCATACCTTGTAACAGGTGCATTGTGGAGATTTTGCTCTTTCTTTGTTACTGCACCAATAGATCGAAGCATAATTTGGCTCTTATTTGTTTTGTCCACACTTTCAGTAGATTTGACATGATTGATATTCAGGCAAATAATCTGATGGAGGCGGCAGCAACACCTGCTGGTTTGGATATATGATGCCGCCTCTACACCTTTGTCGTATATTGTTGTTTTTATTTTATTTTCCTCAATTCATCACTTCCTGTTTTAAAGAGTTGTATTTGTATTTGTGCTTATTGTGGTGGTCTAAGGTCTTAAATCATTGTTGACGTATGATGAGTATGATGACGGTCACAGGTTTGCTTGGAAACAAGCTCATGTTTTTCTGTCAGCTTGGGCCTAAACCTACAAATGATCAGCTGAAGCTATATTTATGCATCTTTGCCATTGCCAAAATTCTTCAACAGATTTAAGATGTCATAGCAGGAGTTTGTGCATGTCTGTTAGTATTCAGCTTAGATTTGTTGAATTGGCCAGTCACTGCTCCCACCACCCACTCACACAAACGCCCTCATGAGGACCGTGTGTTGGCGCGTGGTGTATTATTAGAGGGGATGTTGTGAGCAAACCCCTCAGATTAGTGTCTGATCTGGGCCAAGGCTCACTACTGGTAATCAATGTGTGTTTGTGTGTGTATGCATGAGATCAATGAAAGCAATCACTCTAGCTATCTGCATCGCACTATGTATTGCTTTGTGCAAACTACAGTAAGCTGTTTCCCTTCACACATCCTCAGACACCTTTAACAACTGAAGATCTGTGAACTTTTAGAGTTCACAATCATTAGAGATAGTTTCTTCTGTGTGTTTGTTTATTGCTTTTAACAAACCCTCACATTTCATGCTTTATCTAGCTGATGAAAGTGTCATTTGGATTTTGAAATACTCTTCGGTCCCAAATTAATGTGTTAAGTGACTTTGTTGCACTGATAAAACAATGTTTGTTGGCCTGGTCTGATGACAGCAACATTTTCCTAAACAGTGGTGTGAGTTTAGGGTAGAACAATATGTTTGACCTTTGTTGCGAGTTTGGGGGTGGGACTATCTCTGTGCCTGAATAATAGTGTGAGTTTGAGGTGGAACTGCCTGTGTTTGTTTTACCAATGATGCACTTTGCGGTTGGGGCTATCTGTGTGCCTGGTCAATAGTGTAAGCTAGAGGTGGAACTATCTATGTACCTTACCACTGGTGTAAGTTGAGGGTGGGACTATATGTGTGCCTGACCAATGGTGGGAGTTTGGGGTAGAACTGTCTAAGCAACGGTGTGAGTTTGAAGTGAAACTACCTCAGCTTGTCTAACCAATGGTGTATTTTAAGGCTGACATATCTGTGTGACTAATCAGTGTTGTAATTTTTGGGTGGGCCGATCTTTGCGCCTAATCAATGGTGTAAGTTGGAACTGGAACTATCCGTGTACCTGACCAATGGTATAAATTGAGTGTAGCACTATCTGTATGCCTGACCACTGGTGTAAGTTGGAAGTAGGACTATTTGTATGCTTGACCTCTTGTGCAAGTTGGGGGTGGGACTATCTGTATGCATGACCACTGGTGCAAGTTGGGGGTGGGACTATCTGTATGCATGACCACTGGTGTAAGTTGGGGGTGGGACTATCTGTATGCCTGACCACTGGTGTAAGTTGGGGGTGGGACTATCTTTATGCCTGAGCACTCATGTAAGTTGGGGGTGGGACTATCTGTATGCCTGACCACTGGTGTAAGTTGGGGGTGGGACTATCTTTATGCCTGACCACTGGTGTAAGTTGGGGGTGGGACTATCTATATGCCTGACGAATAATGCAAGTTGAGGGTTGGACTATCTGTGTTGTTGACTAATAGTGTAAGTTGAGGGTGGAACTTTCCGTGTATCTGACCAATGGTGTGAATTGAGCGTGGAACTATTTGTATGCCTGACCACTGGTGTAAGTTGTGGGTGGGATTATCTGTATTCCTGACCACTGGTGTAAAATGGGGGTGGGACTATCTGTATGCCTGACCTGTAATGTAAGTTGAGGGGGGACTACCTGTGTGTCTGACCAATGGTATAAATTGAGTGTAGCACTATCTGTATGCCTGACCACTGGTGTAAGTTGGAAGTGGGACTATTTGTAAGCTTGACCTCTTGTGCAAGTTGGGGGTGGGACTATCTGTATGCCTGACCACTGGTGTAAGTTAAGGGTGGGACTACCTGTATGCCAGACCACTGGTGTAAGTTGGGGGTGGGACTATCTGTATGCCTGACAAATAATGCAAGTTGAGGGTTGGACTATCTGTGTTGTTGACTAATAGTGTAAGTTAAGGGTGGAACTTTCTGTGTATCTGACCAATGGTGTGAATTGAGCATGGAGCTATTTGTATGCCTGATGACTGGTGTAAGTTGGGGGTGGGACTAGCTTTGTACCTGTCAAATAGTGTGTGTTTAGGGTGGGACTATCTGTTTATCTGGCCAATGGTGTGAATTGAGTGTGGAACTGTTTGTATTCCTAACCACTGGTGTAAATTGGTGGTGGAATTATCTGTATGCCTGACCAGTAGTGTAAGTTGAGGGTGGGAGCATCTGTGTACCTGACCAATAATGTAATTTCTGGTGGGACTATCTGTGTACCTGACTAATTGTATAAATTGAGTGTAGCACTTTCTTTATGCCTTATTGACCACTGACCCTGTCCCCTGACCACTGGTGTAAGTTGGGGGTGGGACTATCTGTATGCCTGACCACTGGTGTAAGTTGGGGGTGGGACTATGTCTACCTGACCAATAGTGTTAGTTGAGGGTGGGACTAACTGTGTACCTGACCAGTAGTGCAAGTTGAGGGTGGGACTATCTGTGTATCTGACCGATAGTATTAATTGAGGGTGGAACCATCTGTATGCCTAACCATTGGTGTACGTTGGGGGTGGGGTTATCTGTGTGAATGACCACTGGTGAAAGTTACCTACTATCAGTGTGCCTAACCAGTGGTGTGGGTTTAGGGGTGAGACTTTTTGTGTGAACTCCCACCAGGTGTTGAGGAAACCTGTTTTCATTGACACGGCTGTATGGAGTACTGTAGAAACCTGTTTGGAAACAGACCCTATGACCACCAAGTAATGTTGGTGTTGCTAGTGATGCAGAATATACACAGCACCTTTCAAAAACACTTTCAAGATCAATAATCATTCCGTAGACATTCTTTTTTCATATTGTGACACAGAACATTGCATTTGCATTGAGTTGTTTTCAACTGTCTTTAAGATTGAGCTAATAGTTTAAGATGAAAATGTGCAAGTAAGGAACACGAGTGGTTCACACGTGTGAATGAAGGGAAAAGGATGAAGATGGAATCGGCGATGGAGACAGAAAAAGGAGGAAGAAAGGATAAAAGAGAGAGACTTAATTTACGCTGCGCTCTCTCTCTCTCTCGGCTGCTGCCCGCTGTCGTCCATCATGGCTCCTATGAGCACCATCTGCTCAACATTATAGCCACTGTTGCCTGGCTACCTGCTCTCTCTCTCTATCTGTCAGTCTCTCTTTCCTGTTTTTTCTCTCCCTCTCTCTCTTTAATGTTTTTTTTTCTGTCATTTGAGTCCTTTTCTCTCACCCCTCATCTCTCTCTTTCCATGCTCGGCTGAGGAGTCTTTGGCTCACACACATTATCCGGCAGGAAGAAGGAGACACATCTTTTACACCACTCATGATTAAGCCATCTGCAGAGAGAGCTGAAGGGAGAGGGGGGGATGAGGGGGACCGTAATGAAAAAGAGTATGTAAGGCGGTGAGGGTGAAAGAGAAGAAAAAGAGAGGAGGTAAAGGGAAATCTGGAGGAAGGAGGGAAAGACGGAGAACGGAATGGAGACATGGGCACAGAGGTGGAAGAAATAGAGATAGATGACAACTCGAAAAGAGGGAGTGAGAGAAAGACAAGGAAAGGAATGGGGAAAAAAAGATCAACACTGCCCCCCTCTGGCCTGTCCAGCTTCTACACTGATACGTACGTGCCGATCGGCTCTCGTTTGGACAGCATGACTGGTTAACAGAAGAGATCCAGCTGTCTACACACAGATTTGTGCTCATTGACCGGTCTGGTCTAGATTTATCTGAACAGTCTCCTGTGGCGTGCGCATGTTTGGGCTTCATTATTTATGCTGTTGTAAAAGCCTCGTGGAGTGCTTCAAATAAAATGATTGCCTCAGATTGAAGTCATGGCCTTTCGGTTAGTGATTGTGCTGTGGGGTGCTTGTACGGAGGATATGAGTTTGAGTTCAGTTTGCCCCATCCCATCCTCCTTTAACTTTAACTCACTGTTCTCTTGTTCTCTTGTTTCTGGTTGTCTTTGTCCATAAACATGTCCTTGTTGTGTCTTGATTGTTTTGAATCTTAGTTTAAATAGTCTCAGACAAGACTATTTGTTTAGGTCAGTGGTCTCAAACTCAATTCCTAGAGGGCCACAACTCTGCAGATTTCAGCTCCAATCACCTGCAAATCACACCTGCTTAAAAGTCCCACATAGTCTTGAACACCTTGATTTTTTTTAGATAAGCTGTATTCGATTGGGGTTGGACCAAAACTGCAGAGCTGCGGCCCTCCAGGAATTGACATTGAGACCTATGTTTTAGGTCATTTTAGATCATCTTGACCACCATTAATAGGGTATTTCTTTCTAACTCACCAACACAAGAAAGAGGTCTCCACAGCATTTGGAAACTTTGATAAATGATTACTAAATTTACGTTATGACATTACAAAATAGTATTTTTATTTATTTGGGTTTTACAGTCATCGTTGAATAGAAAATATTTGTAAAAATCTAAAAATGGAAAGGACACATGGTGTTGTTTTATTTAAATGTGTAACCGAAAATTATTCTATTTAAAAAATTATGAAAAACAGTAATCTTGTTAAATATTTTTACCGTTTGAAGTTGTTTTTCCTATTTTATTATATATTTTCTTCCTTTTTTCATATATTTTTAAGTTTAAAGTCTGATTGTTTGAAGTGTTTTAACATTATAGGTCTTGATTGTCATGTTTGATCTATTTAATTTAGTCATTCTAAATAAAAACAAATTCATTACAATACTATAATGGCCCCAAATTTTAAACAGCACTACATTATGAGTTTATCAGTTAAACTAGTTGCTTGTGGTTGGTTCACCTGATGACAGTTCCCCCTGAAAATATGTGTTATCGCATACAAGAAGCAATAAAAACGTTATTGTGTATCAATAATTGGTTCAATAGATTGTCAGTTATTATATCTGTATTCTTAACCAATGGTGTAAGCTTAGTGGAAGGACTTTTTGTGTGGATTCCCACCGAGTGTTCAGGAAACCTGTTTGCATTAACAGATGCTGTATGGAGGGAGGTGTTATAGAAACCTGTTTGGAAACAGACTCTGCAACCACCAAATAATGGACTGCTCTATAATTGATATTCACTCTACTTGCTCTTGTAGGAAGTAGTTGGACTGCCACGACAAGCCGGTGGAGTTCAGCCACCTCATGGAGGACCAGGAGGTGTGGCCCCAGCAGGGCCTAATGGGGCGGGGCCTGGCGGTTATCTGCCCAATCCACAGCAGCAACAGCAGGCGGCCATGATGAAGCAGATGATGGCGATGGAGCAGGAGAAGAGGGTCCAGCTTCATCTGATGGAGCAGCAGCAGAAAGCGCAGCTAATGAGAGAACAGAGACAGCAGCAGCAGCAGCAACACATGCTGGCAGAACAGGTGAGCGACAGCGCTGGATTCTCTTTCTACTTCACATTTCTCTGTAAGAAATAACGCTTCTTGTGTGCTGGAGCAGCTCTCGATCTTCTGTCCGTTTTGCTTTTTCTTCATTTGTTTTTGATTATTGATAAGGAATTTTTGATATTCATGCCGTTTTTCTGCTTCGCTTTCTACTTTCTTTTTCCAGTTACAACAGCAGCAGCATCTCCCCAGACAGATGACTCAGGCACAGAGGAATCCATACCCGCTCCAGCAGTTTCAAGGCAAGACACACACACACATTTACAAAGAAAAGATAAAAATATCCATGCGCAAACACTAAACACCTTTATACTAGATGTGAAGATCATGTTACTTTGTGACCAAATAGCTTACAGTGTTGTCATCTGAAGTGGATGGTAAGACATCTGAAGATGTCCTTCTTTAAGTTCCTCGATATCAAAATGACAAAATACTGCCTGGCCACTTACACATCCAGAAGGTCTGCCAGCATGTCTAATGAACACACACAAATCTAAAGTCTGTTGCTGTGACCATTGAAATTCTTCTGTTATGTTAAACATTGTGAAAAGTTTAGAAATCCGTGAACTTACTTCAAATAAAGTTCTGTTTTGTTCTTTATTTGTGAGCAAAAAGACATTCGAAAAGACTGAATGACGGTACTAGGTATGGGATGATAACCGGTTTCAAGGTTTACAGCGGTTTGGAAAAGTCAAGTTTTAAAACCGCTAAAATGTTCTGTTATGCCATACCAAGATATACAGTTGAAGTCAGAATTATTAGCCCCCTTGAATTATTAGACTGCTTGTTTATTTTTTCCCCAATTTCTGTTTAATTGAGAGCAGTTTTTTTAACACATTTCTAAGCATAATAGTTTTGATAAGTCATTTCTAATAACTGATTTATTTTATCTTTACCATCATGACTGTAAATAATATTTTACTAGATATTATTCAAGGAACTTCTAGAACGCTTAAAGTGACATTAAAAGGCTTAACTAGGTTAATTAGGTTAACTAGGCAGGTTAGGGTAATTAGGCAAGTTATTGTATAATGATGGTTTATTCTGTAGACTATCGAAAAAAATATAGCTTAAAGGGGCTAATAATTTTGTCCCTAAAATGGTGTTTAAAATCTGCTTTCATTCTAGCCGAAATAAAACAAATAAGACTTTCTCCAGAAGAAAAAATATTATCAGACATACTGTGAAAATTTCCTTGCTCTGTTAAACATCATTTGGGAAATGTTTAAAAAAGAAGGAAAAAAATCGAGGGGGTCTAATAATTCTGACTTCAAGTAAGTGGAATTTTAATGTGTTTTTTAAATGTGTTGTAAATAAATCAGTGTTTTTGAAACTAGCCTGACATTACTGTTTACTGTTTCAGAATAGTATGTTTTCTAATATAAAATGCATTTTGTTAATGTAGGAAAGGTTTTTTGTTTTTACCCAGACATATAAAAGGAACTTATTATAGAGCGGTAATCACGATACCGTGAAACATGATGTTTTGACCCATGCCGATACTGTTTTCAAACACTCCAACATCCCAGCTCTGCAGTAGGTGGGTTTGTAAATGTGACACACTGCTTGCGTGTCTCCCTAACTCAACAATGGTAGCTGAGAGAAGAAAAGTTTCATAAACATCTGGCTAACAATGTTCCACATAAGAAGCGCCACCACCGTGAGGCACATTTTTACATTGTTTGCTGCAGACAGACACCAAATGGCATCATATAGAAAAGTTTCAGAATTCACACTCAATTGCGTTAATGCAACGTACCAAGCTTAAATGTGTTTTGGAGTCAAAGGGAACTCCCTCAAATGTTCACTTCAACATCATTTCAGATCATTCTTTAATTTTTTTTACTAGGGCCTTTAATACTCAATCTTCATTTCGGATTTAGGGTTAAAGTTATTAGACCAGTGGTCACCAAACTTGTTCCTGGAGGGCTGGTGTCCTGCAGATTTTAGCTCCAACCCTAATCAAACACACCTGAACAAGCTAATCAAGGTCTTACTAGGTATACTTGAATCATCCAGGCAGGTGTGTTGAGGCAAGTTGGACACCGGCCCTCCAGGACCAAGATTGGTGACCCCTGTATCAGACCCTTTAAGCAATATTTTTTTAACAGCCTAAAGAACAAACCATCGTTATACATTAACTTGCCTAATAACCCTAACCTGCATACATAGTTAATCTAATTAACCTAGCTAAGCCTTAAAATGGCACTTTAAGCTGAATATTAATGTCTTGAAAAATATCTACTCAAATATTATTTACTGTCATCATGGCAAAGATAAAATAAATCAGTTATTATAGATAAGTTATTAAAACTATTATGTGTAGAAATGTGTTCAAAAAATCTCTCTGTTAAACAGAAATTGGGAGAAAAAATAAACAGGGGGGCTAATAATTCTGACTTAAAATAAAACTGTGTAATTCAGTTAATTTTGCTCACCCTCGTGCCATATAAGACAGAAGCTTTTTTGGGGATTATGAAATTCTTCATTTCCCTTGAATATTAGGTTTGTACCTAAAATTGTGGTCACTGGCGAGCGACTTGCAGGATGGTGACTTAATATTAACTACTTTGTCTTTCTCACTATTTTGTATTATGTTATTATATTATAATAAAATACAAGTATTATATAATATATAAAATTATACATTATTATTTGTCTTATATTCATTCAAGCTATAATATCTAAGATGACTCGGAACAATAAATGATTAACTTTGTTCCCAGACAGACATCTGGAGATTTCAATGTGCAGTTTATGCCATCATAGACAATTTACAGTGATTTGCTAAGCTTTCGAGAGCGCCTATTTATGCCATTAGAATTTAATTGAAACAAGCCTTTGATGTACTGGAAATGTAATAAGAACAACAGATGTCAGTTAACATTATTTAATTGTTCATTATTTTAGGCACGTCCCAGGAGATGGCAGCCAGGAACCAGACGCTGCAGAACATGCGTACCGCTCGACTCATGCAGCAACAGCAGCAGCAGAACCCGGGGATGATGCAGATGACGCCCGTCCAGAACGCCGCCGCCATGCCTACGCAGGGTGACATGAGCATGGCGTACGGAGGCCAGGCTGGCGCACAGACAGGCATGTATCAGGGGATGAACCCAAACATGGGTCAGATGCTCCAGCAGCAACAGCAGCACCATCCCAACCAGGCAAGCATGGCGATGGCACAGAGGCAAGCGGGTGCCGGTGGACAGGGGATGGTCGGGGGAGGTGCAGGAGCCGGGTATGGGCAGGCGATGCTCATGAACCCCAACCTCTCACAGCAGCAACTAAAATCAGCCGGTGTCGCCCCTGGTGGGCAACCGATGGCCAAAGCGCAAGTTCAGAGACTGCAGAGTATGATGGGAGGCGGAGGACAAGCGTGGCCGCAGCAGCAGCAAAACATGCAGGCCATGGCCGGAAGGACTTCAAACGACATGGTGGCGTTTAACAGTAACCCTGCGTACGCCATGCAAGGTGGTCAGCCTCCTCGGATGGCCAAGCAGCATTTCGCACAGGCGATGGGCGGACAGACTATGGTGGACCCACGCTCGATTAACCCTGCAGCGATGGGTGGGCCGATGATGCCGCACATGGCAGGCCAACCAAGGACAAACCAGCCGCGGGGTATGGTGATGCCTGGCATGAACCAGGGAGTGCCCAACATGGCCGCTTTCGGACAAGGCCCTGCTCAGGGCATGCCAGGGGCATCGGGAGGGGGTGGGCCGTACATGCCAGGCGGTCAGCCTCAGGGCTACCAGAGGACGTCCAATCAGGAACTGGCATACGGTTACGGCAGCCAATCAGGGGCTGGGGCTGGGGTTTCGTTCGGCCTGTCGGATGGGACAGATTTGGATTCAACGGAAGGTTGGATGGAAGAGTTTTTCCCCAACCAATAGCCTAAGGGTTTTTGTTTTTTAACAGGACAGTTTTATGAAAATGTGATTGGTTTTATTGTTTTATTTTTTATTACATGGTCGACAAATCTAAGATATATATTACATGTTGTGTATTACATGTGTGTGCTGTCACAATATTTAAACCAATTCCTCTCTGTTTGGGTTGACTCTCGAGTATAGATCCGGTGTTCTGCATTTAAAGTTTTGTTTTTTTTAATACCCTTTGGATTTGATCCATTTCTGTCTCTCTTTTTTTTCTCATGTCCTTTATGCTGGACTAAGGGCAAGAGGCACTGAAAACCTGCAAAATGACATTGGGAAAGATTTTGGATGCAATGTTTTTATGTATTTAGTTGACCCTTATTCTGACATCCTGTTCATGTATTAAAGATTGTGTGAAGATTTGAGGTGGGCCTTTGTCACCAGTGGATCCATTTTCCCGAAAGCAAACTGTCGAACACACTGCTCTCCTTCTCTTGCTAATCTTCTCTCTATATCTCTTGCTGCTCTTGAGGTGTGTTGATCCTCTGCGTTTGCTCTGCTTTGCGCTTGTGTGTTTGTTTGCACTACGAGCGTCGCAGCACAACACGTCAGACTCTGTGTGCTCTCTCAGCGCATGCAAGATGGATGCTCTGCTGTCGCTAGGCGACCGGTGTCAGTAAAAGAGTGAAGCCATGTGTGTGTTTGTCAACTAGGTGTTTGTTCATATTGCTTGAAGAGATTTGGCAGCTACAAACTTCTCCCCCAACTCCCTACAACTGTGAGAAAGAGGTTTTCTTTAGTCACAATGGCAGCTAGAGAGGATACCATGACATGATCTCATCTGGATCATAACAAACAGCTCACCCAAGTATAAAGAATCAGTCGGTGATGCCCCTCAGACATTTGCAAAGACAAAATAAGCCCTCTAATCACGACATCAAATATGCGTTGTATGTTTTGTTTCCTTTCTTTGCTCGTGAGCTCTGGTTAAAAACATTTTAATCATCAAAAATTGGTGATAGTTCACCCAAAGAAAATAATCATTTACTCATCCATTAAGCTGTAATTAAGTCTCAAATCCTAATTTGACTTCAAGTTTATTGCTTCTGATATATTTTGAAGAAGATTTTTTTTTAAATGTTACAAACCTGTAACCATAGAAGTCAATGGTTACAGGTTTTTAGCTTTCTTCAAAGTATCTGTTGTTCAACAAAAGCAAGAAACTCAAAAGGTTTGGAACAACTTGAGGGTGAGTAGATTTTTGGGTGATCTATCTCTTTAAATTCACCATACACTCTCAGAAATAAAGGTATGTGAGCTGTCACTGGGGTGGGAACTGTTCAAAAGGTACAAGTTTGTACTTAAAACATCCATATTAATACCTCAAGGGTACATATTAGTACCTAAAAATTACATAAGTGTTCCTCTTTAAATTTTTAGGTACTAATATATGCTTTTGAGGTACCAATATGAACCTTTTAATTACAAACGTGTACCTTTTGAAAAGGTTCCACCCCAGTGACAGCTCACATACCTTTATTTCTGAGAGTGTACACACTGTATTTCCATAGATGGCTCACAGCACTTTTCTTTTCCTCTTCAAACTGATATATATTTATTAGTTCCTGTACATCACTGCAGCTCTTCAAACTCTTAAACACACTGACACTCCTTTACTCAATGCCTGACCGAGGAAAACAAGCACATCCAGACAACTTGCCCTTTCAACTGTGACAAGAAATTCACCAAAAGCATCTTAATCAGTGTAAGCTTCTACTTTTTATCGGGTATTTTCGATCCATTCCCACCAACTTGTGTTCCTTGTTGTGACTTTAACTAATTTCAAAATCAAGTCTCAAAACAGTAGTTGTTTATCTCAGCCAGACCTTAGTTTAGACTGTTGTTCCCATGAAATGCCACACAAAAATAGGAATTTGGATGGCTCCGCCTGTTTTGTGTGTTGTATTACGGTATTCTAGTCATGATGTCTTTGTGATCAACCTCTAGTTTTATTGTTTCAGCTCTCTGAAGAATGAACATGAATGTAACCTTGTGACTGACTTTGCCCTTTTTTTTGAGAATTTGTTTGTCTTAACGGGAGATTGGATGCATTCAGTGTTTCGCAGTGTTAGTTTGTCGCTCTGTCAAGAAGATTGCAGATGGGACAGGGTAAAGCCCGCTTTTTCCCACCGTCTCACCAAATATCAACAATCTGGGACCAAGATTACCATGTTTTTCTTGATTTCTGTTGAAGTCATCCAGCTTCTTTTTTATTTTGTACTGGTGCTGACATATATGTGATGGAAAAAGATATATATCAGATACAGTTATCTGTAAATATGTTTTTACGATTTTAAATACATCAGAGGATACGTCTCTACTCACTGTAAAGATATTGCTGTTTTTGTTGAAGATAGAGAAGTATTTTTATTTCATCTTTTTTTCCACTTTTAAACTCATCTGAGCTATACCATTGCACTTCAGACAATGTCTTACTACTAATTTGTAATGTAAACCTCCTCTAATTTTTATTTTGAAGGTTTTTTCTAGTTTTCAGGTTTTACTCTGTATCTAAAGCAGTGCTTTTTTCTTTTTCATGTACAGAATTATGTAAATGGTAATGCCAGAGAGTTACAAAGAATTTGTTTTTCAGAAAAAATACATTAAAGAGATTGATCATTAAAAATGTTCTCATTAAAATAAGTCTCTGCAACTTTTTTGATATGACAAAAAGGCTCGCACCTTACTTTAAAGTTTGATTACACTGTAAAAAAAAATTCACAATTTGTCGGTACAATAGCCTAGGTTAGAGCGTCGACATATGGTGCGATAGCATGTCATAGCGTCCCATGTTCGAATACTGGCTCGAAGACATTTCCCTACCCTACCCTGTTCTCTCTCCAACTTCACTTCCTGTCTAAATACTGTCCTATCTACTAAAGGCAAAAAGGCCAAAAATAAATCTCTAAAAAAAAAAACCCACAATTTTACCGTTTATTTACAGCAGCTGGGGTGCCAGAAAAACCCCCAGTAAAATAACGGTCATTAAATTACAGAAATTTACCGTAAAATAAGGGATATTAAATTACAGTAATTTACCAGAAATTTAAATTTAAGAAAATTTCTGTAATTTAGTATCTTTTTTTTTACGATACATTTCTGTAAATTAACGGCCGTTATTCTATGTTTTATTTTTTTTCAGCACCCCTGTTGCTGTGAATAAACCGTAAAATTATGGATTTTTATAACAGTGTAGTAAATACTTAAATGTAGCCATGAAAACCTAAAAATAGCACTCAAAGTCTTTATGGGGAAGATTTTAAATAAGTAAAAATATATATAACATGTAGCTGCATCTTTGAATCAAATTAAAAATGAGAAATGAAAAAGCTGTGGATTGGACAGGAAGAAATGGAGAGCACATTCCTAATTAAAAGCACATATGCTAAAGAGCACGGTTTAATATCTTAGCCTAATGAATCACTCTCCTTTTCTTTGTATGGTTTCTTTCTGTGCTGCGCAGTATCTTCTGATTATGATGAATGGAGAAGTGTCACTATGACACTGTCATTACTCATCTTCAGGGGTGAGAAATGAGAGAGAATGGGGGTGCAGGACTGAGGTTTGTTTGGGTGTGATGCAGAAGAGTAGAGATGGCACATAAACACACACACACACACACACACACTGCCCTCTCCCGGGGGGCTTCCTTCTAAATGGGGTCATCCAGTCCCTCAGCACTTCGTCCATTAGTTAAATAAAATCATCCTTTAATCTGATCTAATAAAAACAGCCAGTGCTGCAAATCAACCAGCAGCCATCTGGAAGATGGAACAAAGGTGCCTATATGTGCTTTTTACACTTACAGTATATTTTAAACAGGCATGCATGCTGCTATTGACTTCAAAAGTTAAATCAAAATTTTTAAAACATGATTCATACAATACCTTGGCGTTGGCAAGCAAATAAAAACACAGTGCAACCAATAGCTCTTTCTCTCTCTCTCTCTCTCTCTCTCTCTCTCTCTCTCTCTCTCTCTCTCTCTCTCTCTCTCTATATATATATATATATATATATATATATACACACACACACATAGATAGATAAATTCATAATTATTAGCCCCCCTGTTTATTTTTTTCTCCAATGTCTGTTTTACAAAGAGAAGCTTTTCTCTACACATTTCTAAACATAATAGTTTTAATAACTCATCTCTGATAACTGATTTGATTTATTTTTACCATGATGACAGTAAATAATATTTTACTAGGGATTTTTCAAGATACTTCTAGCGTTAAGTGACATTTAAATAGGCAGGTTAGGGTAAAACAAAATATACCTTAAAGGGGCTAATAGGGGGCTAATAATTTTGACCTTAAATTTTTATTTTTTTTAACTGCTTTTATTCTAGCCGAAATAAAATAAATAAGACTTTCTCCAGAAGAAAAAATATTATCAGACATACAGTGAAAATTTCCTTGCTCTGTTAAACATCATTTGGAAAATATATATATAAAAAAAAGAAAAAAAACTAAATCAAAGGGGGGCTAATAATCCTGACTTAAACTGCATGTATATACACAGTAGTCAGAATTATTAGCCCCCCTTTGTTTTGTTTTTTTTTTTTTTGTTTTTTCTTTAAGCTTTTTTTTTTTTTTAAGTCTACAGAACATACCATCATTATACAATTACTTATCTAATTACTCTAACCTGCCCAGGTAACCTAATTAACCTATAGTTAAGACTTAAATGTCACTGTATAAAAGTGTCTTAAAAAATATATAGTAAATATTATTTACTGTCATCATTCATTCATATATTTTTAATTTACAGCAAAATGAACCACCAACTTATCCAGCATATGTTTTACATGCCCTTCCAGCTGCAATCTCTGGGAAACATCCATACTCACTCATACACTACGGACAATTTATCTTCAATTCACCTGTACCGCATGTCTTTTGACTGTGGAGGAAACCGGAACACCCGAAGGAAACCCACGTGAACGCGGCGAGAACATGCAAACTCCACACAGAAACGCCAACTGAGCCAGCCGAAGCTCGAACCAGCGACCTTCTTGCTGTGAGGTGACCGCACTATCTACTGCGTCACCCTTCTGTCATGGCAATAATAAAATAAATCAGGTATTAAAACTATTATGTTTAAAAAATTGTTGAAAAAAAATCTTCTCTCTGTTAAACAGAAATTGGGGAAAATAAACATGGGCTAATAATTCTGATTTCAACTGTGTGTGTATAGGCCTATGTGTGTGTGTGTGTGTGTGTGTGTGTGTGTGTGTGTGTGTGTGTGTGTGTGTGTGTGTGTGTGTGTGTGTGTGTGTGTGTGTGTGTGTGTGTGTGTGTGTGTGTGTGTTTGTGTGTGTGTCCACATTTTTGTATTAAAATGTTCAGATTATATGTCATAAGTAGCCTCATGAATTGTTAATGTGTGGAAAAAAAAGTGTATTTTAAGATCAGTCGCTCGCAATTGTGGCTAGTGGGACAAAGACGTGTCAATTAGCATTTTGTTGCAGCCTTCAAAATACGAACGTATTCTGGATTCATACAAAGCCGTATACAACACTGATGATAGGAATGCTGAGATAATTGTTCATAAACTGATTAAGAAACTGTTTTATTATATATTGTTATATTAACCAATATTAAAACAGTAGTATAACTTATTTGCAACATTTGTGCAACGCTACGTCAGTATTTACACTAAATTACTGTGTGGGTTTAAAGATATATCAAAAGACAGCTCAAAGATAGTGTACACAACAAATCTTAGCCATCTTCACGTTACAATAATTGACTCACCTAATGTTTTGAAACTTTGATGAGGCCACCATCTTATGACAACAGAAATTAAATGGCGCATGTGACATTGCACAGAGCTAATTTAGACCCTTATTTATTAATTTATTTTCATATTTGCAGGAAAGGCACTAAAACACTGACTTAGTAACATTTATAGTTTTAAATGAAAAAGTTGATTGGTTACCAGAGCAACCATAATGATAATTTTCTCCATCGGGTGGCGCTGCGGGCTGCATTGAAACCATGAAGAACTCAACCTGGATGAACGCAAACTCTACTAACGCCGTTCATCAACATGAGTCGTGGTTATCCGTTTCAATGTAGTCATACTGCATTTTGACAATTAATATTAAACGAAAACTAGGTTGGTTGTGTCTACTATAACAATGGCAGTTTGAGGCATTGATTATATACAGTTTTAAGTAAGTTAAACGTTTTTACCGTGTGAATTGAATTCAGAAATAGATGATTAAATAATATTAGGCTAAACATTTACACTTGTAAGAATTACTTATGCAGAAGACACATACTTTGTGCTCAAATTGGCCTGAATTTCAAAATAATTTGCATAATTGTAAATAATGTGTTGGCATATTTACATTAGATGTCACCCAGTGGTGTCTATTGGAAGGAATGCGTCAATAGAGCTGCCATTTTAGTACAGGGTAGCGCTCCTTTGAAATGAATGTGGGACCAAGGTGTAACGTTAGTGAAGAACTGGCCATCCTAAGCCAGAGATATATATACATATATCTATATGTGAATAAACCCCCTTTATGAACGACTCGTTCACTTATAATACAAGTTTTTGGCACGGCAGCATTTTTTCATATTTCATTTACATTGTTTACTGATTTTATTCAACCAAACTAGTATTAGCCTAATATTTAGTGCGAGTTGGTGCTACTTTACTTATGATCAGAGACTGAGACTTTATTATCATCAATAACGTGACTTATTTCGCACAAAAGTTCGTAACATATAAAAACGTAGAAAACTACATCTTACCTATATAAAATATTCTGCCTTTGTGCTTTGTTTGCTTGTTACTACACCCGTACACAGCATAAAGTTCAGCGTCTTAATTAGTGCAGTTGAATGACATTTGTCCTGGGAGCACTGTATAAATATGGCGGTGGTATTGACGCAACAGCTTCGTCTGGTTTTGTGGTCTAGGGTCACATGAATCAGTAGGTTACTTGTATTACTAGAGAATAAGCACTATAGATAATGCATGATTAAGCTAAATGATACTATTAATTAATACTAAAAAATAGTTAACATGTTATAGACAGGTCTTTTCAAACCCCAATAGTTATTACAGATTACATTTATTACCATTATTACCGAAAGTCTCCCATACATATAACATTCAGGTCTTCTGTCTTAACTTCTATGACCAACAACAGGTGTTACATATAGTAAAAGTACACAGTGTATAATATGTGTTGTTAGAAATAAAGAATTTTGCATGATAATTGGAAGGAGTTTGGGAATAATTGTAAGGTACAAGATAATAATGATGTTAATAAACTCAGAAAAATAGACACAACTCATTCAGTGTATCTTATCCACATAGAAAGGGAACTAACAGCCCTAATAAAGCAACACACATAGAGTAAGACACAGAATAAGATGCACAGGAGCCAGCAGTGGTAGACTGGTTTTGGCTAATGCTTGTAGACACACTGTGGCTAAGAGATGCAGGTTCACTGGTGCCAACAGATGCAGATTCAATTGGGACAGCAGCGGTAGATTGAGTTTGGCTAATGCTTGTAGATCCACTGGGGCTAATAGTTGAAGTAGGGCTCCTTATAGAGGCGAAACATGTGCCCACATTCCCCACCTTGTCCACAGCTACCAGCTCTACGTCTTGAGAACAACAGGAAGCATTGTAGGACACCAAAGTCACATTTGTGCCATTCTCACTCATTACAGTACTCAAGCTGAGAGAGCCGTTGCCACTGTTAATGGACACTCCGGCTATGCCTGTACCATTACCATCCGTCAGATTGGCGGAGAGTTCCCATAATGCTGAACTGCATTCAATAGGACAGTCGGCTTTGATTCTCACTATCTGACAGACAGGCCTTGAGAGATCAGTGACCTGCCAAAAACATAATAAGGGTTAATCAGAGTCAATGAGGGGGATATTGTAAAATTATATGTGTATATACTGGTTCGTAAAGGACATTTGTGAATTAGCAATGGTTTCTGCTGTTCTGACATTAGCTGCAGATGTGAATGAATGGCAAAAGAAAGTAGTTCTTTGTACAAAAGGATTTTTGATTTTCTTTTATATAAACACGATTATGCCATTGAACTGTTGTATAAACACAATATCACACTCATAGCAGTATGGTATGGCTGTTAATCATCACTGGTGGGACACTAACCGTACGTTCACACCGAAAGCGGCGAGAGCGTCCAAGGTCGCTCTGGCAGCCCTGGCAACAATGCTTTCTGCCTTCAGCTCCTGCGGCAAGAGCGTCAAAACTCGCTACATTGATCTCATATTTAAAGGAGCCGTTGCAGCATATCAGTTACATTCCTGCATAAAACATGTTTCTAGCGTGAAAATGTTGCGCACTTCTTATCAAATTCATACAACAATGGAAGATCAAGTTGCGTGTGGTGTGGCTTTGCTCTATTTATCCAATATGTGTCCATATGTCTGAAATATCCTGAAGCAGCAGTACTGTTTTGTACTGTCACATCGCGTGAGATTCCCGCTTTTTTAAGATAAATTTATATATCATTAATGAACATCAGTACCTCTCCAGTAACTTATTTAATGTATGTTCCTGTAGGAAAAAAATTTAAATAATTGGAAATCCGGCGACCGCAATAATCAAACCCTTGGGAACAACTGTGGTCGGAACCAAAGTTCACTGGTCTGTGTTCTCTGAACTGCTATCAAGCGATGGACGTCTTCATTCTGATTGCTTGCCGCCGAACCGCTTCATAGCTCATTACCATAAAGTTGACTTCATTTCAACTCTCCTCGATGCTCACGCCGGCAAAGACGCGCCGCGCTGCTCCTCGCCGCTTATCGCCGCCGGCTCTCATTGAAAATGAATGACTTCCGGCTACTTTGACGCTCTCACCGCTTTCGGTGTGAACGTACGGAAAGGCACTCAGCCTGTGGCCTGGAGCCAACACACGAGACCTGAAAGCATGATGAATTTGCAGTTTAACTACAACGTTGTTTTTTATTGATACTTTTTATACTATGGATAGTACATGTTGAAGGTGTCTGAATATCTTTTGGTTTGACTGTACTGTATATAATCTCTTCAGTGGATGGTATATATTATTGATGCTTCCTCTAATTTTTCTGCAGATATCATAATGGCTACCTTATTCATGACAGTGAAGCGCAGTGCCAGGTAATTTGAGTCACCGGATGCTGGAGCTTCTGCTTCAATGGTGAGTGTGACGTCTGTCCCTGAATCTGTGCCAGATGGTGCGATCAGTGTGACAGTTCCCTGAGCGCTTCCTTCTGCCCCTATGATGAGCGAGTTGGGGAAAGACACATTGAAGTTGCGGTCAGTCCGGGCTCTGATTGTGTAGTTTCCACCTGTAGCAGTATTGACCAGTGTAAAGTTTAGATCTAATGGGATTCCAGGCTCTATAGTGCTGCTTGGTTGAGCCTGAAAACAAAGTTTAGATTCTGTCATTTATTTTTGAATATTTCATTCATATACTAGTGAAACAAAATCCATGGGAAAACCATATGACAGTGCAGATGAACTATCTCACAACTCTCACCTTAATGGTAAGTTTTGAGCCTTGTTGTTGGGTGGGTGATTGTCTCTGGAATCGACTGACCGCCAAGGAGTCATTAAACAGCCCTCTAAGCTGCACCACAAATGCCCACTCTGGGATTGTGTCTATATTCACCAGGAAGTCTGTTGTACCCACCGCTTTGATGGTTCCATTAACAACAGCAGATCCTGAAGCTTCAACTAGAAGCACATCCGTCACAGTAACTGAATCTCCTCCGGTCACAGAGACAAACAAAGTAGCATTCCGACCTGATTAGCAAAAATCGAAGTTACATTATTTTTTCTCACACACACACTCACACAAACATTTGTTTGCCCCTTACTGATTTCTTTTTGTTTCAGATCAACAAATAAATTTAAATATTGATTAAAGATTAGTCAAAGATGCAGTTTTTAAATGAAGGATTTTATTATTAAAAAAACCTTAATAATAAACCTTGCCCGCTAACCCCAATAACTGGTTAGTCACTCTTAGTAGCAACAACTACAATCAAGTGTTTTGATAACTTATAATGAGTCTGTTACAACACTGTAGAAGAGTTTTGGCCCACTCAATTGCAAACTTGGCCAAACAGCCACACTGGAGGGTTTTCAAGCATTAACCGTCTTTTTAAGCTCAGGCCACAGCATCTCAATTAAATTCAGTTCAGGGCGTTGACTAGGCCAGTTTGTTTTTCTCCAGCAATTCATAAGGAGACTCGCTGGTGTGCTCTGGTTCATTGTCCTGCTGCTGAACCCAAGTTCACTTCAGCTTGAGGTCACTAACAAATGGCTGGGCTTCAGGATTCAAGATTTTTGGTAGACAGCAGAATTCATGGTTACATTTATCATATCAAGTCTTCCAGGTCCTAAAGCAGCAAAACAGCCCCAGACCATCACACTGCCACCACTACATTTTACTTTTGGTGTGATGTTCTTTTTCTGAAATGCTGTCTTACTTTTACACCACACAAAATGAGACACACACCTTCCAAAAAGTTAATTCCACTGAGTATTTTTCCAAAAGTCTGAGACAATACTTTATGTTCTATTTTCTCTGAAGTGATTTTTGCCATGCCAACCACCTTTGTCTGGTCTCTTTCTTATGGTGGAGTCATGAACACTCACCTTAAGTGAGAGAGGTGAGGCCTGCAGTTCTTTGGATGTTGTTTTGGGGTCTATGTGTCTTTTTAGATGTGTTTAGCTAATCCTAGGAAAGTTCTCCACTGTTTCATGTTTTTGCTGTTTGTAGACAATGGCTCTCAGTGTGGTTCGCTGCAGTCCCAAAACTTTAGGAATAGCTTTATAACTTTTTTTCGGTTATAATTCTTAGAATTTCCTCAATTATTTTCTTTCTTATTTGTTTTTGAATTTGGATCTCTGCGTGATGTTTAGCTTTTAAATGTTTTTTGTTCTCTTTCACTTTATATTTAAGTGATTTCTTGATCGTGAACAGGGGTGGCAGTAATCAGGCTGTGTTTTGGCTGGAAAATTTTAGCTCAGGTGTGATTAACTGCATGATGTGTTCACTTATGTTATCTTTGACTAATGTTTCATTGTGTTTGATGATGTGAAACATTAAAGTGTGATAAACATTTAAAAAATAAGAGCTCGGTAAGAGGGCAAACACTTTTTTTCACACCACTGTATACATATTCATGTTTATACACAAGATTCTTCATCTTGAAAGAAATTAGTGTCTAGGTTCAGAATGGATGCATTGAATTCACCAAATGTGAACTGTTACAGTATGTAAATGTCTATTAATAATCAAGAAATATCAATTTGAAGACGATATCATACCAATGAAAGGACGATTGGCTTTTGGTGTAAAGTCACTACTCTGTGACTGTTCCACAAAGTTGAAGAGAAAGTTGACTGAGCTCTCAGCTGTATACACAATAAAACATATGTAAGTAGCTGTTTTTGTTACAATATGCTACAGATTCTGTAATCCAGCAAGCATGTTGATGTCAAAAACTAATTAACAACACATTTAAATATGCAAACTGATTTGATGTGAAAATTTTGACATCCATTTGACATCCACACATTGATGCCATTTTGCCCACCAAGACAGACACAAAAGTATTATAGGACAAGAAAGAAAAAATTATCGGAAAGCTTCGATGACGAATTAGAAATCTACCTGGGATTTTGTATCCCTACAATGCACGTGAACTACCTTAATAGACATCAAACATTTGTATCATGCATTGTTTCATCGTTTCACATCAATTATGTTTTTGACCCCAGTGTTAGATGTCACATGGATGCCTTTTTGACATCAAGATGCCCCCTGGAAAGCTTGATCCACACATTTTGCAATAAAAACAATTTTAAAACTTAAACAATAGCAATTCAATTGATAAAAATATAAATACAACAACTCTTACCAGTGACTTTAAGGCTGTAGAAACTTGTAGCATTAATGCTAATCCTCCATTCCCCTTTCTGGTTTTCAGAGCTTAGTTTAATTCGCTTTAGATTCCCTACAGTCAGAATGCTGCCCAGAAGACCATTGGCCACTGAACCTGACTGAGACACACCTGAAAGCAGGCAAAACACAGTGTTTTCGGCATTAGCAGATTTTGTGTTGGAGAAAATAAAACCCTCACATAAACAAACCGTTCCTAAATGTATAAGGCTTACCTGTAGGGCTGTAGAGAGTAAAGAATGGAGAGTCTCCTGTGATGTACACAGTTACATTAGACAGAGAGGAATCCAACACAATAGAAAAGTTTTCTGCAATAGCTGGACTTCTCACCACCTGAAGAATGGTCACCTGAAGAAATATAGAGATGACTTCAACACACTCTCAATTGAAATACATGCTTCTGCTTACGTTTTTGTAAAAGCGTGCGCACTTCAGCATATGATTTACTTGAACACTTGAAATGAAATAAAGGATTATTTTCTTGCGGGTCCTAGCACAACAATAAATACATAGCAGAAAATTGGATTACTTGTTTATCTCCATATCAACAACTTTTCTACCATGGTCAGTTACTTCATTTCTCACTTTGTACAGTGTTGTACTTGAAATACAAAGCACTTGTGTCTAATTCCAGTAAATCTAGTGGTTTAGATAAAAGCAATGTAAAATCAAAGTAAAACTATGTGGCCGTGATGGAATTTTCTTTTACGTTTGCTATTAAAAACATTATGGGTTGGGTTTATGGAAGAGTTTAGGTGAGTTGATCACAAGGTGATATGCACGACAAGCCCTGCCTTCTCATGGACATGGACATGGACGTGTAAATGGCGTGTATAACAAAATGGAGCATAAGGGCTCATTCACACCGAACGCGTCTTGGCTATTAAAAATGCAAGATGCAGAACTCAGAAATGGTGATGCATCATAAATCAAGAGGGTATCCAGACACTTGGATATTTACCATCTGTAAACAGAAACCTGCAAAAAAATTCGGCATCCAATTTGATGAGCAGCACTACATGTGAAAGATCTTTAACTTAACACATCATCTAAAAAATGCTGTATTAACGTGTGCAGTGCTTTAAAAGATGGTCCCACATGTCCGTCAAGCATGACAAAAAAATGCATTTTGTGTGAGTGGCCCCCAAGTAATTTGTTTTACATTTGCAAAAATATATACGCCCTCTAATAGATTTGTCATCTGAAACGTGCAACAAAACGTAACTATATATTTAATTTTGCAAAAATGTAACCGGAGGCGCGTTTTTCCAAAGAACCTTGGTTGGATGTTTTCAGTGTTGCAATGTTTCACAGCACAATCACAAAATTTTAATTATTTTTTTTTTTCCAGAAAAGCAGTCGAAGCAAATGTGTCGAAGCACATTTATATTTTATTACTATTATTTTCCTATAATTATTGCTTTATTATTATTTCCATTTTTTCCATATTGTTATAATCTTGTCACTTTGTGGATTCAAGCCACACTTGTTTTCATGAGTAAGAGATAAGAAAATGTCTCCATTTTAAGGTCTTTATTGTCTCTGCACAGTGTTGTGAAGCAGTAATAGAGTGGAGGAACTATGACGTCACTTTGTAGGCTAATCGGCTGCTAGCATAAAACTTGTTCCCTCCTGAAAATCCCTATGGCTAGATCTTATTCATCTGGTGTGATGAGTGTAATCTAACAATTGTGACAAAGTGAGGATAAAAGGAATACTTTGCACAAAAAAATGAATACTGTTATTATCTGTTCTTTCTATTTCATGATGATTTTACTGTTTGAGTTCTATCTCTTCAAGTCATTGTTTGAACATACCAGAGCTGAGGTAGAAGAATCTGTAATGACAGCAGTAGCCTGGGACAGAGTGCTCTTTGGGACCTCAATGGTCTGTCCACCAGAAACGTGGGCCAGGTCTCTGTACAGCTGTATGTCTGACTGAAACAATGATCTTGATGTAAACTGTTGAGATTGTGAAACTGCTCGTCTTCTACGGTAAGAGAAGGAACCGGTCAACATGAAAGTGACCTGGATGATTGAGAGGAAGGCAGATGAATACAGAGTTAAACAACACTTTAATTTGAGTAGAAATGCCATCTGTTGTGACACTCACTGTTGACTTGGTGCGTTCAATCATGGCCTGAACGATGCTTCCTAATTCTGAGTCTTTTGCTGTAGCATCAGTGAAAACAAAAATGTCTGATGATGGAGGAGCTCCTGCTAAAGCCAACTGGAGAACCAGAAAAAAACATGTGTTAATTCAAATGCATCCCAGCTTACGCACATAGAAATTATACCAATAATATAGTATTATATATTAGATGAATAAGAGTGCTCTTCTCAATTAAGATTAAGTTTCACATTTATATTTCTCAACAGTAGGCATACATCCATTGTATCATCACACACACCAGCAGTCCTGACAGGCACATCTCTGGGAAATCTCCTCCACCCTCTGCTGTAAGGGAGGTGAGTCTCTTTTTGAAAATATCTGCATTGTCGGTTCTTGTCAAAGGCCCAAAATCTGTATGATAGACACATCACTGCAGATCATCATAATTGAAATAATAACTACAAAAATACAGTAACCTGGATATGTTGTAAACACTAAAATAATGTATTTCCAATAGGCTAATTGTTTAACAGTTACCCATTTAGGTAAAAATTTTAATTTTTAATGATATTTCAATTATTAACCCCATGCAAGCATGGGGAGAACATGTACTCTACACAGAAATGCCAACTGGTCGGGTAGAGATCCGAACCGGAGGCATTCTTGCTGTGAGGCCACAGTACTAGCTACTGGGCCGTCGTGCTGCCCTATAGAGGAAAAAGAGTAGGAGAGGGGGTGGAAGGGGGCATACTTCAAGACAAAGATGACTAAATGTAAGATGCTTTAATTATTTATACTGAGTTAGGAATCATCTGATTAGTGGTTCGTACATTAGCTTGACTCTGGGCCAGCCGTGTCAATCATAAGCACTTGATCCGCTCAAAATTAGTTTATAAATAAACTTCACTTCAAGAGTTTACACAGCTGATGACTGGTAATGAACAAGTTTGGCATGCTGTCCCGGAGAGGGCCCTGAGCTCATGAGATCCTTGAGTCCGGGGCTCTCTCCCGTTTGCTGGGCGAGAGCGGAATTTGAGTTGAGGTATCTCGAGAACCCCCAAGATGCCTTTTGCTCGGGACAGCAGCCGCGTATTGAAGAACTCACCCAAAGGGTGCTGATATCAATGCTCCTGCGGGAGTTAGCATGTGGGGTGTCACTACTGCGGGAGTTAAAGAAGCAGAGTAGTGCATGCAATGAAGTAAGCTGGAAGAAAAAGAAAAATGGGGAGACAATGCAGAGTTTTTTCACTTCGGAGCGAGGAGCAGAGTAGAGTAGTGCTTTGCTGAGGGGAGAAGCAGAGTCGAGTCCGTGCTGGGGGGACAGGGAGGGAGGAGCGTGGGTAATGCTCAGCGTTAGGCATGCTAATTCTTTTGGCTACCAATGGGTGAGTGGTGGCTGGTGAGGGTCTGTTGGACAGTTTGGATGTAGTAATGGCTGAGGCTGATGCCTAACGGCCATGGGTCTGCTGCTGGGAAAGCCCCATGGGCTGCAGAAATAGCTGCAACGGTTCTAGATGGGATTCTAGATCAATAGGGAGGAGCAGGGCTAGGATGGGAGTCCACTTCGGGGCCAGCTGCCAGAGTTTCTCTATATACGTAAAGAGTTGGCAAGGTGTCTTGATTTCAGTCCTTAAATCGCTCTCACCGGGCACGTGCACACATAGGCTCAACCTGTGCAGTGCACATGCCCTTTTTAGTCTTGGATAGAAAGTGCCCTTCCAAAATTATCAAAAGTGCCCCTGCGGCACACCCCCTACCGCCCTTTGTTAGGCGCGCGACAACACTGCTCTCGAGTACGTGCGCGACAACACAACTGATCAGAACGCGCACGCAAACGAGGGGTAGGGGTAAGGGGAAGGGCTAAGGGGTATAATTGGGATTGGGCCTAAACAATACATGTGGTAATAATAATAATAATAACTAGAACCTAAAGTTCTTGACAGACCTTGATGTTGGCTTGAGAGAGCCAGCGTGACAGCGCTGGGACTCTAAGGCAGTTGGCATGAAGCGCATCGATTGCTAAGGTGTTGATAAGCGTTGCTATCAACCTTTAGCTCTTAGTGCGAGGAAATAACAGGTTGAATAGTACGAAGTTATACGTGCCACAAGTAGAGCATCATCGATCGCTGTATCTAAACGCACGGTGGAACACAGCTAGTGCTGGGCGCATCGATCAGTCTGAACCAGCAACTGCTGAATCCTTGGCGCTGCCTGGAGGCTTGCGCGGTCCGATGGAAGCTCATCCTCCGCATTGGGAGAAGTGGCGGCATTATGTGAAGGCCAGCAGCCCTGTGTTTAAAGCCGTGAACTTGTTGGTGTGCTCTGCTGAGTGGTAGTGCGCTGGATGTGGGGCAGGGGAAGCGAGAGGAGCCGTGAAGTTAAGGGTGTTACCTTCTGTGATTTCTGCTTGAATGTTACAGCAATTGGATATTCTTCAAGACGAAAATGACTAAAGGTAAGATGCTTTGGTTATTTAAACTGAGTTAGGAATCGTCTAATTGGTGGTTCGTACATAGCTTGACTCAGGGCCAGCCATGTCAATCACAAGCACGTGATCCTCTCAAAAATAGTTTATAAATAAACTTCACTTAATGCATTCTTTTATTTTTGTTCTGTGCATTATTTTGTTATATTAACTTTAAAGGAAAAACTGTCTCCTTCGCTTTTGTTGGGTGAAACAAAACAACAACCTGATCATCAAGCAGTCATCATTTTTGCTCTAGATGTCCGGTCTCATTCACTCATTCATGACATGCCCACCTGGTCGCCAACGGTCGATGTCGCTTGAGTAGATAGAGGTCATCGGAAGCAGCTCACTCTTCTTTGAAATGAAATATTACTTGTCGCTTTGCTGCTGCGAGTCACTTGTAGCGTGAATAAGGCTTAAGGTCAATACCGTATACAGTAGGTCTAAATAAAAAATACCTGGGTCATTAAATGGGACTAGAATGTATTCGGAAGGTTCCTGTGGTGTTCCTCTCCTGCTGTCTATGATACTGAAGGACACACTCTTGGCTGCCTCAATGTCATCAGACATGCTGCCTGTGGTGTCAATAACAAAAGCCAGAACTGAGGTCTGACTGATGCCCATCAATCTGAAAGAAAAGAAAAAAGTATCAACCAAGAAACAGTATAGATTTCTTATTTATTTCAACCTCCCAAACCCTTTCAAATGTAACAATCTAATTAATATTCATCAAATAAAAAATAAAGGTAATCAAAAGATAAAACTCAGATTATTGAACATTAGATCACTCTCCTCTAAATCTCTTTTTGTTATCGATTTGATAACCGATCTAAAGCTAAATGCAGTCTGTTTAACAGAAACCTGCCAGATGATTACATGACCCTAAAAGAACCTGAAAGATATCATTATAAACACGAGCCTCACCTTAAAGGGAAAGGTGAAGTTAGCATAATATATATTAATATTTTTAGTGTCACACATCGATGTAGCTTAATACGAAATTAATTTAAAGTAATAGTGTTGTATATTTCAGTGTGAAACAGTGGCAAGGCTACATAATGGCCAGGGTGGTACTGGTCCACAGACAAAAATGTGTTTTTAGTGGAAAATTCTAATTAATGTAGGGAGAATTATGAATGAAATTAAATATTGATGAATAACAGTGTCTTTTAGTCATATCCCAGTGCCTCTCTTATTGGGTCGTGACTGACCAGGTTTCGAGGAGCTGTTGTCCCATCCCAACTCTCCAGCAACATGACCGCGGTGAAGACCCAGGGCTCGGGCTTGTTGGGACCACCAGCCAGCACTACTGGCCACCAAGATTGACAAAGAGGGTGAGTGTGCAACGATTTGTCTAACCTGAACTTTGATCTCTTCCAGCAGATTACAGCTGGAGGCTGCTTCAGAAGAGCTCAGCGGGAAGATGAAATGCTGCTGCACTGCTGGCCTTGGGTGAGAGCTGTGGATGGGAAGGACTGGCTCCCAGTCCCTCACCCTTTCCTACATTTTGTAATACTGAAACTGTAATACTGTACTGTTTTTGCAGAGAGTTGGGGGAAGCGGAAGATACTGTCATTGGTTCCCAAATGCAAGACGGAAACACTACTGGACCTGGCACATACTCATCTGATGGCAGGACACTTAAGGACAGCATACACAGTGAAGAAGTTCCAGATCAGGTCCACTTGCTCGAACTTGAAGGAGACATGAGAAGATACTGCCAAGAACTGTCCCAAATGCCAGCAAACCTGTCATTGCCAGCAAACCTCTCAGCCCCCTGTTGACCTGTTGATACTGCCAAACCTGTCCCACCTCCCCGCAAACCTCTAACCCTCCGTTACCCTGAGGCAATACCAATAAAGAAAGCCACTTCCTTTGTTATTGCTAAAGAACTGTTCATATTATGTAGCCGAGTGGGTATGCCTGTGGGAATACTGACTGATCAGGACACCCCCTTCATGTCCCGGCTGATGGCTGACGTCTGCCAGCTCCTAAAGGTAAAACAACTGAGGACATTTGTATACCATTATCAGAGCGACAGTCTCGTCGAGAGGTTTAATCAAAGGGTTTAAGCAACGGATGGTCTGTCAAGTTGTGGCAGAAGACAGGCACAACAGGGACGTCATGATAGTGTTGTTTGGCATCAGAGAGGTACCCCAGACATCCACACGGTCCATAGTTTGAGCTGCTCTTTGGCTGCCAGCCCCATGGTTTGCTAGATGTGGTCCAACAAGCTTGGGAACAGGAACCAGGATACCATCGCTCCATCATTGAACATGTGCAGGACATGAGGCAATGCATAGACAAAAGTTATGCCCATTGTCAGTGAACACCCAGCAACAGTTATTCGACAGGCCTACCATATCATGAGAAATTCAACCCAGGGATTGGGTAATAATCCTTATACCGACCGCCACATCAAACTTACTGGCATCCTGGAAGGGCCTGTACACTGTGGTCAAGAAGGTAGTGCTGGTCAGTTACCGAGGACGTTAGCCAGGATGTAGACCAGAGGAACAACTCTACCAAATCAATCTGATGAAGAACTGGATAGCTCCACAGAGTAAAGAGTAAAAAGCGCTTTGGCAGCTGGATTTTGAACCAACTGAAGTTTTCTTAATTAGGCCTACAGGGCAACCACCTAGTAACGCATCGTAGTAGTCTAACTGAGAGGTCATGAAAGCATGAACAAACTTTTCCTCTTTAGACACTAATAGCAAATGTTGAAGTTTGGCAACATTTTTAAGATGAAATAATGCTGTTTTACAGATGCTTGAAATCTGGCCTTCAAATGACAGGTTGCTATCAAAAATCACTCCCAAATATTGACTGAAGATGAGGACTGAACTTAATAGCCAACAAGGGTTAGACAGTGTTCTAGGCTTTTGCGTGTGAGGTTTTTGGGCCCAATGAGCATAACCTCAGTTTTATCTGAATTTAGTAATAAGAAGTTTTTTATATTAGTCATCCAATTTTTTATATTAGCTCTACAATCTCAAACCTCGAAAACTGTCCTTATCCTGAGGTCTTCATAATACTAGACCAGGCTTGTATGCTGAGCAGATGCTTAAGTGTTCATGGAGGAGTGGAGAGTGTGAGACTAATTCCTGTTAGACCCCAGAGACATAAGATTCTCTGCATTGATCCAGTCACCACCCACCAGTGACCTTCTCACACCTACAGCTTCTCCACGATGGACATCCAGTGTTCTCCAGTCTCCGGTGACTAAACTGTAGCTCTGCACAAGAAGTTTGGCCAAAGGAAAACTGGTCATTCCCAAACTGAGCCTGGTTTTTCTCTAGGCTTTTTTTTTTCTTCACATTTATCAGTTGGTTTGATCCTCTGCATTGTCACCACTGGCTTGCTTGGTTTTGGACTTCTTAAAGCTGTGCATCATTGGAATTGCTCTTCAGGGTTTGGGCTAGTAACATTTAAATTACACTGAACTATAATGAACTTTAACTCTGAAAACTGCTCTGAAGCGTTTTTCAATTTACTAGAACTTTTGTGTTAAGCTGCTTTGACACAATCTACATAGTAAAAGCACTGAAAAAAAGATGAATTGAATTGAATTTTGAGATTAAGGAAAAGCTAATTTTCAGAACTTTCTGTATCCATAGTTAGTAAAATCTTTTTTTTTTTACACAAATTCACAAATTTTTATTAGTTAACAATCATGGTCAAAGCCATATATAGTGTCATACTGTAGAAATGGTTTGCTGCCTATGGCCATTCGGATGTCTTCCAGCATGTCCATAGTGGCTCTGATGGCCAAGTCAGCAGCCTGAGGGTGAAGGAAGCCATGACTTGAGTATATGTCGTCTTTATTGATTCCTCCAGTGGGATCTGCTGAACTGGTCATGTCTGCAGAGCCGCCATGACTACACTTTCCTGAAAGAAAATGATTGATGTAAATATTCGTGGTCCAAATTACAGCTGTCCTGTGGTAAGTGATAACATACAGTAGAGATTGATTTGATACAAGTACATGTGAGATGCTAAGTTTCCAAACCTGCAGGTTTTTTCGAGGAGTAAAGGCTGAAATATCCTGAAGTTAGTTTCTTATTCTCTGGGAGAAGGTTATAAATGCAGTTTCCTTCAGTGCAGGCTTTGCATGTTGGTGTGCTGAGGTCTACACATACAGACAACACACAAAAAAAGTGTTGATTTACATTAAATTCACATTGTGTCAAAACTAGTTTAAAAACACATGGGTGATTTAGAAATTGCAATATGAGTGTTATAAAGTTCGTTCAAAATGTGGAAGAAGAAGACGGGTAGGCGGTTCAGGTAATAAAGTTTTAGTTATTATTATCAAGCTCTGGGAGCATTAAATAGTGCATGCTTTCTCAGCTCTCTTTCTCCCATCCTGTGGCCGCAGACTCGATTTACAAACATTTCTCAGGCCCAAGAACTGAGTAAAAACAGGTGTTATCATTTGCTTTGATTGGACTACTTTTCCAGCTGCCAGTCTCTCAACCTGTTCTCCACCATTGCAGGAAGCTCGGACACGCCCTCTCCGCCACAATAGTTTAATAATATTTTATCATATTGGTATTTCTAGAAATAAAAATAGTTGTTGCATCTCCCAGATAATACTTCTATTATTTTTCATAAACAAAAACTTAATTGAAACTATTTTGCATAACACAAGTATGATACAACTTTCTAATATAAAGTCTCTGATATGTTTGTATGTCTTAAAAATATAAACTAAAAGAATTTTTTTCTTAGTTACTAATTTATCAGGGGTCACCTCAGCGAAATAAACTGCCAACTACTCTATTGTACACACAACAGTGGCCACTTGAGCTTTTTCAGTTGACTTATACTGTGTCTTTGAACTGTGGGGTAAAACCCACGCGAACACAGATAGACCATGCAAATTCTACACAGAAATGCCAAATAGTCGGGACTCGAACCAGCAATCTTTTTGCTGTGAGGCACCAGTGCTAACCACTAAGCCACCATGTCACACATATATTTGTGTTTACTAAGTTAAATAAAAATTCAATTCAATTAATTTTTCTTTTTAAATCGCTTTTAAAATGTAGATTGTGTCAAAGCAGCTTAACATAGTAAAGTTCAGATTTCAGAGTTGAAGTTCAGGTTAATTCAGTTCAGTGTGGCTTAAAAAAACACTGAAGAGCAAATCCATCGATGCGCAGCTCCACAAGTGCCGATCTGAGCAAGCCAGTGGCGAGGGAAAAAACTTCACCAATTCACGAAGTAAAGAGACAAAAAACCTATAGAGATACTAGGCTCTTTTGGGCATGACCATCTTTCTTCTGGTTAAACTTCCTGTGTGGAGCTGTAGTCACTGGCAGGTGTTCAGGCTGGTCCACAGGATCAATTGGGGGAACATCTGCATGAAACCATTTTGTTTTCTGTATCATATGTTATTTCAGTTGTAACAAAATAGTTTTGGTGTCTGTCCATACATCTCTGACAACTATTACATCAATTATAAAAAGGCATGACAATCCAAAGTGATGTCACTTCTTACAGGAAATTCAGGAAAGCATTGAGGCATGTCATTTTTGTTTCTAGTCAGGTCAGGAACTCTGACGTGTGTCTAGAAGAGACACTTTAGAGAGATTGCTAGATGACCAATCACTCTGAAGAGTAAGAAAATGGGCCAATGAATGCCTATGAGAAGGTAGAGCACAGCTCTGCAGTTGATGCCAATCAAAAAGCATTCTAAGAGTATATAGGCAGCAGCTGCTGGAGAGCACTTCAGACTTTTTGCTTTAGAGGTCTCAGGGAGCAACTGAAGAGAACAATCTGCTAAGCTGAATTCCAGAGAATCCAGTGCACATGGACGGGCATGTCTGTTGCGCAACCCTTTGTTGTTCCATTGGTTAACACTCAGGTAGGCCTGAAGATAACAGTGGGAGCTAATCCGTCACCTTCAGACTCACAAACCCCTTGCTCCTCCACAGTGCACTCCATCCAACCTTCGAGCGTGTATGATGATTCATTCTCCGGGATGGCCAGGTTTCTCAGGCTTGATGACACAGAGGACCAGATCAGAGGTTGGGCAGTCATGTTCTGAAGATAGTACAGACCGGCTTCCTCCTTCTAGGATAGTAAGCGAAGTTTCTAACTTGGAATCGGAAATGATGACCGTGCTTTCCTGGGCTGCTTCAGCAGTAGGGTTGTTTATTATATTGACGACTAGCTTATTTTAGCTTATTTGCTTCATTATATGATTATGCACAGAGACAAGGTGCTCTGGCACAGCGACGAGTTGAGGCTTTGAGTCAAATAAGAAAAGAGCAAGCTCTCCCCTGTGCAGAGCATCTTTTATCTCGGGATGGAGCTGGACTCAATCTCCATGATGGGCTGATGCTGGCCTGTCTGAAACAATTCAGGAATGGTCCCATTGAAACCATTTCAGAGGCTCCTGGGGCAAATGGCATCCGCAGCAGCTGTCACACTGTTTAGATTCCTTCATATAAGACCAATTCAGCACTGGCTTCACGATCGTGTCCCCAGATGGGCATGGCACACAGGCGCGCACCGAGTGACCATCAGCCTGCTGTGTCACCAGACCCTCAGTTCCTGGATGGACCTTGCCTTTCTAAGGGCCGGAGTGTCCTTAGATGAAGTGTCCAAGCATGTTGAAGAGCAAATCCATGTTGACATGATGCATCCAGTACGGGCTAGGGGGCCGTGTGCAACAAGCACGTAGCTGCCGGTTTGTGGATGGGATCCCAGTAGCATTGGCATATCAATTGCCTTGAGTTGTTGGCAGTGTTTTTCACTTTCTGCCGGTTCCGACTGGTGCTGGAGCAACAACATGTGCTGGTCAGGATGGACAGCAAAGTGACGTGGCATATATCAACTTTACGGGTGTTGCACGCTTTTGACGCATGTCTCGGCTCACTCACAATCTGCTCCTTTGTAGTCACATGTGGCTGAAATTGCTGCATGCTGTTCATATACCGGCTGAGCTCAACCATGCAGCCGATGCATTCTTACTGCAGCTTATGCTCCCAGGAGAATGATGACTCCACCTTGATGTGGTTCAGTTGATATAGGAGCGCTTTGGGGAAGCCCAGGTCGACCTGTTTGCATGATGGGCTCAGCTACTGTGGCCTTTTCCATACACTCTCTCAAAGTATCCTTATAGACACAGGTTGGAGTTCCCGATCTGAAGGGGAACATCCTGGTTACTTGGTTTCCTCCGGGTGCTCTGGTTTCGCCAAAGCAACACAGGCTCATTCTAACACCGTAGTCCAGTGGACGTTTCTGGAGACCGCAATTATGTAGCTGGAGGTACGTATGGCTGTATTTCATTTTTTTAAACGAACATTACGGGGCGGTATGAGGCCATTGCTTTTCGCGCTTACCAGCTGACCGCTTACTTCCGTGTGGAGGGCTTTCCGGTTTGTCCAGTTAGCTTGTTATGTACGTCAATGGACTTGAGATGCAGAGAGGAGTTGACCACGACGATAACGGGGTTCAAGTACGGTGAAGAGCAGTTCCAGAAGTCAGGTAAGACAAAAACAGAGTTTAAAAAATAAAATGAACAAGTAAACAACAGTGTGATAAAATGTGGTAAAATCGGAAAAAGTTGCTAAAAACCAGACAAGGGGTTTTCGTTTTCTGGATAGCTTTTGTAAATCGTTGGTTGAGTTTTGGAGAGTGGGTGGGCGGGTCAATTGCTAAAATAGGTTGGGTTTAAGGAAGGAGGAGGGTGGGTCAGTCAGTCAGTCAGACAGACCGTCAGTCAGTCAACAGCAACCACTGGTGGGTCTATGCGAGAACATCGGGCGCAAACGACACTCGTGAGAGAAATTTGACATATGAAAAAGGGCACACAGCAGCCTCTCATTGAATCATGAAAACTAAAATTGCAAAAATACGTACCTTCCGGAACGTATATCGCAGTCTACATAAACGTCAATAGGACTACTACATTTTTAGAATGAGCCTGGATTGATCCAAAGACTTGCGCGATAGGTGAATTGGGTAAGTTAAAATTGTCTGTAGTGTATGTGTGTGGATGAGAGTGTATGGGTGTTCTGGAAGGGCATCCACTGCGTTAAACATATGCTGGATAAGTTGGCGGTTCATTCTGCTGTGGCGACCCTAGATTAAAAAAGAGACTAAGCTGAAAAGAAAATTAATGGAAAATGTTTGAAATGTACCTGCAATTCTGGAACGAGTTGTATAGTATTATTTAAATGAAAAAAAAAAAACACAAGAAATGACTTTTCATAAAAAATACTTTTATTTTCACTTCACCTGCTACATTGTCGAGAGGAAGCTCAGGTTTGATCAGGGTGCTGAATGGAGCAGAATTTCCAAGTTCCACCCAGTTACTGTGACTATAGAAATCCTGAACACAAACATTACTCGATGACCAGCAATATAATTTTATCACATAAATGAATCAATGAATCATTAATGATAATTCCTCTACAAGTGCATCACTTGTACTCTTTGTTATGTCCCAAATTTCAAATTTGGGATAAAAGTAGGCATCTTAAAATGCCTGTGCGCCAAACATTGACCACAAGGAGTCACTATAATAAAGTTTTTGTGGTCCCTTTGTGCTCAAATCTAGAATCTAGCAAAACTGTCACATGCACTGTGCTGTAAAGTAAATATAAGCAGCCCCAAAATAATAAAACGTTTAAAAAACTTTTTTCACTAAAGTACTTTCCTTCAAACCACTCTTTATATTTACCTATTTGTCAACAACAACAAAAACATTTTTTACAATTTTGTTTTCTTTAACATTGTTTGGAAAAAAATGTTTAGACAAAATAGTATGATGTCAAATATAAATATAAATGTTTGGAATAGGATGGAATACTTATTTTCTTACAATACCATGATGTCCATTCAACATACCTGTAGAGTATGGCACAGAGCCCCCAGTGTAATACGGGCAGAGATGTAGCTCCCCTGCTTCGCACTGGCCTTTACTGAAGATACAGCACTGGTGATGAGGTCTCGGCCCTCACTAAAAGACTCATCATCAAAGTGACGTGCTGCACTCAATAGAAACAAACCATCTATAGCTGCATTGCTCATATAAGTCATGGAAATAGCTGAATAAAAACTGAGAGAAGAGAGAGTTGAAGATGAAGCAGATGATGAGCAGGCCTTTTGGACAGCAGATGAAGTCAATCCATTGTTTATCTAGAGATGAAATATATATTATATTATATTATATTATATTATATTATATTATATTATATTATATTATATTGCTTGATCTGACAAAACAGGAACATCAGATCTAAATCCAAAGGATTCACAGACAGAACCTTGAAAAAATGGTCAGTAAAAAACACAGTCAGAATAAAAACTAAAATCACATGCATGAAATTAACATAAACCCACAGAAAGGGAAACTAGTAATGATAAAATATTAGACATTTTAAACAGAATTAAACAAGTGACTGACATTACAATGACAATTAATCAAATATACATGAGGAAAGCAAATGAAGATATTTTCACTGTAATTATTATCAAGAACTCGAACACACACCAGGACAGTAAGTTTTTTTATGTTTTTTATGCTCATCAAGCATGCATTTAGTTGCAAAATATATATATATACTATCTATTTGAAGATATAGTATAATTGAAGATATAATATCATTGAATTTAATCCTGTGATTAGAAGTTGAATTTGTAAACGGTAGTGTAATACTACATAAGCTTTTTATTTTAAAGAATTTTTTATTTTTCTCTTTTTTATTTCTTTCTCTTAATCAAAAACACTTCCTCAACTGTTAATAATTGATTATAATATTTGCCTACACTCTCAGAAATAAAGGTACGCGAGCTGTCACTGGGGTGGTCCCTTTTCAAAAGGTACACATTTGTACTTGAAGGGTCCATATTGGTACCTTAAAAGTATATATATTAGTACCTAAATTTTTTGTATTGTTTAGGTACTAATATAGCAGGTTTGTACCTTTCGAAAAGGTACCACCCAGTGATTTAAAGGAACTAATTACAAATACTCAAAATACTGTAACTGAGTAGTTTTTTCTCAGAAATAATTGTAATTTACTAAGTATTTTTTAAACATGTGTACTTTTACTTTCCCTTGAGTACATTTTTAGTGCTGTATCGGTTATTTTACTTCCCTTCAACTTGCAGTCACTTCTTTATTTCTTGTCTATGGGGATTAGAAAAATAAGTCCTGTGATTCCTGTCCAATCAAATCGCACATAGAAGGTAAATCACATCATGATGAACCACCTCATTATGGGCAATTTATAATAGCAGCAAATATAATAGTTACAGTCCAAATAGTAATATAATAGTCCAAAATCTTTACATGCATTGACCCAGAGACTGTTTAGATGCATGTCACTGATGAGAAGATGACAAATGTTTACTGGACGACCGAAATGGCCTTAAACAACCAGCAGGCACAAGACGTCAACGTGACGTTAGATTGAAGTTATACCACAACGTCATGGGGACGTTGCATTTTGTTTGGAAATGAAAATCGGGTTGATGTCACAACTCAATGTCAGGCTGACGTCATTGTCCAATGTCCAACTTAAAGCCAACCGAATATCAACATCTGATGATGTGACAGCTTGACGTTGTGGTTGCAGCGACTTTAGATGGCTAGCGATGGTTTTGGGAAACGCAACCCTGGTCAGCAGAAGTAATTAAAATACATTTTAAATCTCATATTAAAAATGTTATTCTAAAACAGCCTCCACAACTTGAGATTCTATGCATGCGCTGAAGCTCACGCTGTGTAAAGCTTTGCGCAGATTCCTGTATTTAAACGTAGGTACAGTATTTAAACTTATTTTTGTCTCGAAATCCTAGCGTTCTGAATTTTATTTTATTTTACAATTGATGAATCATGTTGCAAGGAAACCATAGCCTGTTTTGTGTTTACACAGTGGTCATGATGTAACTACAAAACAAACATCAAGGTCATTCCAGACCTGCTGTAAACGAATTCCCTGCCACCTGACTTTTCTGACAGACTTTCTTTCTCTGTCAAGTCGAGTAACATTATTAGAATAACAGCAGTTAGTCTATTGTAGTTTATAAAGGGACTATTGTCAGCATTCTTTTTCTGGTTTAAATCAAGTCTGTGTGCAGCCTAACTGTTATTATTATTATTATATTTATAAATATCCAGCAGGTTTAAAAGACATTTGAGGTATGACTGTTATGTTGTTAAACTATTTTCAAAAAGTGCACCTACAAGTAATGCTAATCACACCTTGTTTTTTACTCTTTCTGACAAATCTGAATGGCTAATTACTACCATATAATTATCATTGTTTGGTTCATGGCCATGAATTTTTCTTACAGGCAGTGTGAAGTCTCGCCCCTGGGCAATGGCGATGTCCCGGCACACTTCTGCAGTCTTGCGGAGCATGGCGAACTGAGTGATGTCTCGATGAGTGAAGGAGCCCGCAGAAAACAGAGGTTTGAATCCTGCCACCTCATTAAGATTGAACCCGATCCCCCAGAAGAGAAAAATAGCCACAGCAAGCCCTGCAACCATCTTTCCACAACTGTAGGTGCTATGGAAAAATGCAGTTATAAAATTAAACAGCCTAAAGAAATTCTTTATGAAACAAACAAAAAATATGAACAATTAACTTTTAAACAGTTGAATTAGGCTATTTAATTTACACACAAAACATTACAGAACACAGTCACCGCAAATGTCATACACAAAAACAGCCGAATTAGCGAATTTCCTGATTACCTTGTTGCAGATTTTCTGTGTGCTCTGAAACTGATGCACAGATTCTGTCTGTATATTTATACCCTTTAGCACATGCCCCGAATGCCAGTTTTACACCTTATTTTGTTATGTAAATTAGGGATTACATAAAATGATTATCCTTAGATGTGCGTGTGACTCAGAAAGAATGACATTATAAATGAGTACTTCCTTACTATTTTGGGTGTGTCAAACTGTAGGGTGTACACCTATTGTTTGATAGTGATTTGCTCAACTGGATTTAACTAGTCTCTTTTTTCCTTTTCAACACTAATTAACAGCTAAAGATGGTATCAAATACCTGCACCTGATATGCAGCCAAAATTCTTGAAAAAAAAAAAGTCTCATGTCTAATTCATAAACATGCCTGAATGCATTTATAGCATGTTTCTTGGTATGTTTTAGCTATATATAAGTGGTAGATCGAGATCACAAGTGTACAGGTAATTTTATTGATTCAGTGCTCCAAAACTGTCTTAAGACTTAAAACTTACAGTATAACCAACAGAAGAGAAACCTCAGAGCAAAAGAACGGGCTGAATAAGAAGAAAGAACAAGGTGATATTAGCTTACACAATTTCAGATGCCCCTTAAGTGAACTTTGTCTTTAATAAACTTGCAAAGAAAATCAGACTAACCGACAAAACTAACCCCAAACACACCTGCTCATACAATACAGAAAGTGAAGGTGCAATATTTACAGTAACCTTTTTTTCCTTCGATATATACTGTGTATACTGAGCACACAACTGATAACTCAAAACAAGATATGAGTGTACATTACTGGTTAGGCTGAATTTAATTTAGAGTCCAATAACATAGGAAATGAAAAAGCAGAAAACGGAAAGACAGATAGAAAGCGAGTAATGTCCACTGAAAACAGCACTGGCTGTGGAGACGGTGAGTCTCAGCGTGGCGTAATTCAGGTCAGTGGATCCTGGAGCTTCTGCTTCAATGGTGAGTGTGACGTCTGTCCCTGACTCTGTGTCAGATGGTGTGATCAGTGTGATGTTTCCTTGAGCGCTTCCTCCCGCTGCAACTAGCAGAGAGCTGGAGACAGACACACTGAAGCCCTGGTTGGTCCGAGCTCGGATTATGTAGTTTCCACCTGTAGCATTGGCGGCCACTGTAAAGCTGATATTCAGTGGTACTCCGGGCTGTGTGACATTCTGTGATTGGGCCTGTGTGGAGGTATAGATATGATAATTCTATGTTAATTATCTAACTCGTTGTGTTTTTTAACTATGATGAACAACTAAAGGCATAAAGTACAAATATTTCCATATTTTGTCATTTTCCCCATTTATTTATGCTTTTAAATTGTAATTTGGTACCTTGATCTTTCCGACAACACAGTTTGATGTTGAAAAGTTCGAAAAAAGATTATTTTATAGACATTTTTAATAGTTTGAAGTGTTCACATGGACTGCGGATTCACTATCATTCAAACAACAACAAAAACCCCATCTCTTCGAAGATCACCTGAAGGTCTTTGAACACAACTAGGACCTCCTCTCTCTCACCTCACCACATGACAACCCAAACTAAGTGTGCCTCACACAGGTGAGTGGGCTTGACAAACCACCTGTAGAAAACACGTTCTTTCATCCCTCTGACACTTTACCCGACACTTGCACCAGATTTGCCCATTTGAACCAGACACGTTCTTACAAAGAATTTATGAAGAACGCTTCACACAGGTGAGTGGGCTTGAAAAACCACCTGTAGAAACACTCTTTACTCTATCTCAAAAAACACTCTACCTAACTTTATCAACATGATGTCAGATTGACGTTGTACCCCAATGTTGTGGAACGTTGCAGTTCAGGTGGAAATAAAAATCGGGTTGATGTCAGAACCCAACATTAGACAAATGTCAGTGTCCGAAGATTTCAGTCACTTTCCAGTGCAACCTTAATACAACTAAATATCAACGTCTTAAGGCTGATTTATACTTCTGCATCAAGGAATCGGCATAATCGTCTGCTTTGCACGTAGCCGTGCAGTCACATTTCTGCGCTTTGTTTGTGTTCCTCTGCAGTAACACTTCCGAAATGCTAGTTGGCAGTAGGTTTTTAAATTCCTCTGTGTCGAGGTTCTTTGCTGGTGTTTTTTTTTTTTCTGAATGCTAAAAGTAGCTCAAACTTGCTCATTCAGAGGCGGGAACCGAAAAAATCAAAGTTTACATCTGGAGCTGCTTCACGTGACTCAAAACTGGTAAACTCTCGCAGCAATGCCAACGCTTGTCACCACTACCAAGCCGACCAATAACAGAGCTTGCGCTATTCTTCATTGCGACGTATAGTTACATTTTTTGAGAGGTTGCGCGTCATGGCCAAAGCATATGTAAGCGACTATAAATCATCCTTGATGTTAAAGCTGACGATGTGTGGAAAACATTGATCAGACGTTATATTTTGGTTGCCATACCTGACGATTAAATGTCAGTATGTGACATAAATATGACATTGGTTTAGGATGTTGGCTCAACGTTGAATTTTGGTCGCTTTCTAACACAACCTAAAATCCACCAAATATTAGCGCCATTTGATGTTGTTATTGAAAATCAAAATAATAATGTTCTTAGACACTGACTAGACATTGAATTTTGGTCACCTGACATCACGACCTTAATCTGACCTAATATTAAAAGCCCCTTTCACACAGTGATACCAGTAAATATCTGGAAAATTTCCGGAACGACTTTACCGGTATATTCAAAAAAGCGCTGTTCACACAGGCGAGGACGTTACGGAAATTTTCCGGAAAAGAGCATTCACACATCCATTCCAAAATACCGGTAAATTCTGACATCATTCACCACAAATGAGCTTTAAACGGCTGCGCTTGTATTTGTAAACATTTTACTAAATTACAAACTCTGTGGATGATCAATATTGTGAATATGTGCGTGTGCAGGCGCTCACAGGCTGTTTCACTTCACAGGCACACGCAAAGCTTGAAGGTAAACAAACAACGGCTTATCATAAGCATCTCATCGATGATTATTTACACAGTTGGCATTAAGAAGAACATATAAACGTGATCTGACTAACTTCTAGCAGCTAAATGTGCCTGGAAAAATATTCAAAGGCTTTTATTCTCATAAACCGCGCGGACGTAAATGCGTCTGACTGTTGGGATTGGCTAAAGCAGACGTCTCACGTCAGCACGTTCTAGACGTGCACGCGCTTATTACGGCAATCTTGCTTCTGCATTCACACAGCGCAGCATTCCGGCAAATTGCCGGTAATGTTACAACTTCTCTTTCTGGAAAATAGCCAGAACGAATTTACCGGTATTTTCAAAAAGGACCTGTTCACACATACAACCTTTCCGGAAAATTGCCGGCAATTTTCCGGAAAGGTCTGTATGTGTGAAAGGGGCTATTGTCTTAAGATGATGTGTGACTGCTGGGTTTGCACTTCTTGTGTCTACTGCTTCTTCTTGTTGAATTGCTGAATGCCTTCTCAACTGTAATTCACTTTTGACAAAAATATGTTTTTATATTCGCCGTGGCGCAGTGAGTAGCATGTTTGTCTCACAAAAATAAGATCGCTGGTTCGAGCCTCGGCTGGCTTAGTTGGCATTTCTGTGTGGAATTCTCCTCGTGTTTGCATAGGTTTCCATCGGGTGCTCCGGTTTCCCCCACAAGTCCAAAGACATGGTACAGGTGAATTGGGTATGCTAAAATTGACCGTAGTGTATGATTGTGTGTGTAAATTAGTGTGTATGGGAGTTTCCCAGTGATGGGTTGCAGCTGGAAGGGCATCTGCTGCGTAAAATATATGCTGGATAAGTTGGCAGTTCATTTGACTGTGGCAACCCCAAATTAATGGAGGGACTAAGCCGAAAAGAAAATTAATGAATAAATGTAAATTTAATATTATGTGTTACTTAACAAAAAGGCTTTTTTTTTGAGACTTACTTTTTGAGTGCTTTGCACTTATCATTTATCTTTTTGAATCCCATTTTCCATAGAACACAGACACATTAATTACCCCTGAAGAACTTTTTGTTTGATTTTGGATGTAAATGATGTATTGTCTGTATTGGTGTTGTAAATAACAATAGAAAAACCTGATTATTTTATGGACTTATTTCTCTATACAGGGTGCCTGCAGGGTCTTAAAAAGTATTAAAAGTTAATATATCAATTATGAAAAAATTAAGGCCCTTAAAAGGTATTAAAAAGTCTTAATCGCATTTTTACTAGATCTTAACTTTTGTTCAGTCTTTGACCAAAGTGTTTGACTCAAAAGAAGCATAACTATATTCATTTTCCTCCTAAAATTTGCAATGACCTGCTCAATCCATGTGATTGGTTCAGGCCGGGGAGCATGCGGCCAAGCTCCACTGTCCAGGTGATGTCACGTAATTTGCGACAAACGCAGGATGGTGATGCGACGCTCTCCACATGTAGAGAAATCATAGAGCGAAACAGACGGTAAAATGGGAAAGTTTTGCTATTCTTGTCTGCCTATTCTTGGTTGGAAAAAGACAAGTTCAAACAGTTTCTGAAGCCTGTCGCTGAAAATAACTGTGTATTTTATTCTATCAAGCTTTGTTTCTTCCGAGCTTATCAGAGTCCTGTTGCACGGATGTGCTCCATTGATTTTTTTTTTAACTACAACAGTTTACTAACAACTGTTTATTAAGTTAAAGGTTTGAAACTGATTTGAACTTGAAGTGGAGATGAGGTCTTAGAATATTCTAAGAAGGTCTTTAAAAGGTTTAAAGAGGTATTAAAATTACCTTTAGGATTCCTGCATATACCCTGGTATATATTACTTATACAACATATTGTTTCAAACTACTAAAATGCCAAATAGAGTCCATGTGTTAAACTGCAGAGTTGAATTTCCAACATCAAAATCAGCGATCAAGATCCCATAATGCAATTCATAACCGTAAATAAATGGAAAACACCTGTGAATCACAAAATAAGGAAACTTAATTAACAGATAATGTTTTTAGTGTACAGTAGACAGATCATTTTTACCACAACAGTAATTTTGGATCCTTTAAGCTGGATGGGTGACTGTCTCTGGAATCGACTGATCGTCGAGGACTTATTCAACAGCCCTCTGAGCTGCACCACAAATGCCCACTCTGGGATTGTGTCTATATTCACCAGGAAGTCTGTTGTACCCACTGCTTTGATGGTTCCATTAACAACAGCAGATCCTGAAGCTTCAACTAGAAGCACATCCGTCACGGTGACTGAATCTCCTCCAGTCACAGAGACAAACAAAGTAGCATTCCGACCTTATCAGCAAATCACAAAAACACACGCATGAGACAAACAAAATAACATCAAAATGTACCCACATCACATTTCCAAATATGTTGTGGGGAATTTTACAGTCTACCCTTACAGAGAAACCCCATGAACTGCACATATGCAATCAAATATTGACATGAAATAAGTAAAACACATGTGAAAACACAAATGAAATACCTTTTCTTGCATGAACATGTTGCATAATAATCTTTTATACATGTGGCAGCATTCCAAGGCGGGAAGGCATTCCATTTAGAAATTTGGTACATGTAAATATATGCTAACTACATATGACATACAAGTTGATTTGGATTTGATATATATAAAATATATGTCATACGAGCAACATATATTTCAAGCATTGCATTTTTTTAACCATTGAAATTCCAAATATCTACATAACTACTGTATATAGCCTAGGTTCAAAAGTACTAGAATCATTTTGTCCGTGTTTTTTTTTTTTTTTTTTTGACAAATGTTTCACCATTTGATGGCATTTCTTGTGAGAGTATTGTAGTAAGCAAATATTCCTGTGGTTATCGTCAAAAATCGTTCTATTTTGTTGTACATGATTAAATTGTTATGTTATTTCAATTACGCTATCTGAAATCCATTTTATGAAGTGGACAAACACTGCCTCCAGAGTCTCCTCTTGAATCCTGATAGGGTAACCAGGTAACATGTTGGCTTTCCAATGTAGCCACAGTGTTAGCCTCAGCCAAAATGTTCCAAAACTGCACATTTTATATATTTAAAGTGTGATTTTTCATTTGATTGCACATGGTAAGCTCATGTGGTTTCTCTGTGGAGGGTAGTGACATTAAAATACATATTGAATATACATTAGTTGATGAAATATGCCTGCGACCCTACAGACAATGTTTTGTAGAATGAATAGATAGAGATGATGTTTTACCAGTGAAAGGACGGGTGTAACTCTGTCCCCATGAGTCTCCATGACCTCCCTGAAATATCTCCACAAAGTAAACAAGGACGTTCATGGAACTCTGACCTGTATTAATTACAGAAGTCATGAGTTATGGATAGGCATTTATTGTGCAAATAAGACCAACTCTTTCCATTGATGAGCTATAACAGTGAATATTCCATTTTATCATTGTACCATTTTTAATTTTGACCATCATGTCTCATGCAGAAATAACATTACCGATAACTTTTAAGGTGTAAGAGTTTGGGGAGTTAACAGTGATCTTCCATTCCCCTGTCAGGTTGTTAGAGTTGAGTTTTAGTCTCATTAGACTGTTTACAGTCAGGATGCTGCCAAGGGGACCAGCTGCCACTGAACTTGACTGAGAAACACCTGAAAATGCAAGCAGGCAAATAAATAGTTACATTAGAAGTGAGATACGCTATACAACAGATTATTTAATCATTCCTATTATTTAATGCCATCCCAGATACGGTATAAACAGGTTTATTTCTTAGATGAACACAAAACAAATGCTTTATATTAGAAAAATAAACCCAGTATGTGCAAGCAATCTTAGAACCCACAACAATGGTCAGCATTGGTCCAGCTAGTTGGTTTGTTGTGTTCCACACATTATTGCCTGTCAGGTTACCATCTGAGCTCATTAGTCCAATTCAACATGTCGAATCGGCGTTGGGCCATCGGTTGAAAAGAACGCTCTGACTGGTTATTCAGCAACGGAACCGAGTATGAGTGTGTGATGTAGTGAATGACTTAGCAAGTAAACAATTCAAGAAACACAAAGAGGCCAGACTGATAATCTATTAATCTGTATCTTTTGCAAGAAATGTATATCATTTGAGAAATGTAGCAAAATTGCAGTCATCTCTTTGTGTTCCCTCTTGACATAAATTGTTTACTTGCTAAGTCATTCACTACATCACACTTACACTCTGATTTGTTGCTAAATAACCAGTCAAATCACTCTTTTCAGGCGGTGGCCAAATGCTGATTTCACATGCTGAATTGGGCAGACACAATGTGACAACACGTCAAGAAGCGATGTGTGAAACACACAAAACCAACTAGCCTGATAGAAAGACCAAAAGATGTATTTGTACATGAAAATGCCACTGCGTCTCAGTTATCCACTTATGATTAAATCACTGAAGGCCTACGCTTTTGACTGATAGATAAAGCACACAGTAGCTGAGCCCAGTGTTCACAGATGTGGAGGCTCACCTGTAGGGCTGTAGAGAGTAAAGACTGGAGAGTCTCCTGTGATGTACACAATCACATTAGACAGAGTGGAATCCAACACAAAAGAGAAGCTTTCTGTTTGGGACGCATTTCTATTGACTTGAAGAATAGTCACCTTCAAGAGAAACAAGTTTTAGGATATTTTGAGAGTAATAGAGATCATTATGATGGGCGAACTGCCAAGAACAGCAAAGTAAAAATGAAAGCAGGGTTGTCTGAACCTCTTCCTGGAGGGACACATTTCTGGAGTTTTGCACTAATGCTCATTCAACACATATGAACCAGTTAATCAAGTTCTGCCGGATTCACGGTGCATTCCAAACAGGATATTGTTCTCCAAACAGCGCTTTAGAGTGAAAACAGTTGTGGCTGCCATATGGAACTGTAATTCCAAACCAAAGTGCTCAAAACTAGCCACTTCACAGAGCCCTTCAGAATAAAGGTTTTTGAAGGCTACAAATAATGGGCACTTTGGCCCCTTGTGAATGTTGTTTGGTGTCGAATAGCACATTGCATTTTGAAGGGCTCATCCTTATGCCGTAATCTCTTCCAAGTCATCACTCTGTACACTATCTGACAAAAGTCTTATGCAAGTTTGAGGAACAACAAATAATATCTTGACTTCTAGTTGATCATTTGATATCAGAAGTGGCTAATATGAAAGGCAAATGTGTCTAGATTACACTTATTTTACCTAAATAAAATATGGTCACGCCTTGATTTTTAATTATTTAGTTTGGACTGTAAGGTCTGACTTTGCATAGACAAAAGTCTTGCCACTTAACAGAAATAATGTCCAGTATAGAATATAAAGTCATGGTGCAGTGGAAAAAGAATTCATACTGTGTATGACGCCCATGAACTTGAAGGACTGCATCCATACATCTCTGCAATGACTCAAATAACTTATTAATAAAGTCACCAGGAATGGCAAAGAAAGTGTTCTTGCAGGACTCCCAGCGTTCATCAAGATTCTTTGGATTCCTCTTTTATGCGTCCTCCTCCATCTTACCCCAGACATGCTCAATAATGTTCATGTCTGTGACTGGGCTGGACAATCCTGGAGCACCTTGACATTCTTTGCTTTTAGGAACTTTAATGTAAAGGCTGAAGTATGAGAAACAGCGCTATCCTGCTGGAGAATTTGCCCTCTCCTGTGGTTTGTAATGTATTGGGCAGCACAAATGTCTTGCCATCCATTCTGTAGATCTCTTGCACGTCCCCATACTGAATGTAACCTCAAACCGTGATTTTTCCTTCACCAAACTTGACTGATTTCTGTGAGAACCTTGGGTCCATGTGGGTTCCAATACGTCTTCTGCAGTATTTGTGATGATTGGGACGCAGTTCAACAGATTATTCATCTGAAAAATCTACCTTCTGCCACTTTTCCAAATGATCAACTAGAAGTCAAGTTTTTATGTGTTGCTCTTACAACTGGGATCAATGACAAGACTTTGGTAATGCAGTGTATTGTAAACCATTCAAAGGTTTTAGGGCATAAAGATCGACCTTTCTGAATGAAATGCAGTGAATCTCACTAGAAATTCCTAGGCAAGAGTATTGGAGCTAAAATCTACTGGATACTGGCCTTCCAGGTGTAGGATTTGTCATCTCTGAATTAGCAGATTAGGATATAAACTATTGTTGGAACATACCTGACCTGAAGTTATTTCATCTCCAATAAGTGTAATGGCCTGAGATACTGTAGACAATGTGACCTCAATGGTCTGTCCACCAGAAATATGGGCCAGGTCTCTGTACAGCTGTATGTCTGACTGAGACAATGCTTTTGATGATGAGGCACGTGATAAAGTGGGGTTTGTTAGCAGGAAATTGACCTAGAATTTGAAAAGAGAAAGTTTCAAGGGTTAGTTCATCCAAAAAATAAAAGTGTTATTAATTAATCACCCTCATGTCATTCCAATCCCATTAGACATTTCTTCATCTTCTAAACACCAATAAAGATATTCAAGGTAAAATCTGAGAGCTCTCTCATCCACCAATGCCAGCTACAGTTCTTAGGCCAGAAAAGAAACCAAAAACGCTGTAAAATTTGTGTGTTCATTACAACAGACAATACAATTCTTGCATGTTGTGCTACTGACTTGGATGCCGATATATCATACTGCTGATAGTAAACATGCACCCTGATGACCTGACTTGGCAAAGAAGACATTAGCGAAAATTAAGTTGTTTTACAATAGGGGGATGGTGCAAAAAAGACTTCCCCGAGCTTCATTTGGTTACAATTAAACCACTGATGTCCTTTGGAAAGTTCTGACAGTGTTTTTGAATTTTCTGGACTTTGATCTTCTCTGCACCATTGTTGTCTATGGAAGCTCCTGGAGTTTATCTAAGATGTCTTAATTGGTGTTCTGAATGTAAGTTCTCATGGGATTGGAACAATAATTAATAAAATGTTCAGTTTTGTGTGAACTAACCCATTAAGGTACCTGTAGACTGAGTCTAACCAAAAAAACAAACCACTGGCTTTTGCTGTCACTCACTTTTGATTTGGTGCTTTGTATCATGGCTTCAACTGAGCTTTTTAATTGTGAGTCCTTTGCTGGACCATCAGTGTAAACAAAAATGTCTGATGACGGAGGAACTCTTGTCAGTGCCAACTAGATTCATAAAGCAATGAAGCAGAAAACAAAGACATTTTAAAATTCTATGGTGACTTTCTTTCACATTATTGTCTTAAATATGTAAACAAATATTTGTTTTGCTGTGCAATAATTTCAGTGTGAATGAAGGTTAACATCTTGACATTGAGAACACACACACCAGCAGTGCTGACAGGCACATCCCTGGGTTTGAATTAACCAATAATGAAAGAGAATTGATCTGCTCTTTGAATGTTTCTGCATTGCTAGTTTTTATCAGAGATCCGGCATCTGCAATTAAATGACACAAACACATCACTATAGTGCACTTTAACAACAACATGCACATCTTCAACATGGATGGTGACTGCTCTACATAGAGTTTAGATGCAAAAACCTATAAGTGCCCTCTGAAATTTTCATCTAAAATTAATATTTTTACAAGTACATGCCAACTTACACTAACCATAACCTCAACCGAACAGTCCACTCATAATCTATTGAGAATTAGTTGGCAATTAAATGTAACTTAGATTCACAAAATGCGTTAAAGAGACCATCAAAATAAAGTGATACCAAAATTTCAGACGACAGTTAGGGATTTTTACATCTGAACTCTTCATATCTCACCCTACATCATGTTATCTTCTTTAACCATTATAGCATTATAATATGGTGCAAGCAATGAAATCAAATACAAAAAAGCTTTTCAACTACTTCGGAGATGAGTTTAAATGTTTAAGCATTCATTCATTGCTATTGTATCACACTGATATCATCCTTACCATGGACACTTTTCTTTCGTAATCTACCTTCTTGGAAGAAGAATTATTACAGAGTTTAAATGTGTTTAATATACTTTATTATAGAACAAACATCGCTGTTAGTATAACAAAGAGATTTGATTAAGGGTGGTGTCATCTTTTATTACTTTATATATATTAAACCAGTGGTTCTCAAACTTTTTTCACCAAGTACAACCTCAGAAAAAAAATTGATTCTCTAAGTACCACCATGACCTTTTAACATTGGGATATAAAAATACAGGATACGCCCCAACAACCATTATAAATATGTGGAGGAAATTAGCTTTAAATGATAGAATGCATAACAAACATTAGCAAAATTAAAAATAAAAGAAAAGATTTACTGATCACATCGGTGTCATCATACATATTAAAGGGTTAAAAGTGTATAATTTTTTTTCTTTAATTATTCAGCGATTCCTCAGAGTACCACTAGAGGGAAGCCTGTCACTGTGTACCAAAGTTCGAGAATTGTATTAAACACTATATCATAATACAGCCATTCTTATTTTGTCTGATTTGCGTAGTATCTTTTTGAATATAAATAAATAAAAATATTTCACTTTTCTTTGTGAACATTCTAGCTAAGGCATATTAAGATGAGATTGATCTGAGGTTTTTGTTAAAGCATAATCTCGCATAAACACATGTGTTAAAGGGATAGTTCACCCCAAAATTAAAAAATACTCTTTATTTACTAAGAAACCAGTAACCGTTGACTTCTACAGTTCTGGGTGAACTATCCCTTCACCAACATTTTACATCATTAATACATTACGGTAATCGACTTAACGAAACGATCACCATCATTCTCTGCTACTAGTTCTAAAGTGACATTTTGAAATAAACAAAGGAGGCTTTTGCTCAGCTGTTAAACAGGTCCCATTGACTTATTGTATAAATGCCACACCACACTTGTAACACTGCAATATGGCAGTACAGTATATCAGAACAGCTGTGAGTAGTACCTAGTAACAAATCACATTGCCTTGATACTTTTGGGATCATGCTTTTGAAGTATTAGGTCATCTGTTCAAATGTGTTCATGCACATTATGCTTACCCAGATCACTAAATAGGACGAGCATGTATTCTGAAGGTTCCTCTGATGTTCCTATTATGCTGTCTATGAAGCTGAACAACATTGTCTTGGCCTCAGCTATGTAAGCAGACAAACTGCCAGTGCTGTCGAACACAATAGCCAGAACTGAGGTCTGAGTGAGGCCCATCAATCTGAGAAAAAAAACAGCAGACAATATGGATTTATTAAAGCAACAATATACTCCATGTTGACCTAGATGTTTGCATCATTAGCTAGAGAGATGTTAAAAAGAGTTGCTAAAAAAATACATAAATTCTGTTATCCTTTAATACTTGTTTCAAACCTTTATTCATTTTTTCGGTCACACTTTTTTTTGATGGTCAGTTTGTTAAATTAATTTTCATTACATCATGCCAAGGTGGTTCATTCCGCTGTGGCAACCCCAGATAAATAAATGGACTGAGCTAAAAAAAAAAAAAAATGAATGGATACATCATGCCAACTAATTCTCATAAGATTATATGTAGACTGTTAGGTTTAGGGTTAGGGTTGGGGTTAGAGTTGGTGTAAGTCAGGCGTGACCAACCCTGTTCCTGGCGATCGACCTTCCTGCAGATTTCAATTGCAACCCATATCAAACACACCTGCCTGTAATTATCAAGTGCTGTTTAGGCCTTAATTAATTGGTTCAGGTGTGTTTGATCAGGGTTGGAGCTGAACTTTGCTGGTAGGTCAATCTCCAGGAACAGGGTTGAGCACCACTCATGTAAGTTGACATGTACTTGCAAAGTTTCTTATAGTCAGTTAAATGTCTGCTGAAGGAGCAATATCTACAGATGTTATACTCAAGTGGACCATCAAAATAAAGTGTTACTGTTTTTTAATTCTGCTGAACACAAATGACTTTTTGAAAAAAACCTGGAAACCTGTTACCATTGGCTTAGTATTTGTATTTGATCATAGTATTTGTCTATAGAATTAGTTTTTCCTACAATGGACAATGATCGGTGTTCAGCTTTCTTTAAAATATCTTCTTTTGTTTTCATGAGAAGAAACAAACCCAAGGGTTTTGAACCAATTATGAGAAAATACTGATTGAATTTACATTTTGGGGTGAACTATCCCTTTAAGGAGAATAATATCTGATGGAATGACTCTATTACAAAATATGGACCCATGCATAAATATAGATTGAGTAGCATAAAGTACCGCAGAAAGGCTAGGTCGCCTACGGCCAGTCGGATGTCTTCCAGCATCTCCATTGTAGCATTAATGGCCATGTTAGCAGCCCGCTGATGAAGGAAGCCATGACTTGAGGCAATGTCATCTTTATTGATTCCTCCAGTGGGTTCTGTGTAACTGGTTCTGTCAAAAAAGCCACCATGGCTGCACTTGCCTGAGAGAGAGTTAAATGCACTTTTATTTAAGCCAGGTGTTTGAGAACTTTTGAGAACTTTTTTTTGAGATCTTTCTTGAGATGTAGAATCAAAATGTTCTTAAAAACACATATTGAAAGTTACAGAACTTTAAAGTAACCCACTTAAAAAAATTTAATTCTGTCATGGTTCTGTCAAGTTTTACTATGGTAATATACAGTATATGAATGTGGCAATGTTGATGTGTTTAGTCTTGGCTGCATAGATCTGCTATGCTGCTGCTGCTTTGATGCCTTATGTTTTATTATTATTATTGATTATTATATGCTACAGGCATCACAATGGCTCAGTGGCTAGCACTGTTGCCTCACATCAAGAAGTCCCGGCTGGACCAGTTGGCATTTCTGTGTGGAGTTTGTATGTTCTCCCTGTGTTTGCATGGGTTTCCTTTGGGTGCTCCAGTTTCCCCCACAGTCTAAAGACATGCTGTATAGGTGAATTAGATTGTCTGTAGTGTAAGAATGAGAAAGTATGGGTGTTTCCATAGAACATATGCTGGAATCATTGGAGGTTCACACCACTGTGGCAACCTCTGAAATAAAAACTGACCCGAATGAAAATTAAAGAATGAATTATATACTTCTGCCAGAATTCACAGACATGCAAACTAAGAAATTTAACACACTGCAGCCAACGTAGCAAATCCAAACACAGGTGGAGCTGGGGTGGAGGAGGGTCTCTAAAAACCCCTATTTAAAATGTTGAGGAGCAGCTCATTTGCTGTTCAACCACAGCTTAACCAATCACCTGTGTCATTTAGTTAAGGAGCAGTGAACTTTCAGCCTGCGCACACAGAGTTTATGACAGAACTTTTGTATTTACAATGGTCCAGGTGTGATTAAGAGCTTCATTCTCTCCCTGGAGATTCAGCAGAAGAATTGCATTGAGACTGTTCGAATTTAACCATTAAAGTCAAAGCATTATTTAAACCAACAAGTGCGCTTGAGAGGCTAAGCTTACTTACCTGCAGGTTTTTTTGGAGTAATAAGCGAGAAATATCCTGAGGTCAGTAGTTTCTGTTGTATAATCTCTGGCAAAATGTTGTCAGTGCAGTCGTCTCCAACACAGCTTTTGCATGTTTTTGTATTAGGACCTAGATATCCAGCCATACATCCAGAAAGACATAATCATACGATCATGGACAGTTAGAAAGACTATAAGATATAGTGCTAAGAAAGCTAATTTAATTTTGAGATGAAAACTTGCATTACTTTATAAACAACTATACCTGCTAGATTACTGAGAGGAAGCTCAGGTTTAATCAGGGTGCTGTAAGGATCTGTGCTTCCTAGTTCCACCCAGTTACTGTGACTATAGAAATCCTGTGAACAAAAACACATTCCTGCAACATCGGCTCCTCCTGAAAATGTAGCCCTATATACGTTTCTGGAAATCACAAATTATGTGGCCAGAATTACGTATGGCTGCAATTCATCATTAAAACCAACGCTACAGGGCAGTATGACATCATTCCTTTTCCTGCTTACCAGCTGACCCCTTACCAATGAAAGCTGAAAACATAACACTGTCGGTTGGGTTTAGAGAAGTGGTGTTTAGGTCAATAGGTGCTTTTTAAAATACTATGGGTGGGGGGATCGGTTGGTTGGTCAGTCAGTCAGTAAGTCAACAGCTTCCTCTAGTGGATTTATGTGAGAACAGCAGGTGCACATGGCACATTCAAGAAAAAATTTGAGATCTCAAAGAGTACACAGCTGCCTCTGTTGGATTCACAAAAACAAAAACTGCAAAAAAATACGTAGCTCCTGGGACGTAATTTGCACTGTCCAGAAATGTAAATAGGTGTACGTAATCAGAATGAGCCTGGGTTGCATATATTTGTTACAATTCGTAATGCATTCATAAATACTACTCTGGCAGAAAGTCCCACAAACACAATAAAAATAGTTACTCAGGGATTTTCATTGTATGAGGCCAGCATAAGTATGTTCTTCATGACCAACTTACCTGTAAAGTGTGGCATACAGTCCCCAGGCTGGTGCGGGCAGCCAAGTAGTTCCCCTGTTTTACACTGACTTTTACAGCGGTCATACCCTGAGTGATGAGATCCCGTCCATTTTTGAAATCTTCTTCATCGAAATGATGAGCAGTACTGAATTGCTTTCTATCCACAGCCGCATTGCTAAGAGTCGCCTGGACTATAACCGCTGTAAAAGTGGGTATTTTTAACAGGGTTGAATATGCATTTGAGCAGGCTCTTTCAACAATACTTGCTGTCAGTTTGCTGTTGATCTGTAGAAAAGAACAAAATATAAGCATATGCAGAAACACTTTAGAACAAGTTGTATTTATGATTTTTAAACTTCTCTGTTAGCTACCAATAAATGTATAATGAATATTCACAATGATATAGCTGGTCCAGGTTTGCAGAAAATGTCAAGTAAAGTGACGTAATCAACCTTACAAAGTATCATGAGTCTTTGGATTGTGGGGGAAACCTGAGCACCCGGAGGAAACCCACGCAAACACAGAGAGAACATACAAACTCCACACAGAAACACCAACTGACCTAGCCGAGACTCGAACCAGTGACCTTCTTGCTGTGAGGCGACAGCACTACATACTGCGCCACTGCATTGCCCATGCTTTTCTCGTTACTTAAAAATAATTTAAATGGATTTTAAAAGTGGGTCAAGATAGGCCAAACTTACGTGGCCCACATATATTTATTCAACATCTAGACCAAACACTACATTTGAAATCTGGCCCAAGTTGTGAGTGCCACCAATAAAACGATGCCAAACCCAGGCCATGTTCAGCCCACATGCTGTATACATGCCAGTGCCGGAAGAATGTCCACTGTACCAGCTTTATGCCAAATCTGGGTCATAATTCTTTGCTACCTGGGTGGTTATGTATTGTAGATACATGTAGAAGGTACTGAATTGGGATGAGGTCTGTCATATTTAATGTTTGAAGAATCAGCATGCACCCTCAATAAAAGTATATGGGATTTTTTTCACAGATTTAATTGTCTGTCTAACCCAAGTTAGAAAAGATATGTTGTTTAGAATGGAAGGTCTGAAGTTTGGTCGTTGTTGCGTGAAAATCTTGAAGAAGATACTTTTTAAAATTTAGTAAGATTTTTAAAAAAGAAGCTCAAACAGGGTTTCCGTTTCATAAATTTGTCCAGCCAATAATAACTGACAGGAGAATCAGAAAGGGCCTTTACTATAGTGAAAACAAAAGTCCAAATTCTAACACGTTTTCTAATAATGGCAAATTTTTCAGTTGTGAGCTTACGTGTGTGTGTGTGTGTGTGTGTGTGTGTGTGTGTGTGTGTGTGTGTGTGTGTGTCCTCTTAAAAACATTATTCTCATGTTCAGTACAGTGAGCAGTAGTCTGTATCCCTTGGTTGTCTCACTTTTTATATAATAATTTTGTTCAAATGTCTCAACTGGTGTTGACAAAGTCTGATAAGGATTAACCATTTTATCCCACATGCAAAAAATGTATGTCCTGTGAAGGAATATAAACTACAGCCTAACTGAAAGGTAAACGCTGATTTTCCTGCCCAAAATCTGTTCAGTTTACATTAAACCCTTTGTCAATTCACAAATTAGTTCACACCCATATTGTTTTCTTACAAGTAGTGTGACGTTTTGTCCTCTGGAAGTGGCTGTTTTAAGACACACTTGCGCCATCTTGCGGAGGAAAGCTTCTTCAGTAATTTGCTGATGTGTGAGGGATCCTTCAGAAGAAAATATCTTGAATGCTGAAGTCTGAGGAGACTGATAGAGCGCCCCCAAGAGGAGAAACACAGCCACTACAACCACAGACACCATGACTGTTCACAACTGTGGGCATAGTCAAAACAAGTATAAATTTAGATTATTTTGTTCAGCAAGTTAAGAAACTTGAACCTACATAGTTAATTTTGTTTTTAAATTGAACTCTTTGAAAAAAAATATCTGACAACAATCTGACAAGTGTCATCTTTAAAATGAAGAGCATACTTAGATCTTATATCCAATGTATTGAGGTTTTGGACAAGGTAATTTCAGTTCTGTGTCCCAAACAGTATCACAGTACATATCAGAGAGTACATATCATGGACAGTTAAGGGGTTAAATCTCAGGTCATGCAGCACAGTACTAATAAGCTAGAGAGTTTACCATGTCTGTCAGATCAACGAAAAGTCTGAAATTACATATTCTTTTGTACAGTGGCAGAGAGAGCTTAACGCGCTGCAATTTAAGAAAGCACATGCAATTACACAAAACACCAACAAATAAAGAAACGATCTTCATCAATTTGACAGCACACGTGCTGCAAATCAGTCACAACACAAACAACTGAAGAGACGCGCTGCAAATCCATCACAAAACAAACAACTGAAGAAACGCTCTGCAAATCATGCTTGGACCCCAAAGCATGTGACACTATACTCGTGCCTGTCATCCGGGGCGAGGAAACTACCGCATCCAGAAACGCATCGAAACAACATCTTTAAAAAGACGCGCTGCACAACCTTGTGCTCTCTTAGGGAATTCTGCTCTTTGTAGAAACTGCTCTTTTAGATCACCAGCGAAACACCAAGGGGACGGGAAACCCAGCTCAACCACTGCTAAAACGTCTTCTCCCGCACTGGTGAAGGAAATGCTTTCTTCAACATTGGAAGTCAGCTCAAGAGAAAGGTTCTTCAGTCTCAGATCGGGTCTGAAGCAACAATTCTGATGAGCGGACTCACACAGCCGACTGATATAGGCCTAATTGGCTCATCATTTTCAGCTTTGGAGCTAAGCTCCGCCAATTCAATTGGCATTTCATTGGCCCGTTTTCATATCTTAAGAAGTGATTGGTCGTCTAAAGCACTCCCAAAGTCTGTTTATACAGACACTGACAGACATCATTTCAGCATCTTATTAAAAGTAAAATTTTACAGTAAATGCGCATTTAAAACATTAGAAGATATAAATCTAATAGTTTTCTACTGTTGATAATATAACAACTTACTTCTCTGCATTTCCTTGCAAACACTGAATCACCATAGCAATGGTAGACACAAGCTAACAGACAAGAGATTTGTTATTGTTTGTAAAGCTGATCTGCTGCTATGGTGGAAGGCACGATGATGTCATTCCAAAGCACTATTTCCTTGGATGCTGTATAACACTCTATTATAAACTATTTATATAAATAAATATATATTATTTAATCGAGTATTCTGCCAATGCTTTTTTTCTCATATTTACAAGGGTATTTCTATCTGCTCTATTGCTGTGTACTACCCACTAGTACCACAAACAACTGAAGAAACGCACTGCAAATCAGTCACAACACAAACAACTGAAGAAACGCACTGCAAATCAGTCACAACACAAACAACTGAAGAAACGCACTGCAAATCAGTCACAACACAAACAACTGAAGAAACGAACTGCAAATCAGTCACAACACAAACAACTGAAGAAACGCACTGCAAATCGGTCACAACACAAACAACTGAAGAAACGCACTGCAAATCAGTCACAACACAAACAACTGAAGAAACGCACTGCAAATCAGTCACAACACAAACAACTGAAGAAACGCACTGCAAATCAGTCACAACACAAACAACTGAAGAAACGCACTGCAAATCAGTCACAATACAAACAACTGAAGAAACGCACTGCAAATCAGTCACAACACAAACAACTGAAGAAACGCACTGCAAATCGGTCACAACAGAAAAAATTGAAGAAACTCACTCCGAATCGGTCACAACACAAACAACTGAAGAAACGCACTGCAAATCAGTCACAACACAAACAACTGAAGAAACGCACTGCAAATCAGTCACAAAACAAACAACTGAAGAAACGAACTGCAAATCAGTCACAACACAAACAACTGAAGAAACGCACTGCAAATCAGTCACAACACAAACAACTGAAGAAACGCACTGCAAATCAGTCACAACACAAACAACTGAAGAAACGCACTGCAAATCAGTCACAACACAAACAACTGAAGAAACGAACTGCAAATCAGTCACAACACAAACAACTGAAGAAACGCACTGCAAATCAGTCACAACACAAACAACTGAAGAAACGCACTGCAAATCAGTCACAACACAAACAACTGAAGAAACGCACTGCAAATCAGTCACAACACAAACAACTGAAGAAACGAACTGCAAATCAGTCACAACACAAACAACTGAAGAAACGCACTGCAAATCAGTCACAACAGAAACAACTGAAGAAACGAACTGCAAATCAGTCACAACACTAACAACTGAAGAAACGTACTACAAATTGGTCACAACACAAACAACTGAAGAAACGCACTGCAAATCAGTCACAACACAAACAACTGAAGAAACGCACTGCAAATCAGTCACAAAACAAACAACTGAAGAAACGCACTGCAAATCAGTCACAACAGAAACAACTGAAGAAACTCACTTCGAATCGGTCACAACACAAACAACTGAAGAAACGCACTGCAAATCAGTCACAACACAAACAACTGAAGAAACATACTGCAGTCACAACACAAACAACTGAAGAAACGCACTGCAAATCAGTCACAACACAAACAACTGAAAAAACGCACTGCAAATCAGTCACAACACAAACAACTGAAGAAACGCACTGCAAATCAGTCACAACACAAACAACTGAAGAAACTCACTGCAAATCAGTCACAACACAAACAACTGAAGAAACGCACTGCAAATCAGTCACAACACAAACAACTGAAGAAACGCACTGCAAATCAGTCACAAAACAAACAACTGAAGAAACGCACTGCAAATCAGTCACAACAGAAACAACTGAAGAAACTCACTCCGAATCGGTCACAACACAAACAACTGAAGAAACGCACTGCAAATCAGTCACAACACAAACAACTGAAGAAACATACTGCAGTCACAACACAAACAACTGAAGAAACGCACTGCAAATCAGTCACAACACAAACAACTGAAAAAACGCACTGCAAATCAGTCACAACACAAACAACTGAAGAAACGAACTGCAAATCAGTCACAACACAAACAACTGAAGAAACGCACTGCAAATCAGTCACAACACAAACAACTGAAGAAACGCACTGCAAATCAGTCACAACACAAACAACTGAAAAAACGCACTGCAAATCAGTCACAAAACAAACAACTGAAGAAACGCACTGCAAATCAGTCACAACACAAACAACTGAAGAAACGCGCTGCAAATCAGTCACAACACAAACAACTGAAGAAACGCACTGCAAATCAGTCACAACACAAACAACTGAAGAAACGCGCTGCAAATCGGTCACAACACAAACAACTGAAGAGATGTGCTGCAAATTTGTCACAACACTTGCAAATATCCACGTAACACAACGGAAATGTATCTGGGGACCCAAAACCATGACGGACCGTGCTGAGATATGAATGTGTTTTTATGTCGCCTGTGGTCATGACACTGTGACTGCTGCTCAGAGAAGTGATAGGTGGTTTTTGAAAGGTGATCTGTTTTTCATTTATTTTAATATCCTGATTACACGACATATTAACATCCATATTTTAGCAGGGTCCGTCATGTTTTTGGGTCCCCTTGAAAGATTTCCGTTGTGCTGCGTGGATATTTGCAAGTGTTGTGACCGATTTGCAGCGCGCTTCTTCATTTGTTTGTGTTGTGAGAATTTGCAACACATGTGCTGTCAAATTGACGGAGATCGTTTCTTTATTTGCTGGTGTTTTGTGTAATTGCAAGTGTTTTCTTAAATTGCAGCGCTTTAAGCTCTTTCGGCCACCATACTTTTGGTATGTTACTATTTTGATTAATAATTGTTTGTCTAGTTAATAATTGTCTTGTAAATTGTGTTACAACTTACAAGGTATTTTCTACATAGTATAAATGTGAATGTAATAAGGATTTACTACAGGCGCAATATTATGTTAGTCTGCTTTTTAAAATTGAAATATAGTAATTTTGTCACTATTGTTTTGGTCAACTTTTAAAGAAAATTTTCTCCATTTTTAAATTACAATAGTTAAATCTTGGCCAAGTATTTTTTTAACAAATACATATTTTTTGTACTTTTTAACTTGTTTGATTAAAGTGTAAATTTTTACACAACAATAAATACCCTTGTTTAATGTAGCATTACACAATTGCAAAAGCAAAGATATATATTCATTACCTTAGCAGATTTTGTACAAGAATAAATATACAAATTTTATTTAAAGACACAGATTTGGTATACTTTCACCTAATACAGTGTGTGATTTCAGATGCATAAAAAAGCATTTTTAAATAACAACTTTTAAAGGTGATTTGTATCAATTTTTTTTATTTTTCTGAACCCTCAAATTCCAGATTTTCAATAGTTCTATCTCGGACAAATATTATGCTAACAAATATTTTTTGTCCGTTTTAACTTGTTTAATAAAATTGTGATTTTCTACACAACAAAAATTCCTTGTTAAATGTAACATTACAAAACTGCAAAAGCAAAGATATATCTTCATTCACTTGAAGCAGATTTTATACGAGAATATATATGCAAACTTTGTTTGAATTCACAGACTAGATATTCTTTCACATGTTACATGTGTCACACAAATCTTGTAAGACTTCTGGCAAGAAAAGAGATTGCATAATTGAAAAAAAAAGATTTAAAAAAAAAAAAAGGAAATTATGAAAAATGTCACTTACTTTACGTTTAATAACTTATTTAAGCATAGCACTACTGTAACTTACCGAAATGAATTCACCCAGACTGTTTATGGTCTAATGAACCTAAAGAAAGTGGGAGCAAAAAAGAAAGTAAAGCTCACTTTGTCAGGTTCGTGCAAGTTTACCTGCCTTTTACAAATAGATATGCTTTGACCTGGAATGAAGACAGATTTCATTCCCCCACACCCACTTGGTCTTCAGAAGGACTGAAACTCTTGCTAGTGCTTTTTGATTATGGAACCACATTTTTGAAAAACCTGTTGGATGAGAGCTAAAAGTTTAGTTTATGGGTGAGCGATATGGATTTGTTTTATAGAATAAATAAAAATCACAGTTTTTTATATAGATTTGTTTAATATTCCATATTACTGAGTTTTAAAATTGTCACATGACACCATACGCACAGAAACCACTGGAATATTTCTAAAGTAATGATTCAATTCAGGTTATCTTTATTTCTATAGCGCTTTTACAATGTAGATTGTGTCAAAGCAGCTTAACTTAGAAGTTCTAGTAAATTGTAACTGCTTCAGTCCAGTTTTCAGAATTGAAGGTAAGTTTAGTTCAGCTCAGTGTGGTTTAATTTTCACTGCTGAAATCAAAACACTGAAGAGCAAATCCACCGAAGCACAGCTCTACAAGTCCCAAACCAAGCAAGCTAGTGATGACAGTAGTGAGGAACAAACTTGACGTGAAGGAATAAGTGAAGGAAAAAAAACCTTGAGAGAAACCAGGCTCTGTTGGGTACGACCATTTCTACTCTGGTCAAACTTCTTTTGCAGAGCTGCAGTCTAGGCGATGAAGGCTGGTGAACGCTGGATGTCCATCATGGAGAACTGCAGGCGGGTGTTCAGGCACCCACGCGATCAATGCAGAGACTCGTTTGTCACTGGGCCTTTCAGGAATCAGTCTCACGCTCTCCGCTCCTTCATGACCACCACAGCATCAGCTCAGAGTACAGCCTGGTCCAGAATTTTATACACCTTGACATAAATCCTTCACAGGCCTTGGATCGCATCAATGGCGCTGTATAATCTCTGGCGGCCTCGGGATGAATATCCCCAGGAGGAAACAGAGAATAAAGAAAGTAATTAGCGTAGCTGCTGTTCATAGTGTATTTAAACGAGATGCAAAAATGAACTGTTATAAGTGAAAATAGCAGTAAAATAAACAAACATAGAAACAAACAGGTAAAGTATATTAGAGTTTCTAACAAAATATCTGGTGCATTAAGACAGGTGGAGTGTGTCCTACAGGTGGTTGTCAAGCCCACTCACCTGCATGAAGCACACTCATGCATTATGCAATGCATTGTGTATACGCTTTGCTAAAAAGATGGGTCTTTAATTTTAATTTGGACATTATAAGGAAGGCTATTCTAGAGTTTGTGAGCCATAAATGAGAAGGCTCAACCTCCTTTAGTAGACTTTGCTATTTGGTACTACCAGAATCCCTGAGTTTTCAGATCTGTTAAACTGGGCGGACCCGGTACCGGGTTTGTGATGTCATCGATTACAGACATGTGCAGGAACCACCAAAATTAATTACAGCACCCTAGACCACACAGAACCTAAAAGGTACACTTTCAAATTTGAGTTAACTAAAAAAAATACAAAAAGTGCCTCTTTTTTAGGTGTTTATTATGACACAGACAACATATACAGATATTTTAAACATTTTCAATAGTGTTTTATGAAAATTCAAAGGGTTTTCTTTAAAATGATACCAAATTTTTGCATTTACACCTCTGCACGTGGATTTGGGAAGCTTTTAAATATGCGTTGGCAAAATCCAGGTGGAAATCCCAAAATAGCAGCAGAGTTTAACTGGTTAAAGAGCTGTTTGGATTGTAGTTAGACAGAAGGTTGGATAGATGAACAGGAGCTACATTATTTAAAGCATTTTAGGTAACAAACAATGTTTTATAATCAATATGGAACTTAACATGCAGCCAGTGTAAGGAGGATAAAATTGGGGTGATATGGTCATATATTCTAGACCTGCTAAGAACTCTGGCAGCTGCATTTTGTACTAGCTGAAGTTTATTATGAGAGGATGCTGGGCAACCAGCGAACAGAGCATTACAGCAATGACATTTCTAGAGGTTCAGAAGTTTTAAACTTATCAACCTTATCAACTTATTATCCTATGCAAAAATCTCTTTTTATGAATGATTGAAGTGGTGCCAATAAGTTTGAGGTTTAAAAAAAATTTAACCAACCGAAAGCATCATCTGTACTATTATAAACTTTCATACAAAACATAGTCTCAGATAAAATAGACCATCAGTAAAAATGGGCCCAATAGGGTTTGCTCTTTTCATATCTCATTATGTTTACAGACAGTCACAATAGCTGATGCTGCACTATTGCTTTGACACTGCTGCCAAGTAACTATTTTTCTGGATATTTAAGACCGGCAGTTCAGAGTGTTGTACAGATTGTAGAATAAATGAGTCTGACATAGTAAATCACTAAGTGAAGTTTATTTATAAACTAATTTCGAGAGGATCACGTGCTTATGATTGCTTGCGGCCCCGCATTATCCAATTCACGATTCACCAATCAGACGATTCCTAAGCCACTATAAATACCCTAGGTTCTATACCACAGTCATCTTTGTCTTAAAAAATCCCCCCTTCCACCCCTACTCCTCCTCCTATGAGAAGGGTAATCCTGCACAACTGGAGTAGCTGCACTCTCAGGACCGCATTTTTAGGACCACATCTTTAGGACCCTAGTTTTTTGTGACAGCGTCAACTGTCGGATTGGATCATGGATGCGCTAATGGACGACACGGATGACAAGGAAAGTGTAAGTACCGATTTTCTATTAAGTTTTATTTTAAACTGTTAAAGTATGTGTTTATTTTGTAATGCTGATGTTTTATACTCTGAGTTTATGCAGAAATGCCAGATTAGCCTGCATGATTTACCCCACTTTCAAGGGTCTGGGGACTGGGACAAAAATGTTACGTGACGACTTTTTTTTCCAGAAGAAGAATAAAATATGATAATAATAAATATGGATAATTTTACACAGCCAGAGTGAGAGCTGCTATAACTGTTAATAATTTTCTAGAGTTCATTTTCTAGTTTGATTAAATGCTACGACGATCGTAGTTCGTGACAATGGTTTAGTGAAACATGTTGATTTAATGGCTTGTTGACTTAACGGCTAATGTGCTTAGTGACACATGCATTAAACTAAGATGGTAAAAGCACGTTTGATGTGAGAGTTTCAGATTTATCTATATTTTGCTAAATTCGTGTAAAAAAACATTATTTAACGTTGTATTACATTAGCACATTAAAAATTGTGCTGACTGCCTGTTTGCCCCACAGTGTTATTAGCCTGATGTTTTGTCATCGTTTTACAGTGATGAATGAGATGTTTGACGGTTTTAAAAGTTAGGCTTATTCTGCAGGCCTTAACCATATAAAGTCTCATATCTTTAATGTATATTAGGTATGTTTTACCTGGCGAATAAGAAGTGATGGCCAATATGATTGGATTGCTTAGGCTCATTGTAGGAAGAAAAGAAAACAAACTACAGGAATATTTTCATTGAGGTTATCTCAATCTGTTGAGTAACACTTTATAACATCTGCATACTATAAATAATTTATTAAGCATTTAATAACTAGTTAATTTATTAATATTTTATTTGTTTAGCATTAACTCTACATTTAATAGACATTGATAAGCAGTTTATAAATACAGTTACAAATGCTAGCTGTGTTCTTGAGTTTATAGCATATCTATGATGAAGTGCAGCTTATCTGTGGTGTTCATTTTCCAGAGGAATGTCTGGCCAAATAAGTATTTAAACTGCATGCTGGGTGCTACTCATTTATGAACCCATGTAAAATGCATTGCTGTTCTGTAGTGGTATTTTACTCCATATTTAAATGATTTTATTTTTTTCATAGGCCATCGTACATGCTCTGGGTGTCTTGAGGAGCTTGTCTTTGGATGATGCTGAGCAGGGCTTTCTTTCTGGTAAAGATTATCATTACAGGTCAGAATATGGTTAATTTTTGCACAATGCTCAAAGAGCCTTTTTGTTACTGGTATATATGTTAACTCAACAGTGATTGTTCTCTATTTCAGTGAAGTAAAAGAATTTAACAGACAGATTGACAAACAACTGACGAAAGAAGAGAGACCATTCAATAGGTGGGTATTGCTTTTATATACTAAAAAATATGGAGTTGGCAGTAAGGTTTCCTGTTTGGTTCTCCCAACAGTGCATATATATATATATATATATATATATATATATATATATATATATATATATATATATATATATATATATATATATATATATATATATATATATATATATATATATATATATATATATATATATATATATATATATATATATATTATAGCTAACACTGTAAAGCAAATGTTTGTTATTATACCACTTATATTAAATATTAATCAAAATTTAATTGCATAACAATTGATTAACCTTTTAAGTTCATATACATGATTTTACATATTCAAGAATATATATATTCCTTCATTTTCTTTTCGGCTTAGTCCCTTTATTTATCAGGGGTTGCCACAGCAGAATGAACCGCCAACTTATGCAGCATATGTTTTACACAGTGGATATCCTTCCAGCCGCAACCCAGTACTAGGAAACACCCATTTACACTCATACACTTGAACATGGGGAGAACATGCAAACTCCACACAGAAATGACCGCTGGCCCAGCCGGGGCTTGAACCAGCAACCTTCTTGCTGTGAGGCGACGGTGCTAACCACTGTGCTGCCCCATGTGCTCTATGCGGGTGAGTGGGATTGACAAACCACCTGGAGGACACACTCTTGCTGTCTTAATGCACCAGACATTTTGTTATAAATAATCATGTGCGTTTCATGTTTACTTACATAACTTCTATTTTATCTCATAGCAGTTCATTTTTGTCTTGATATTTAATATCTTTTGTTTAGATACACTATGAACAGCAGCTGCGCTAATTATTTTCCTTGTTCCCTATTTCCACCTGGGGATATTTATCCAGAGGCCTCTAGAGATCGTGACCTGTGTAGAGATGATGCCACCATAGAGGACTTCTAGATGTATCCATAATCCTGAAACAGACCGTATCATGAGCAGATGCAGTGGTGGTCATGGAGAAGTGGAGAGCATGAGACTGATTAATGAAAGACCCCAGTGACAGATGAGTGCCCGCATTGATTCTGTGGTCCAGCCCGAAAACCTGCTGGTGACCTACTTACACCTGCAGCTTCTCCACGATGGACGCCCAGTGTTCTTCAGCGTCCAGCGCCTAGACTGCAGCTCTGCACGTGAGGTGTGGCCAGAGGAGAAATGGTTGTGCCCAACTGAGCCTGGTTTCTCTCAAGGTTTATTCCTTCACTTTTATCAATTGGTAAAGTTTTGTTCCTCCACTGTCGCCATTGGCTTGCTTGGTTTAGGACTTGTGGAACTGTGCATCGATGGATTTGCTTTTCAGTGTTTGGACTTGAATAGTGACTGAACTGAATTTAATAAATGTTAAGCTGCTTTGACACAATCTACATTGTAAAAGTGCTTTAGAAATAAAGATGAAATTAATTGAAATTGAATTGAATAGTCAACACGTTTCCATTTTTCTCAGAAAACATATTTATAAAGGTGCTGTTGACGTGAAATTTTCACCAGATGTTGATAACAATTTGTAAAGTAATTAGATTTGTTTTCTATTCATATATTTTTTTCTTTGGTTTTCAGGTCAATAGCACCTTTAGAAATATGTTTTCTGAGACAATTGGAAACGTGTTGAATACTTATTTACCCCACTGTGTGTATGTATGTATATATATGTATATGTATAAATATATATGTATATGTATAAATATATATATATATATATATATATATATATATATATATATATATATATATATATATATATATATATAAATATGTTTGTGTGTGTTTGTGTGTGTGTGTGTGTGTATGTATATATATATATATATATATATATATATATATGTATATATATGTATATATACATACATATATATATATATATATATATATATATATATATATATATATATATATGTATGTATATATACATACATATATATATATATATATATATATATATATATATATATATATATACATATATATATATATACACACACACACACACACACACACACATATATATATATATATATATATATATATATATATATATATATATATATATATATAAATATATATATATGTGTGTATATATATATATATATATATATATATATATATATATATATATATATATATATATATATATATATACTTGAACTCTCTTCTTCTCTCTCATTCACAGGAATAAAAAATTGAATGCAGCAACTGAATAAACAGTGGGGTCATTTTTGTGGTTGAATTCCATTAATACAAAAAGAGTGTGTGGATATTAATATAAATGTACATTCTTGAATCATTCTTGTGTATTGAATTTCTAAAACCTTTACAACCTGGTTTTAAATTAGTAACTGAAAATACTGATCCCATTTGATTTCAATCTATTTTCCTTAATACTGAGCTAATTAGTTCAATGTAATGGGGTTCATCAATATACAGTATTTTTCAAGGAATTTTAGACTTTTAAGGCGCTCAACTCTATTTATTCATTTATATTTTAGGTGTAAATTCATTTGTTTCATTTTAAAATTGTTACTTAAAGCAGGCGTTTTACACTTTAACCTCTGGAAAAAAGTGCCTGAAAGTTTCCGCTATTGACCTTATTCTGAAATGCGGAAGTGCGCCTGTTTTCGCAATTGTCTTAGAACTTCCGTTTCAGTCGCCTATGGGAGAAATGACAAGGAATAATAAACGGCAAAAAACGGTCAAACTACTTGCTCTACAAACAAATGTTTGCATGACTATACAGACCAAGTAGAATAATATAACAAGGAAATATCAGTTTGCAACATCAAACAGCGAAACGAGCAGTTTTTAATGTCTAAAAATGAATGGAAGTCTCATGCCAAAAAGATTCAAATGGCAGCGCCCGCTCATCCGCGGAGAATAAGGTCATTATAATCCAATTCGGTAGGTGGCGCAGTTACAAAACGAGTCCTAGAAATGCAGATTCACTATGTCATCCAATCCGGTAGGTGGCGCTTCCGCAAAAAACTAGGGTCCAAAAATACGGTCCTAAAAATGCGGTCCTGAGAGTGCAGCTACTCCAGTTGTGCAGGATCATACTATTGCCTCCTATGGGTGGCACTGTGGCCCAGTGGCTAGCACTGTTGCCTCACAGCAAGAACGTCTTTGGTTATAGTCATTGCCAAGCCAGCTGAGGTTTCTGTGCGGAGTTTACACGTTCTCCCCGTGCTCAAGTGGGTTTCCCCCAGGCCCTCCGGTTTCCTCTCACCGTCCATAAACATGCAACTTAAGTTAATTGACTAATCCAAATTGCCACCATAGACATGCACCTAGTAAGTAGTTATCTCCTAAGAGCCATCACTATCTGTTCATTAGCAACTACAGAAGTGGGGAGTTCTCGAGTTCTACCTGATACTCCCCTGAAACTCCCCTCTCGCCTTGCAACGGGAGGGAGCCCAGGGCTCGAGGATCTTATGAGCTCAGGGCTATCTTCAGGACAGCATGCCAAACAGGCTTTATAATCAATCATCAGCTAAGTGTGAACTCTTGAAACAATTATATATAAGCTTACAGTAGCAACTAAACAAACATTTTTGAATAATGTTATAACATACTCTTTCAAGAAAAAACTTTAATAAAAAACAATTGTTATGTGAAAATGAAAAATAGGCCAGTTAAGCTAAAATAAACCATAATCTTCAGCTAGAATTGGCTGCACTGTGAAATTAGAGAGGATTAGATACTTCCTTCAAAGACAAAACAGAACTTTTGCTAAAATTTGGAAGCCCTTTTTTTTCTTATGTTAAAGCTCTGTCTGGATCTAGACTGATCAACCCTCATACTAATACATAACCTTTTATTTGTAACCCTTTATTACCTTAAATTTTAACATTAGGATTATTGTATATGTGTAGGCATCTGTCCCTAATATAGTTATGTACTTAGTTTGTTTGTTCATTTATTTATTGATTTTCTTTCCCACTTGCAGTGTCTTTGATGCATCAAAGTGTGTAGCTATACAGTTTGTTTTTTGTATTTTATTTTTTCTACTTTTCCTTTCCATCTTTGTTCTTAATGGTTGTTGTTTATGTTTGTTAATTGTAAAAAAAGTTAAACAAATCATTTAAAAAAGAATGGACTACACACATACAGATACTTTAACACAGAATTTGAGGCTGAAAATAGGTTTAAAGGGATAGTTCACCCAATAATGAAAATTTACTCCACATTTACTCAACCTCAAGAGGTTTCAAGTTATTTTGTGATCGTTTCTTCAATCGAACACAGAAGAATATTTTCAAGAAAGCTGGAAACTGGTAGCAGGTTAATGTTGTTGTTGTTATGGAAGGCTAAAGATACAGACAGCAAAGTGATTTAATAAAAGATCTACCATACACAGTGTTCTTTATGTTAACAAGGATTTAAGACAAATATAATGCAATTAAAAGCAAATATTTACATTTATTTCAAACAATAATTCATTCTTTTATTTTCCTTCAACTTAGTCGCTTATTTTTTAGGGGTCACCCCAGCAAGTGCAACCTAGAACTAGAAAACATCATTATTCACATTCACACAAATGCACTATGGCCAATTTAGTTCATCTATTTCAACTATGTCTTTGGACATGTGGGGGAAACCGAAGCACCCAAAGGAAACCCACGTGAACATGGGGAGAACATGCAAACTCCTCACAGAAAAGAAAACTAAGGCAGGACTCAAACCAGCGACCATCTTGCTGTGTAGAGACTGTGCTAACCATTGAGCCACAATGCTGCCTTAATTCAAACATATATAATTAAACCTTGAACTTTAAAGAAACGACGCTGTAAAGTGCATTTCTATGATTAAGCTGATGGTTTGCTTCCCCTTTTGTATCTGTCTCTTTTCTGTATGTTGACGTTTTATAAAAGCCATAGATTTAGAACAGTTGCATGATCATTTTTTTAATTTTTTTAAGTGGATTCTAAAAAGAGTGAAGCAATTTTTAAAGATTATTCACAACAATAATGGCAAACAGCACACAAGTTTAGTTACTTGTACACCTCGATTATAGTTTCCTGTAGTTCATGCAATGATAATTATTGTTTTGGTTATTAGAACCTGTTCCAGGACCAATAACAAAACATGCTGCGATGGAAACATGCCTGCAAAATTAGGTCACATATCAAATCTAATCAAACAGTTTAGATGTCAGATAAGATAAAAGAATTGAACTTGACCTGAAAGAAGTTTGGGTTCATTCTTCAGAACCTGCTGGTATCGGAAACACTCAGACCATTACAAAACAAAGATCAAGTGTACAATTGAAGCTGGAATGTAGATTGAGCATATGGCTGAAATCCAACGTATCTTTTAACAGACAGTGTGTTCCTCATTTTAAACAAAACATGTTCCACTTCACATAGACAAAGGCCCTCTACAAAAAGATTTCCTTACAGACACAATTACTGGCACCACATTACTAGCATCCAAAAACATTATGACTGGTTTGTAATAATTTTGACATGTTTTTGGACGTCAATGTTAGATGTCAATTTGATGTCATTTTGACATGTTATAGGAATCAAGACTTAATAAGATTATAATAGATGATGCTTTCTATTTTGCTTATTGGCACCGCTTCAATCATTCTTGAATTGAACTTTTGCGTAAAACACCAAAAGTGTCACTAACTATAGAAACATTCCAGTGGCTTTGTGCATAAGGTGCCATGTCACAATTGTAAAACTTAATAACATCATAAATGATTCTCATGTACCATATTAAAATACTAATTTAAAAATTGAAACATTAACAAAAACATCAACACAATTCCTTTTGTGACGTTTATTAATAAACTAATTTCAAGAGAATCATGTGCTTATGATTGACCACAGCTGGTCCCACAAGATTCATCAATCAGACCATTCGTAACTCACAATAAATAAACAGAGTTTTATACCTCAGTTATCTTAGGCCGTACTCACACTAGGTACAGTTGCCTCGAACCGGGCAAAAGCACGCTTGTCCCCCCTCCCGTCTCCCCCGACGGCCCGCGCTCACACCACAAACGGGCTTCAGCGCACTTACGTCATCGCTGCTGCGCTGTTCAGTGAGAAGCGCTCTCTCACTCAGCAGCACAGTGGAGATTTCTCTAGTTATATCGTTTCAGTCGTTTGATATGCCGTCAAATATTTTGCCAAACAGTCCTTAGGGATGCGGGGACACGCAGTCAGATATTTCGCCGAACAGATCCGCCACTTTTGGCGCTCATAAACAATCATAAAGCTCTCGTGCTGCAGGAATGAGGAGGTCTGCTGAAGGCGCGCAGCTGTCGTGCAGTGAGGGGTTTGCGTCTTTAATAAACTACGGCAGTTTGCGTTCACTAAACAGTAAGAATTATTAATAAATCCATATGAAACAGTCCCTTAAAAGTCACGTCTCGCTTTCAGTTTCGGGCTTTGGCGCGTTTTGCACTCACACACAAGCATACCGCGCCAAAGCCCAAGTGAACCGCGCTCAGGCACACCTCTTCCAACCGGGCCAGGGCCGGCCAAGTGAACCCGATTCAGCGCACTCACACTTCTCAAACAATCCGGGAAACGGGCCTGGGCACGGTACGGATGGCATAGTGTGAGTAGGCCCTTAGCCTTAGCCTAGGTTAGCACTGTTGCCTAACAGAAAAAATGTCACTGGTTCAAGTCATTCCCAGGCCAGTTGTTGTTTTTGTGCGGAGTTTACATGTTCTCCCCGTGCTTAAACTGGGGTCCCCCGTGTTCCTCCCACCATACAAAGGCATGTGACATAAGTGAATTGATTGAACCAAAGTTGGCACCACAGATGAGCTCTTAGCCAGCAGTTTTTCTCCATAGCAATTCCTAATTCATCATTAGCCATAAACAGCAGGGGAGATCTTGAGAACTTCCTAAGCTCAAACTCTCCTCTCTCCCTGCAAACAGGAGGAAGCCCCAGGCTTGAGGATCTTATGAGCTCAGGGCTCGCTCCCACGACAGCATGTCAAATACGCTTCATAATAAATCATAGGCAAAGTGTGAACTCTTGAAGTTACAGTTATTGATCCTGGACAATATTTGTGCACAGGAATATCATAAGTTAGCCCTTAGTTTGTTTAAATGTATGGCAAACCCTAACAAAGTTGGAATACAACTTAAATACTGTTGGGTCCATAAATGTTTGGACATTGACACCATTCTAAAATTTTTGGTTCCAACACAATGAATTTAAAATAAAACAAATGAGATTTGCTTTAACTGCAGACTATCAGCTTTAATTTGAGGGTATTTACAAATCAGTTGAACAGTGTAGGAATTACCACAGCTTGTATATGTGCCTCCCACTTGTTAAGGGACCAAAAGAAATTGGACAGAATAATAATCATAACTCAAATGTTCACTTTTTAATACTTGGTTGTAAATCCGCTGCAGCCAATTACAGCCTGAAGTCTGGAACGCAAAGACATCACCAGATGCTGCGTTTCATTACTGGTGGTGCTCTCTGCCAGGCCTCTACTGCAACTGTCTTCAGATCCTGTTTGCTCTTGGGGAATTTTCCCTTCAGTTTTGTCTTTAGCAAGTGAAATGCATATTCAATCGGATTCAGCTCAGGTGATGGACTTGGCCATTGCATAACATTCCACATCATTCCTTTCAAAAACTCTTTGATTTCTTTTGCTGTATGCTTTGGGTTATCTGCACTGTGAAGCGCCGTCCAGTGAGTTCTGAAGTGTTTGGATTAAAATGAGTATATTAATATGGATTAATATGCTGCTTGTTTAAGCAATCACATCATCAATAATTACAAGAGAACCTATTCCATTGGCAGCCATACATGCCCATGCCATATCACTACTACCACCATGCTTCACTGCTTAGGATCATAAGCCCTTTCTTTCCTTCTCTCTTCTCACTGTAAAGGCTTTTTTTGAACTCTAATCTGACCTTACTGTTTTTGAGGTTCACCAATGATTTACTTCTTGTGGTGAACCCTCTGTATTTACTCTGGTAAAGTCTTCGCTTGATTGCTGACTTTGACACACATACACCTACCTCCTGGAGAGTGTTTTTAATCCAGCCAACTTTTGTGAAGGGTGTTTTCTTAATCAGGGAAAGAACTCTTCAGTTGTCCACCACAGTAGTTGTTGCTGTGGTTTTCCTGGTCTTTTGGTGTTGCCGTGATCACTGGTGCGTTCCTTCTTTTTAAGAATGTTCCAAACAGTTGTTTTGGCCATACCTAATGTGTTTGCTATCTCTCTGATGTTTTTTTTTCAGCCTATTGATGGCTTGACTGATAGTGACAGCTCTGGTTCTCATCTTAAAAGTTTACAGTTAACAGATTCCAAACAAATTCCAAATGCAAATAGCAAACTTGAAATTAACTCTGGACCTTTTATTTGCTCGTTGTAAATGTCATAATGACGGAATAACACACACCTGGCCATGGAAAAGCTTAGAAGCCAATTGTCCAATTACTAGTACTAGTAATGTGTACCTAACAAAGTGGCTGGTGAGTGTATATTTAAGAAGGTTTCTATGCAACATTTTATAAATGAAGCTTCAGAACATTAGAAGAGACTCTAAAACTGAAAATCAACCAGATAAGAGAGACATCCGAAATATGAACTGCTATAACTCCAGGAACAGGGTTGAAGCAAAAACTGCTTTAGGAAATATGCAAAGTAGTACCTTTTCCCCATTACCACACCCACCCACCCACACACATACCCATTAATATGCAAAATTGTGTTTTTCAAAAATGGTTTCGCCTTTAGGACTAGCACAGCAGTAAAAGATGACACACCGGCAATATTGGTGCAAGCAGACAAATAGTTGAACTTTTTTTTTTTTTTTTTAACTTTCACGACATCTAAACCTTAAATGATTAAGTTCCATCCTCTTTGGAAATCTTGTATAGTGTTTGGCGTTCACCTCTGCAGAGCTTGCGAGTAGTGGTCACTGTTGTTTTGTAGGAGTTTGAACTAGTCTTGCCCTTTTCCTCTGATATCTGGCATCAAGGCATGTCCATCCACCCAACGTTCCCTTTACTGCATATTCTTTTCGGCTTGTTCTGTGATAAAAGGCATAGTTTTTCAGAAAATTGTTGATGTGTGAGGAGGAATTCATCGGCATAAATGATCCCGAATGCTAAAGTGACCCCAAGAGGAGAAACACGGTTACTACAACCATGGCGGTTCACAACTTTATAATGGGAGTAAATGTCCTTTCGTGTAAGTTTGAGTTGCGTCCTAAAAATGTTTTAAAATAATTTTAAACTATTACCATAATCGCCAGGGTTGCTGTTTCATATTAAAATGACTTGAAACTGCTCTGTTTATCCATGTTGTTTGATATGTGACCCTGCAGTTCCTGCTTACTGTAACATTTTTCTTCGGGAACTGGGTTGTGAATTTGAAATGCTCCAGCATGTGTAGTCACAAAAAGATCTTGTTTTGCGTATGTTTGTGTGTTTTTCTGTAAGCAATAAAACAATTAGCTTTTAAGGTAGGTTTTACATCATTTTACATCCGTCATCTACTATCATAATGTGTCTTTGTTTTTAAAACAAACTGACTTTCTCTTTCGTCAATAGCTATACCGGTCAAAAGTTTGGGGTCAGTAGGGCTGTTTAATGTCTTAAGATAATCTTATCCTGCTCACCAAGAAGGCATTTATTTAATCTAAAATACAGTACAAATTGTAAAATTGTGAAATGTCATTGCACTATAAATATATTTTCAAAAGTAGTTGAATCATTTATTCCAGTGATTTTAAAGCTAAATTTTCAGCCTAAATACTATAGTCTTTAAAGTCACATGATGATTCACAAGATTACTCTAATATTATTATGATTACTATTAATATTACTATTAGTAATAATAGCATTACTGACTGAAGCAATAATTTTACTTGAAAAGACACGATAAGAAAGCAGTTATTTAAAAGTTTTACAAATACTTAACCTTTTTTTTTACATTTAATAAATGCCTCCTTCATGAAAAAAAAACTGAACCTAAACCTTTGACCGATAACAAACTAGGCTTTATAGCACTGCAGATTTTAGATTTATTTAAGCTGTTTTTGTTGAGAAGTGTTTTCATAAATTAAACATTTGTATTTAAAGTAACAACCTTTAGAGCCATGGGTAAACAGCTAAGGGGTGATGTCATTAGCACAATGCACTCAATGGACTCAACTCAATGGAGCTAGTGATGTCACTGTGAGGGGTAGGTTTAGGTGTTCGGATTAAAAACTGGATGCAGCCAAGATTGCACTGCATCAGGTCTTCATCCAGACCCCTCTCATATTTACTGTTAATCATGGCTTCACATGGATTATTGCCTTAATATAATGGTAACATACTATATACACACACGAAATATATTACAGACCAAAAATGTGTTGATATTCTGCTTTTTACAGTAAAATCATTCAAAAACATTCTAATAAAATTATCATATATTCTGCTATTAGGTGTTGTTAAACTGCAAATTGATAAAAACAAACCTAGAGGTGTAAAAAGTACCCAGATTATACAATAATTATACAGATTTATCTGTTTAAATTGTTGGAAAAAAATGAATGAGAACCCAATCCAGGAGACTTGAAACAAGCCAAATTCCTTTATTGAGACGTGCTGGTTGGTCTGCAGTTTCTTCAAGAAGTCCACAGGTCTGCAAGAGCCTATAGGAGTCTTATAAGTCTGCAAGTTTTTCACAAATCTGAAAGGTGGCTAGGTGGAGACATAGAAAAATGGGCATCACTAGTTTAGTTTAGGATCTTGTTTTAGTGTCCTGAGGTTTCACCTGCCCTGACCAGCTTGAAAGTATCACCCAAAGACAAAAGCACAGTCGCCAAGACCCTGCCCATAGCATTTGCATCACTTCGGCTTAGACCATGCTCAGGAAGCAAGAGGTTTCGATGTCACACCATAGCTAGCTTTGAATTAAATAAGCTAATTAACAACCAAATAATATAACTTTTCTGTTAGATAAAAATCATTGCTTATTTGAAACTAGATTATTTAAACTTAAATTCCCACAAAATAAAATTGTGGGTTAAAAATACAATCATAAGTCAGTCTAATTACTTTAATAGTAATGGAATAATCCTCAGAAATAAAACTATTAAGCTGTAAAAAAAAAAAAAAAGATATTTATAAAATAAAATTTATTTTTATTTGTTTATTTTTTCAATTTGATCACTTAAGTTTTATTTCTGATAACATATTTAATTGATCTTCACCATAATGACAGTAAATAATGTTTTACTGGATATTTTTCAAGACACTTCTATACAGCTTAAATGTCACTTTAAAGGCTAACCTAGGTTAATCAGGTTAACTAGGCAGGTTAGGATAATTAGGTAAGTTATTGTACAATGATGTTTTTTTTCTGCAGACCATCGAAAAATATATAGCTTATAACAGGCTAATAATTTTGACCTTAGAATGTTTTTTTGACAAAATAAAAATTGCTTTTATTGTAGCCTAAATAAAACAAATAAGACTTACTTCAATATTTAAAAAAAAGATAAAAAAATTCAAGGGGGGGCTAATAATTCTGACTTCAACCGTATAAATGGCATGCATATATATACACACACACACACACACACACACACACACACACACGCACACACTTGAGTTTAAGCCCTAAAACATAAAATGTTTCTGCATTACCTGTCAATTAGCATGCAAGAATACTTCTTAAATTAAAATAAACATGTGGTAATGACAAAACATGCTACAAAATTTGCATCAAATTTTTTTCAGCAATTTATGCATAACACTGCTATTACTGTACTTTAGACCGAGCTAACCGGCAAGATTACCTTAAAAGAAAAACATTCTCCATCACATTATTTTCTTATAATTGTGTTTATTGGTCTTGGGAAAAAAAGACATTATGTATGAACACACAGGAACATACAGAGGTAATTATTTAGAATGAAAATGGATAACAGACTGTGTAAGGCAGATTCGGACCTGCAACAACGGCTGTAAAATGAAAGTTCATTAACAAATAACAGATTTATGGAGTTATTGTTACGAAAACTGGAGATTGGGCTACACAGGAAACACTTGTAATATCCGACTCAGTTTTTGTGTTGTTTCACCATCTCTTCCAGCTTAGTCTGGTTGGACCCAGAGAAATCATCGAGCTACAACAGAAAAACAACAGATTCAATCATCCAAACAATAACAGGAATCGAATTAAACACTATATCATAAAAAGACATTTTGGACTTTGAAATAATGATATGTGACTATTAATAGTTCAACTCAAAGTATTATACAGGAAAAACAGCAGCACAAACCTTCTTCCCGTTCTTGTAGAAGTGGAATGTTGGCATACATTTGATCTCGCACGACTGCGCTACATCCTATAAAACACAGAACATCACCACTTCAATATCTCTTAAAGTCATAGTTCAGAAGATTTTCATAGTTCAAGGAAGATTTTCAGCAGAAAGCTTCATATTATTTTTTATTATGAGAATATACAATATGACAATAAATATGAAGCTTTTTTCTGTAAATGTTACCGTATTCTTTCAAAACGGAGTGTCTTTGTGAGTTCACATAGCCATAACTTGAAAGAGGGATGAGATTTCCAGGACATTAGAAGTTTTTTTGCCTGTTAAAAGGCCATAGGAAACTATTTGTTGCTGAGACTTGGATAATCAAAGCTCGTGGTTTGAAACCCTAAACACAATAAAAAATTCATCTTGTTCGATAATTTGCTCTGTGATTTTTAGAAAAGACAAAAAATTTTGTAGCAAATGTCCTGTAAGCTAGAACATTAGGCAAACTAGGCCCACATGGAATATGTACGCAGAAATCTGCAGTTTTTAGTCCATCATTGACTCTGTTTATTTACTTGTAAATTAATAATTCAGTTTTTAGATTAATTACAGTATTATTGATTAATATTAAAGTATTCATATGATTTATTCACAATACAGTTTGTAAAGTCATATGTTTTTAGTAGATATGTTATATGAGACTTGCTTTGTTTGCCAAATAAAGTGACTCTAATTAAATTAGCATTGTTAACATTAAATAAAAGTTAAAATGGTACTACTTTTTATTTCATATATTAAGTTTTAGTTATGAAACCCATAAAATCATTCTGCATATATCCGCAGATTAACAAAATTCTGTGCAGAAATAGCAAAAAATGTCTATGGAGCAGTGATGCATCAGATATTTTGCATTCATCACATTTTGGAGAGACGCTTGTGAAATATTTTTGAAAGCTTTGTTTTTGAGTAATGCAATCTTCATAGGTTTTTCAATTAGATAAGATGGTGTCTGGAGTTTATGGAACAATTATGAACACTTTGTCTATATTCCGTTAATAATCTCTGATCCTATTCTATAGTATTTTTGATCCTTCTATGGTTGTCAATGGCTGCTTTTACCCCAACATTCTTCATAAAATCTTGTTTTGTCTTCAACAGAAAAGCATGCATGATGGAATTTGACATTTACTCTACTGCCCTCTTGTGGTGTAAATGTGAGTTAAAGGCATTTTTTTTTTTCAGGACATGCTAAATGTTTTTGCCGATGCAACCATTTTTATTTCTTAACTAGTACATCCCTGCACGGTCTCCTATTGTATTACACAGGCAATGGCTGGTATGACTACACAAAAGTATTTGCCAAGGTTACAAAAGCCATCTAACAAAACGTAACTGTTAGGTAATGAGTGCTAATATTTCTTTTACCAAAAGGGATTTAGGCTTAAGCCATGGTTGCAGAAAATGAACAATAGATGCATGAAAGACAAAGCTCTTCCTCCTCTGCAGTGAGTGGAGGTCTGACCGGTTGCCAGATATTCAATTACTGTGAGACGGTCTTATTGAATTTGCTCTGGGTAAAGCAGTTTCAGTCTGAAAGGCTTCGTACCAGCCTGAATCTATGAACAAAATATATTTGGTGTCCTCCAACAGCACTGTAAGGTAACCTTTTGAATTTTAAAAACATAAGTTTATACCATATTAAAAGTACAGGATTACAAACACAAATTTGATGTAATCATATTTAATCAGTTGCTGACAGAAAATTAAATAAAGCAGGAGCAAATAACAGACAATGTATAATGAAGTATATTTAAAAATAAAAACACTACATGACTGTTAATTTTCATCTACTACACATTTAAGATCTACAAAACTAACCGAATGTATAGGGTTTATATTGGAATGTTGCTTTAGATTGGTTGTAAAAGTGTATATTTTTCTCTGGAAAGAGTACAAAAATAAAAATCCTTTAAATATCAGGAATCCTTATTGATCTTACTCTAATTGTTTTAGAACTTTCAATTTAGTTGCTTACGAGAGAAATGACTAGGAATGAAGCATCATTCACACTATGAGCGACTCGCAGCAGCAAAACAACAAGCGACCGTTTATTTCAACAGAATGAGCAACTTCTGGCGACCTCCGTTTACGCGAGCAACAGCGACCAGGTGAGCATGTCGAGCGACATGACAATGTTGAGAATCCTTTAACTATATGCAAATAAAGATCGACTTTGAGCGACAGCCAATAGGAGCACCAGTAGAGCTCATGTGATCCTCTCTCAGCTCGCTCAGAGGCCGGTTGTATTCTCCGTGCTGTAGACCTACACAGACTTGCGTTTGCAGCAGGTCACCACCCAGAGTGACAGGCAGCTACTGCTAGTGTGAATGAGGCATAATAAACAGCAGACTACTTGGTCTACAAACAAGTGTGTTCATGGCTATGCATAAAAAAGGAGAATAATATAGTAAAAAAAATATCAGTTTGCAACAAAGCAGCATAACGAAATGTGTTTTATGTCTAAAAATCAATGGATGTGAATCAGACCGGAAGTCTTGAGCCAAAGAAATTCCACCAGCTGAGCCCGCTTGTGTGTGAAGAATAAGGTAATTTAAAATGTCCAGAATTGTGCAGATTTAAAAAAATATATCTATTATTATTATATGGTATTCTGGTCAAAAATTTGATTTGGTATTTAATTTGATGTTAAAAATATATCTAAATTAAACTTAGGAAATATTTAAAAGCCTAGAATGTATTTTTGTGTTCAAAGGAATTCAATCATTGTGCTAGCAGATTTCTCATTGTGTCACTTAGAGAAAAAAAACAAGTGTCCAACAGTGCACTATATAGTGTATGAAATATTTTTGCAACTAAGAGAGGCATCTGTGCATTTAAATGGATAGTTCACCTATAAATTAAAATGTCATCATTAACTAGTGAACTTCTTTTGACCACAAATGAAGATATTTTGAAGAATTCTGGTATTCATTGACAAGAATAGTAAGGTGAAAACATGCTATGAAAGTCAATGGCCATTATATTCCAACATTATTTTAAAGAACTTTATGTTTTAAAGAAGAAGGAAACTTAAAACAGGTTTAAAACAAGTAAAGAAGGAGTGAATATTTACAGATATTCTACTTATTGGGTGAACTGTGCCTTTAAAAGTACTTTTTGTTTGTGGAATTTTTACGAGGATACACTGTTTTCACTTTTCTTGTTTTAAATGCCTCCGATAAATTTTTATAGTGGCACAAAAATTTTGAAACTAGTTGCATATGTGCTCTGTGGAAAATCTGTTAGCACTACAATAGAAATCTCACCTGTGCGTCGTCCACGTCTACTTTGAGGAAGACCACATTAGAATAGTCAGGATTTTCAGACAGACCCTAGATGTGAAACAATGCAACAAGGAAATTAATTAAGTGCTTTCAAGTGCCCCAATATATCTACTGATGAAAACACAAAAAGTGGTTACCTTGTAAAAAGGTGCGATGCTCTGACAAGGCCCACACCACGTGGCTGTGAAGTCCACCACTACCAGCTTATCACCTGCCCCAGCCAAAGCTTTGTCAAAGCCATCCTGATAAACACAAATGTTGAATTTGAGTTCAGTTACCAGTAACACAATGTGCTATTCTTTATAGACCCCATTATAGACCCCCTAAAGTAAAACGAAAATCTAAACCATATGATTTCATTAGCTCACATTGCTAGTTTTGTGGTAAACAATTCATCTGTGCATGTCATTAAGAAAAAAAAAGTGTTTGCCCTTCTAATCTTTAACTGACCTCTGAAAATGTACTTACTGTTTATTTAAGCAAATTGTCAGATTATGTCTTAAGTATTTGGCGTAGCTAACATACTTAACCATGGTTCAACTGTCTGTTTCCACAACAGACAGAAATGGTGAGGAGGAGATGTATGTTTGTTACAACTCTTCTAAAACCCATTTCCCAATCTATCAGAATGACTTTACTATGTCCAATCGGCTTGCAGAAGGAACTTTCATGAACAGCATATTTAAGGACTTTTAAGGACTAAGCATGGGACAATAACCATTTTCAAGGTATACTGTGGTTTAGAAAAGTCAAAGTTTTAAAACCGCTCATTTTTTGCTTTACAGTATTCTCGTTTTTGTTAGGACAAAAGTATCTTAAACTAAATGGATATCTAAAGATGTTTTAACATGTAAAGAAATCTGTGTTTTAGAAACTAATAAAGACGGCAGAAGTCAATAATTTGTTTGAATTATTTAGCCTGACATGTTAACTTCTTCAAAATACTTAATTTTCAAATAAAACATATCTGCTTCATATCCCATATAGCTTCCAGGTCCAAGCTCTATATCAAACTGTATAGGGAAACTAAACAAATGGTAATAAGCGTTTACAAAGATATACTTTCGAAAATCCCTATCTCAATATCCAATGGCCAGAAAGTGATCTTTTTTTTTATTTAGAAATTGTTAAATTATTGGTTTCTGTGATGTAGCAAGTCCAGAGACTGTGTGTGCATTATGATTTTATATAAAATTCACTTTAACGTGTGATAGGACTAAAAAGATATTTTCTCAAATTCAAGTTTGTTGAATTCAGTACTGATGATATTTAAATGTGGTTTCTGAAGTACTGGTAAAATGTGCATTATCTTGACAGTATTATTTCATAATATTTAGTAATATTTTTACTAAATATTATATTATGAATGTCTATGTTTTTTTTTGTTCTGCTTTTACAATAAATCCATAAACTATTTCATTTCAGATTTAATTTAAGCACTTTCAAGGGCCTATATTTGTTTTTAAGTACTTTCCAGGCCTTGAATCCATGTCGAAAATTCAGGCACTTTTAAGTACTTTCAAGAAGAGTGGGCACCCTGTATATACATAAAATGTATAGAAAAATAAATAAACTGCCATTTTTGCAATATCTTTTAAATATATGTGCATGTAAGACACTTTGTTTCATATCTGTGAAATAGCAAGCATGAATTTAAATGTTAAATGCGATTTTCATTTATTGCCAATCTAATTTTGCAAAGTAAGAGTGTAGACAATAAACAACAATGAATCTTTCTATTGTGGAATATGATGAAGAGAGATAAAAAATATATTGGTCAATCCACTTCACTCATATGCTGAACCAGATCAGTCAGTCAGATCTGTTGCTTTGTAATGAACAAGGCCTGATTGTTCGGTTTTGAAGCAATTTTATTAATTGATGGAAGCAGAGAATATGAATCTTGCATATTTGCATAATCTGCCACATTTATAAAAAAAATACATAATTATTTTTAAAACACTTTTATACAAAAACTAAGTTAAAGAATTATTTTTGGCGAATCTCGTGCTATTTTATACCTTTTTGTGCATGTTATGTATACACCGACGTATACCACATGTCCTCAAACTTTTTTTTTTACTTAGACACAACTTACCACATTGGTAAACCATCACAGACAGTGGCCTGTTAATGATTTATTTAGGCCGTTTATTAAGAACATGGGTTAAATAATTACATCAGGGCGGCTTACTAAATATAAAAAATAACTAGATATTGATATGCTTATGGTTATCATAAAGCCAGGTTAACATATTTCCTGTTTCACTGCGGCAAATGATCAAATGCGGCTGTGCAAAAAAAATTGAGAAGCGTCCAACCCACGTGACTCGATGGCGCGCTTGCTCTCAATCAGGCCGCGAATGGCCGAAATAAACAAAACTACACACAAGTGTGATTTCTTTAATATGAGAGTAAAAGATCATACATGAGCACACGTTTAAACGGTACATTTAAATCTCCTTTCTTGGTCACAACCAGGAAGTTATGTAACACAAAGCGGCATGGCAGCTGCCGCATACTGTTTCTCATGCGCTGGATCATCATTTCACAACGAAATATTGCAGTCAGAATAACATAAGAAGCGGTATAATGAGGTATTTCATTATTAATACATTTAGTTTTTAAGTGCTGGCTAGGAAGCGTTAGGAAAAATGTTATAAGCTGTTGTTAAAACTGGTTAGCAGATAGGCTAACTCTCGAATATTTCTCATCGCATTCTGAATTGAGCTATTATTAAAGTTCATGCCCCATTAATACGGTATGATTTATCACATAAAGCTGTTAAATTGTTTAGTAAACTTCTTTGAGATTGGCGTGATGACAGCGAGCAGGCTCTCTCCTAGAGTTACTCAGCAAAACGTGTCCTCCTCAGTCAAAGCGCGTGATATTGTTGGTTAATTTTCGACAATAAAGTTTCAGGTGAGAGTCTGTTGAATTAAAGCACGGCTCTTACCTGGTCTTCGATGACGACGATCATTTTACCGCTTTACTGCTGCCTGAAGCTCGGAGAACAACCCTTCCTCTACACGCTCACCCAGAAATGGACTTCCTCAAGAGTGAGTTTCACAGCATCGCTTCATTCAGAAAGCCCTGCCCTAAAAGCGCTCCGCTGGCGGACAACAGGCCACAAATGGCCCACTGTCGAGGATCCTGTCATGTGAGAGTAGGTTTTGTAATCCTTTGTAAAATGTTTTTAATCCTAATTTATTTTTAGTAGTTATTACATTTTCGCTAAATCCATTTTTTTTTGCATTTGAAAAGTTAAAGGCATAAGGTTAGTTCACCTAAAACTGACAATCCTGTCATCTTCACCCACCATTCACCTGTTTAAAAGTTAAATAAGAGATTCTTTATTCTGTTAAACACAAACGAAAATATTTTGAAGAAAGATCGGTATTGTTTTTCTTACAATGGAAGTCCTGGGTTACAGGTTTTCCACTGTCTTCAAAACATCTTTTGTGTTCATCAGAAAGAATGAAGTCAAGCAGGTTTATAAACATTGAATAAACTAAAATATGCTGTAATGTATGAGTGTATGGGTGTTTTCCAGTACTGTTTTGCAGCTGGGGGGCTTCCACTGTGTAAAACATCCAGGATAAGTTGACTCAGACTCAACTTTATTATCCCATTTAGTCAAACTAAAATTGCAGCAAGGTGCCATAACACAGGCAAAGTTCCATGTACACACTATATAAAATAATACCACACAACATACAATACATCATTATGTAGGTGCATCTCCCTCCCCCCTGGACTCATTTGACTTAATGGCCACCAATAATTTCTATTTGACCTGCAAATAGGAACTCTAAAATGACGTCATGATGGCAGCAGCTGAAATACAGAGTACAATGGGTAATCCGGGGTGCATAGGATACCCTGAGCTCTCTTTAAAACATAATCATAGTAAATCACCATTGGACCAGTTTGGTTAAAACCGATGATCTTGCCTGCCTCTTTTACCAGGCTGCTCCACCTGTTCTTACTGGTGATGTTGGTGGTTCAAGTTGGTGGTTCATTCAGCTGTGGCAACCCCTGGTGAACAAATCGACCAAGCCGAAGGAAAATTAATGAATGAAAGGTTTATGACCAGTCAATACGGTATATGCAGAAGGACTTTTAATTTTTCTGTAATCTGGGTCAAACGCTTTCAGTGAACTGTATGCACGTTACAAAATCCATGCATTTAAGGTGTTTTCTTTAAAAATCAACGATCTTCACTATCTGATTGACATGAAGAGGGCCTCAGAATATACATTAGCCCTATTATGCATTAAAAAGGTCATATTTTGGTTTTGGGTCTCCAACAACAGGCTGATTTGCATGCAAAAACACTTTCATTGTCTAGTAATATGCATTTATTGTTACCTAATTATCCCAACGACTCCAATATGTTTCATTCAGCGATTCATTTGTTCCCAAACCCCTCCTTTGTGCAATGCTATAAGAGAGAGATGCTCTCCACGGCTTATCAACAAATTTGAAGTAGTCCGAGTGCAGTGTATTTGTGAGCCCAATCCAGGAGTAAAGCAATGCAGTTTAACGCACATCCAGTATAAATCCAAACAGTGGCAAAAGCTGAACTATTTTGATACTTGACCGACACACGTGTGTAGGAACAGCTGACATAGGCCATAGCAATGACAAATGGCAATGGATCTCGAGCTCCAAATGCATTTAAATCCGTAAACAAAGCAGCACGCGGTGTGTTTTCTACCGGATTTTAGACGCAATATGAGAAAATAAAGAGTTAACCAGATACAGTACAAGCGGTTACAAATAACAAAAGACAATTAAATATATCATTTGCAAGCTAGAAATAACAAGGAGGCAACAATTTTAATCACACTTACACTTGTAATATGTGTCATACATCAATAGTCTTTTCTGATCCTTTCTTTAACAAACAGCCGATGAATCCCCCGTTGTAAGTGTGTAGATTGCTGAAGCACTTGCAGAAAAATGATGGGAACACAAGCACAAGGCTGGGGTTATAATGCTGAGGTATTTTTACAAAAATATCCTTCAACCACTGACTCTTCACAGTCTCATCTTTGGGTAAGGAAAGTATAAAATTTCCCTCACACTTTCCCTCGCGTCTTAACGACATGATTCAATTGGGATCTGCCATAGTGTTTTTCTTTCTACAGTTTTTGTGGGCGGGACCGGGAGTTTCAATTTTCCCAGGTCTGCATGCAACAAATGGGCGGGGCTTGAGTTCCGTATCGGCGTCACACCAACACAGCTAAAGACTCGTTACTGCGGTGATTCATTTGAACCACTATGAGTCGACTCTTTTAAAAATGAGTCAATAGTTTTAAACACGGCGCATTTTTAGATTTAAGTCTTAGCTGGATATTACTCTTCAATTACATATGTTACACACTACATGAAGATCATTTTCAAAAATACATAATAAGGGCTCTTTTTATTACATTTTCCATGCCATGTCTTTAAAATATGAAAATGTATTTTACACCAATATTTTCAATGGAGTTGCTACACTCGCCTGCCTGAAAACGGCTTTTTATCTATTTTTATGCTTGAACAACTAAATGAATGCTGAAATCTATTTAACTGATTATATTTTAATTACACTACAGCACTGATGCTGTAAAAGGAACAGTAAAAAATTGAAAAACATTAACCGTTCAACGGAAGTTTATCGATATGGGAAGAAACACTAGCTCTGCATTTAACCCATTAGAGCAGGGGTGTCAAACTCAATTCCTGGAGGGCCGAAGCCCTGCACAGTTTAGTTCCAACCCTGCTCCAACACACTTACCTGTAGGTTTCAAACAAGCCTGAAGGACTCAATTAGTTTGATCAGGTGTGTTTAATTAGGGTTGGAACTAAACTGTGCAGAGCTGCGGCCCTTTTGGAACTGAGTTTGACACCTGTGCATTAGTGAGTAGGCTACATTTTGATTTTGGGATGAACTGTCCCTTTAAATAAAAAGTCTAGATATATATTAGTGAGATCTATGCTAAAAGAATGTTTTTATTCCTAATCGTGTTCTAAAACAATTGCGCCATATGAAGTTAGTCAATGCTAATGCTAAGACTAATATCAAGCTAATTTTTAGTAGGATGCTAACAGAATAAATTTAGTCTTCTGAAAGCCTGAGCAAAATTAGGCAAAGTACACCCAAAAAATGAAAATGAACCATTTAATCATCCTCATGTAGTTCTAAAACTTTAAAGTTTTACTAAAAATCTGATATTTCGAAGAATGTTAGAAACTTGTGGCCATTGGCATCCATAAGAAAAAAAAAGACTCTATGAAATTCAGTGTCTACAGGTTTCCAACATTCTTCAACGTCTGTTTGGTGTTCATCGAAAGTAAAAAAATGAAACATGCTTACACCAAGTTTGGGGGCTATAATAAATTAATTTTCTGTTTGAATTTAGTTTCCGAACGTTGATACTTGTTTTTGTTTTAACCATTAACTGGCTTCATTTTGAAGATCAAAATACAGAGAAAATCTACTTTTTGAAGTGTGATATCAGTGGTTGCAGTAAAGGTTATTTTCATATTTTATAGTAAAGGTTTTCATATATTTTAAAGCTTTTGAAGAGTATAAAAATATAATTTAATAAGTAAATGATATAACTTTTATAGTAAACTAAATTAAAATTAATAGAGATTTGTTTTAAGTTGTATTTTCAAACTAACACCACATGCAATGAAAGACTTGACCAAAATAGTCCATAAAATGTCAAAACAAGTTAAGCAATGAAAAAAGATGCATTAATACACATATTTAATCACGTGTGTATTTTTGTCCAAGAAGAACGCTAATATGCACACACATCAGTAATTCGCATGTGTAGTCCAATTAGCTGCTTTTTTGGTGCTCTTTTGAATGGCTTTCATTTTCACCCAGCCTATTCTATGATGTCTCATTCCATCCCATTCAATCATTTTCTTTGAACACTGATGAAAATGCATGAGATCATGGCGATGAGTGTGTTGTAACGGTCTGGAATAATTAAGCCCTGCTCTTTGAAGTGTCTGAGTATACGATGTTGCCACAGATACTAAAACACAGCCTCCATCCGTCTCCTTTTTCTGCCTCCTTCATCCTGGCTATAGTTATTCATGTATTCCAGGTGTTTATGTATGCATCTTTTTGAGAGAAAGCCTTCTATGCAAAACTGCTTATGGGTTATATGAGAATGGATTTATACGGCTAAACATTTGACTGAAGCACGAACGTCATGCAAGTTTCGCTTTTATACGAAACACTAAAATTGTTCACAAGTTGATGCTAAATATGTATTACAATTGATTAAGCCATATGGATGGCTGGTGAAATTGCTTCAACAAACATCCATTTGCTTACAAATTAGGAATATGATACATTTTACAAACACCTGGATAAATGAAAACCCATGCTGGTGTATCGTCATAATTGCATGTCATAAAACACATAAGATATAAAGATGTTTTGTGGACTGCAGAAACATCAGGTGCTGAAAAAAGTCTGCCGTCTCTTGATGTTCAATTTAAAAGTCAACCCAGATTTCCAGAAAGACTATAATTAGCATGTTTAGTGTTGGTAACCTTGATGAGACTCTTGAATCGAATCAGTCTGCAGGTCTAGAGCGCTGATTGTAAAGTGGAGATGTTTTGTTTATTCATTTATTATTTGTTTTATTTGTCAGCTGTAGCCAAAGAAACAAGTGAAATGGAGAAAAAAGAACCAATAGATTTAAAACATGGAAGATTACCTGTGTATCAATCGCAAAACAAGCCAATTACTACCTAACTCACTGAATTAAGGCTATAAAAATAATAATACGTTTACCCAAAACCTAATTGTTCAGTTGTTATTGATATATTTACAATGTTAACGGTTTTTGTAAATTACACAGTATTTAACTGTAATATAAATTGTATTTTACTGTAAGAGAGTTATGCAGTATGTGAGGCCAGCAGTAGGCCCTCAACCTGCGGTCTGTGTGAGTCCTAACACCCCAGTATAGTGAAGGGGACTCTATACTGCTCGTGCCTTTGCATTTACTTAACATGCGCTTGATGATTCTTCCACGTCTGGTGTGAACACAGCATTAGGCAGTGCCGATATACAATCATATTGCACTGCTACTTGTGTGATATTGCTTATTTTTTACATATATGAAAAAGTTTTATATATACATAATGTCACTTTATAATATAATTTTTTTTCTCCTGTACCATTCTATGTCCAATAATATGTCATTTGCAGTGCATGTGAATGTGTAAACATCATGGTGCTTAAAACATGCTCTCTAACAAAGCTTTTGTTTATGGCTCGAGATTGTTTATCTTAAAAAGCAATTATCAGACTCGACATTAGGGAAAATCACATCAAAACAGTTCTTTTTTTATTTAGTGTTACTGCTTAGGCATCTTATTAATTGCATTAGCACATTAAAAAATATTCAATTTTCAGAGAAACCAACAACAGAATATAAGTAATAAAAGCCAAGAAAACAAATGTCCACCAATGCCCCTGTCATTCAGAATGCCCTCACTATAAAATATACCTTTAAATATGATTGTTTTACATCAACAACTTTCTTCCAAAGAACCTTTCCTCTGAAACCTGTTTATGGCAAATTATATTCTAAACATTAAACAGATTTGTCTTCAGAAAGAGCCTGCTCTTGAAAAGCTCGCTATGAAAAATCAGCAGCTCAAATGAATGTTCAAGCATCGTTGTTTTAGTGCATGAAAGTAAATAAAAAACACCAGAACATATTGTTATGAAATGAAATATAGAATTTCTCCTATACTGCAGTGGTAAAGTGTCTCCTGTAAATCTCTCTCTTTTTTGTTATAAATTAAGCTTTCTTTTGAACGATATGAACTATAACTAAATACATATAAACGTACTTAAACATCAGTTATTTGAAAATGCATTCTGTAAGGCAGAATAAATGTAACGAAGCTTTGGGATGGTTCCACATACTGAATATGTACTGTGTATGTACAGTATGTGTGATGTTGGTTATATGGTCCTGTTGTTGCAGATGTGTGAAGTGACTTAAGGCTTTATTGTTGTCTTTCCTGGTTCCCTCCAGCCACCAAAAGCCTTCTCCAGGTAGAGGGCAGTAGCCAATGAGAGACGGTCCTGTAATTTACCTGCCACGATCTGTACACCCAGGGGCAAACCCTCCGCACTCAGCCCTAGTGGACACTGGGTTACTGGCAGGCCCAGAATATTGAAGATCCCTGCAGAGAACAGAGATGAAGTGTAGAATTAACAATAAGCGGCGAGGCATCTTACACTCAGAAATGTATTTTTGCTAATTGTTCAATATTGTTCAATATACTTCTGTACAATGTGGTGGGACAGGGGGGGAAGGAGGTGTTTGGTTTGTGTTTAATTGGTTTATGTTCAATCCACTTAAAATTGTATTCAATTATGTTAACTTAATTGATTTATGTTGGGACAACAAGAATGAACTTCACAGTAGCATTGGAGATCATTGAAATGTGTACCAAATACAAGTTCTGGTAATGATGGTGAGACCAATCCATGATTTGGTGCAAATGTATTATTAGTAATATTACAAGTTTTGACAGAGAAATGCACATCTGACAGTAGTAAGTTGAGATACAGATGTAAATTTATTCAAAACAGTATTATTATGATAACCATGAGCATAACAACCCTGTTACCATAATAACATTAGATTCAATTTTGGCATTTGTTATGAAAAACTAACCTAAGGACAAACATAGGCCTTGTTAAAAACAAATGCAGTAATTATTACATCACAATTCTTTTGTGTGGAAAGAGAAATTTTATATAATAAAATTTCTTATCCATATTAGAGCTAAGAGTATAGTATTGATAACAAGCACGAGATCGTCATTGCTTACTGATGAAGCAGTGCAGTTGTTAGCATCAGTCCCTTTAGCGCCTTCGCTCGCTTTCATTACTTTTGTTTCTTTCTCATCTTCTACTTTATCTCCTTTTTAACTTTGTTTGTCATTGTTTAACATACTGAGTTGCAAGTGTATTTTTAAATATAAATCGATCAAAGTGAGAACATTTTATTTGGTCACATGAAGCTGAAGAAAGTGCATCCATTCCATTTCATGTAGGCATGGGCCGGTATAAGACTCTGACAGTATGATAACCTTGGATAAAAATATCACGGTTTCACAGTATTGTGGTTACTGCTCTAAAATATAATCTTTTTAAGTGTCTGGGTAAGTGTCTGTCCCCCTTTGAACACAATATATTTTATTTTGAAAAACATTTAAAATATTTTGGAGCAGTAAACATGTCAGGCTAAAGCATTAAAATAAATCATTGACTTCTGCTGTCTTCAGCATTTTTTAAAGGCACTGATTTTTAATTGTTATTTCTTTAGATGTATTTATTTTAGGGGTGTCACGATCCTCCAAATCCTCGATTCGATTACTTTTTCGATTCTAAAGTCACGATTTGATTCGATTTTCGATTATGAATAATTAATTAATTAATTAATAACAAATTAATTATTTTTAGCCTACCGTTTAAACTACCTGACTTGCATGGTCTTTGTTTTACCCATAAACAAATCATACAGTAAATGAATAAAGGTAAGTTACACACATAATAACCACCTGTCAATCACTTTTTTCTGCGGGACTCGTGAATAGGCTGTGATCTGTGTCGTTATAAAGGCGTCGGTAAAAAAGGTGCACAACCAACAGGAACCAACCAACAGTATCTGAGGTGTTCGCTAAAATGACTAAGGGTGCTTTCACACCTGTGAATCGATTCAGTTGTTCCGAAACAGAGATTAAAATTGTTACATTGTTGCTCTTTGCTCTTGGAGCGGTTCGCTTTCACACTGCAAAGTTTCTAATCGGACCAAAAGAGCTAAAACAAGTCTCGTGCGAGTAAACTCTCCTTACATAAGTCAGAGTGTCAGGGTTTATTTTGCAGTGTCCCGCTAAGCTGTCAGGAGAGGTGGTGGTTTGGTGGTGATTGACAGGGTGCGCGCGCGTGACGTGTCTGAGGAGAGACGCGGTGGGGAGGGGTGAGAAGGGTGCGCGACGATGCCTATTTGAGGACTGGGAGAGAGACGCGAGATTACCGGGAGATCATCACTCGTTTGCGGGCATCCGGAGACTCGCGAAACTTCCCGCCCTACTCATAATTCTCTCTTCATATAGCCGTAAGCCTATTACATATCCATAAAACACTGTGATATAACCGCGCTCGGATCGGATCGCTTTCTTACTGCAATCGAACCGCTCCAGGGTTCGTTTCAATCGAGCCGAGACCACCTCATTCAAGCGATCTCGGAGCGATTACTTTGGCGCGGAACAGAGCGCGATTGCCCTGTTCACATATGCCAAACGAACCGCGCTAACTGGGCAAACGAGATACGTTCCGAAACAAAAGTGTAGGTGTGAAAGCACCCTAAGTACTTGTGTGAAAGTAAGGGTGCTTTCACACCTGTGAATCGATTCAGTTGTTCCGAAACAGAGATTACAATTGTTACATTGTTGCTCTTTGCTCTTGGAGCGGGTCGCTTTCACACTGCAAAGTTTTTAATCGGACCAAAAGAACTAAAACAAGTCACGTGCGAGTAAACTCTCCTTACATTGGTCAGAGTGTCAGGGTTTATTTTGCAGCTTCCCGCTCAGCTGTCAGGAGAGGTGGTGGTTTGGTGGTGATTGACAGGGTGCGCGCGACGTGTCTGAGGAGAGACACGGTGGGGAGGGGTGAGAAGGGTGCGCGGCGATGCCTATTTGAGGACTGGGAGAGAGACGCGAGATTACCGGGAGATCATCACTCGTTTGCGGGCATCCGGAGACTCGCGAAACTTCCCGCCCTACTCATAATTCTCTCTTCATATAGCCGTAAGCTTATTACATATCCATAAAACACTGTGATATAACCGCGCTCGGATCGGATCGCATTCTCACTACAATCGAACCGCTCCAGGGTTCGTTTCAATCGAGCCGAGACCACCTCACTCAAGCGATCTCGGAGCGATTACTTTGGCGCGGAACAGAGTGCGATTGCCCTGTTCACATATGCCAATCGAACCGCGCTAACTGGGCAATCGAGATACGTTCCGAAACAAAAGTGTAGGTGTGAAAGCACCCTAAAAGATGGAAGCAGTCTACTGACCCGCTGACTGCCTTGACTCGCTGTCTCGAGCGAATGACAATGTGTGTGCGTCTGTGTCTGTGTGTGAATGGGTGTGTGTGGTCACGTGATGTGCATTTTTTTAGTGGTAGTGAGGAAGGAGGGCTGCTCAGAAACGCTACACGCCAGTGTGGATGTGGATCGTTGTCGTTATAAAATGCCATTTAAAAACAAAGACATATTAGTGTAAACAGGGCCTGAGTGTATATTTTTTTGTGTATCCCAACCGTAATACGTACATAGCAGAGCTTGCAAACTGTGTTTTTTTTGTCGACAACAGGAACTTATCAGCATAACTAACTGGAAATCCAAAATACTCCACACCGGCGACTTCATTGAAAGAGGAGAGGATTTAAGCTCTGTCGACGGGTCTCCTGCGTCTGCAGTTCAACAAGCACTTCAACAAGCATGTTTTTTTCCCGCTTGGCAAGCCAAGCTAACGTGACATGGGGGCGTGGCAGCATCGACGATTCTATTTTTTGAATCGATAATCGAAGTTAAGCATAAATTTCGATCGATTTCGATTAAAAATCAAAATCGTGACACCCTTAATTTATTTACATTTTACCTTTGTAAAATATAAAATCATGTGTCTCCTCACAGTTTGTGTCTGATTTTGTGAGCTAACTGACAGTTGTTTGCTCCCCTTTTTTTCCCTTGCCCTGTCAGCCATGCCCACTCCTCCCTCTGCTCACAGCGTTCCACGCCCATTATGAAGCATTTTTTGAAAAAATTCTGAGGTAGACCTGAACTGAAAGAGGGGGGTTTCATGACCTTTTAAAACAATATGACGGTTTCTTAAAAAATACAACATGTAACAAACTGTTCACAGTCATTCAGTTTAATAATATAGCCGCTGTAGTCTGACATATTGGCCATTTTCTCTTCTTTCAGCCTTGTGTTGTAATCCAAGCACTGAAATCATTCGTAGATGGGTGACCTTTTGCTAGGATTTTAAACTCAAAGCAGCTTTAATTAAATATGTGATAGGCTTATTGATAGCACATAATTGATTATCAAAACGACGTGACTCTCTTGAATGGTTTAACTTATCATTAACTGATCATTTCCACAGTTTTAGTTTCAGCTTCCTGTTTTAAAAGATGGAAGCTGAAACTACTGGCACCTGCTGAAACAGACACATACTGTATTTCCTCTCACACAGATGCTGTATTCACACAACATTTAAGTTTGACGTTGATTATGGGCTTAAAGCAGTGGTCTCAAACTCAATTTCTGGAGGGCCACAGCTCTGCATAGTTTAGCTCCAACCACCTCTAACTTAGGGTGCTTTCACACCAAGACTTTTGTCTCAGAACCTGTCTCGTTTGCCCAGTTAGCGCGATTCATTTGGTATATGTGAAACCACCAATCGTGCTCGGATCCGAGATCGCTTGAATTAGGTGGTCTCGGCTCGATTGAAACGAACTCTGGAGCGGATCGATTGTAGTGAGAAAGCGATACGATCCGAGCGCGGTTATATCACAATGTTTTATGGATATGTAATAGGCATACGGCTATATGGAGAGAGCATTATGAGTAGGGCGGGAGTTCATTCCAGACATCCCAATTCTCCCAGAAGTTTCGGGAGTCTCCCGCAAATTCACAAAGACTCCAGGATGCTCGGAAACGAGTGATAATCTCCTGTAAATCACGCATTTCCCTCCCTGTCCTTAAATACGTAGCACACCCTTATCACCCCTTCCCACCTCATCTCTCCTCGCTCCTCAGACACGTCGCGTGCACCCTGTCAAACACCACCAAACCACCACCTCTCCTGACAGCTAAGCGGGACTATGCAAAATAAACCGTGAAACTCTGACAAATGTGAGGAGAGTTTACTCACACATGACTTGTTTTAGCTCTTTTGGTCCGTTTAGAAACTTTGCCGTGTGAAAGTGAACCGCACCAAGAGCAAAGAGCAACAATGTAATAATTTTAATCCCTGTTTCAGGAACAACTGAATCGATTCACAGGTGTGAAAGCACTCTTAAACCAACTTAGTGTATAGTAGTCTTAAACACTTTGTTTAGTTGGATCAGCTGTGCTTGATTAGGATTGGAGCAAAACTGTGCAGAGCTGTGGCCCTCCAGGAATCAAGTTTGAGACGTATGGCTTAAAGTGATAGTTCACACAAAAATAAAGAATAACTTATTCACAATTTACTCTCGTTCCAGTGTTTTTCCTGTTGAACTCAAAAGACAGTTTTTTTGAAAATGTTGGAATCCACTGACATTCACAGTAGGGAAAACAAACACTATTGAAGGCACCGATTTCCAACATTCTTCCAAATATCTTCTGTTTAACAGATGTGCAACAAGTAATTGATGACAGAATTTTTGATTTTTGGGTGAACTATCCCTTTAACAACCAGATCAGGAATAGACCACACTTACCAGTGTAAGAGAAGTTGAAGGGTGTGAAAATGGGGTGGTGGTGTTTCTGGGCGATCAGGGGATGGCTGGGGTACAGCAGCACTCCATCTGTGCCCAGTAGCTCCTCCAGCTCCTGCTGCAGACTCTCCTTCTGCTGCATAATGAACGGAGATGGGTGGGAGCTCTGGAAAAGCTCAACTAAAGCCAGACCTTAGAAAGAGAAGCAGAGAGAATCGGATACTATTATCATTTGCTTTCATCACCTTCAGATACACTGTCAAAAAACAACTGTACAGCATCTGGACACTTTAAAGTCCGCATAAATCAGAAGCTGCTGAGACTTTTTTTCAGTATGTTAATTTACTTCCAACTGAAATTGAATATTGAGTAGAGGGGGGGGCTTTCTTTTTTCACATTATTCTCCATTGCAAACTAATGGTTATAGGAGCACAATTAAGAATACTGTAGCTAAAAAAGGAAAGAGAATGACCGCCACTCCATACTAGAGGCAATATTGGAAAAATATGTGATTGACATATATTGTTTTTCTGCAATATACAGTTGAAGTTAGAATTATTAGCCCCCATGAATTATTAGCCGCCCGGATTATTTTTTCCCCCAACTTCTATTTAACAGATTTTCTCAACACATTTTCAAACATAATAGTTTTAATAACTTATTTCTAATGACTGAATTATTTTATCTTTGCCATGATGACAGTAAATAATATTTTACTAGATATTTTTCAAGACACTTCTATACAGCCTAAAGTGACATTTAAAGGCTAAATTAGGTTAACTAGGCAGGTTAGGGTGATTAGGCAAGTTGTTCTATAAAAATGGTTTGTTCTGTAGATTATCGAAAATATATATAGTTTTAAGGGGCTAATAATTTTGACCTCAAAATGGATTTTAAAAAATGTAAAACTGCTTTTATTCTAGCTGAAATGAAACAAATGAGAAAAAATATTATCAGACATACTCTGAAAAGTCCTTGCTCTGTTAAACATAATTTGGGAAATATAAAAAAAATAATAATAAATCAAAGGGAAAAAAAATTCTTCAACTCACTTCAACTGTATATATTGTGTTATGAATATAATTTCACCAGACAGCTTGAACAGCTCTACTTGAAAAGAATTCATTAATTTAGGATTCAGATTCGGGATTATTCTGGGTGTAAATCATGCATAAAACATTAATTCGATCATTTTCTTTTAGCTTAGTCCTTTATTTACCAAAGGTCAATCAGCTGCAACCCATCACTGGGAAATGTATAAAACATAATAAACAATTTAAAAGCATAGATGAATACAATAGACCAAAGACATATCTAGTGCTTTATGGTTTTCTGGGGAGCCAAAGAGTATTCAGGTGCAGAAATGTAAATCATATGTAAAATAGCATGGTATATTCTTTAGTGTATAAGTAGTTATACATTAATCTTTATTATTAAACTTACAAACAGTACAAATTATTGTGCCTTATTGTCATAGGCCCAGATCTTAAAAACACATGCAGATGATAAACTTCATCCATGAAATTATTGATCAAATACAAACCCAACATAAAAACTCAACATTGCATATTCTGTGATGGGTGCTGAAATAATACAGTTGAAGTCAGAATTATTAGCCCCCCTTTTATTCATTTTTGAAAAATATTTCCCAAATGATAATTAACAGAGCAAGGAATTTTTTACAGTATGTCTGATAATATTTTTTCTTCTAAAGAGAGTCTTATTTGTTTTATTTCGGCTTTATTTGTTTTTAATTTTTTTAAAACCATGTTAAGGTCAAAATGATTAGCCCCTTTAAGCTATATTTTTTCGACAGCTGAAAGAATAAACCATTGTTATACAATAACTCGCCTAATTACCCTAACCTGCCTAGTCAACCTAATTAACCTAGTTAAGCCTTTAAATGTCACTTTAAGCTGTATAGGAGTGTCTTGAAAAATATCTAGTCATATATAATTTACTGTTGATAAAATAAATCAGTTATTAGAGATGAGTTATTAAAACTATTATGTTTAGAAATTTGTTAAAACAATCTTCTCACTGGTAGCACGTTCGCCTTACAGCAACAAGGTCGCTGGGTCGCTGGTTCGAGCCTCGGCTAAGTTGGGGTTTCTGTGTGGAGTTTGCATGTTCTCCCTGCGTTTGTGTGGGTTTCCTCCGGGTGCTCCGGTTTTCCGCACAGTCCAAAGACATGCGGTACAGGTGAATTGGGTAGGCTAAATTGTCCATAGTGTATGAGTTTGTGTGGATGTTTCCCTAGAGATGGGTTGCGGCTGGAAGGGTATCTGCTGCGTAAAAACTTTGGATAAGTTGCCGGTTCATTCTGCTGTGGTTACCCCGAATTAATAAAGGAACTAGGAAATGAATGAATGAACCGTCTCAGCGTTAAACAGAAATTGGGGAAAAAATAAACAGGGGGGCTAATACTTCAGGAGGGGTAATAATTCTGACTTCAACTGTATGTTGTGCATCCCTTCTCAAAACACAGAAGCAAATGGTCTGATTTGATTGAAGATTATCAAAACAAATTTTTTCAGTATAATAATTTGTACATGAATGTCCACCTAAAGAATAACGAAAAAAGTGTTTACTAGCAAAACAAAAAAATGTAAATTTTGATTTACACTCAATTACAATCACAAGACTTAACAGCAGTGATTTGGATCTGAGAAAAATACAATTAATTTAGTTCAGATTTTATTATAAATTAATTTTAAAAAATTTTTAAATTATTTCACAATTCAGTAAACATGAAGTGAAACAAATTGTGGTATTAATCATGTAAACAATTAAAGAGTGCAGAGGGTAATTTGCTCGGGTTACACACCTATTGCTGCAAGTGTGTGCGAAGAAAATCCCAGAAACCATTTGAAGAGCTCCCAGGCTGGCCAAACCTTCTTCCCACCTTCACTCATGAGCTCTGCGAATGTGGTGGGAGGCTAAGAGGGGGAAAATGACAAAATCTGACAACGAAGCTACTACAATTCTAAACTATACTGACGACTACTGCAAAATATATCATGTTATGTGGTTTGCTTTAAGTTAGCTTTTGTTCAAAAAGAGACTGAACGTTTGCTTCGGGTTTGTTTTGAAATTTTTTTTGTTATATTTTTGGCCAATAAAGTAGACTTTCACATTTTATTGATATTTCATTTAACATAACTGTACAGTATATTCTTTTGTGACCCTGGACCATGAAGCCAGTCGTATGTTGCATTGATATATTTGTGGCAATAGCTAAAAATACATTGTATGCATCAAAATGAAAGATTTTTCTTTTATGCTAAAAATCATTACCAATTAAGTAAAGATCAAATTCCTGAGGATATTTAGTAAATTTCCTACTGTAAATAAATCCGAACTTTGCTAAGAACTTCATTTAGACAGATTAAAAGATGATTTTCTCAATATGTTAGATTTTTTTTTCTGAACCCTCAGATTATTCATTCATTCATTTTCCTTCGGCTTAGTCCCTTCATTTATAAAGGGTCACCACAGCAGAATGAACCGTCAACTTATCCAGCATATGTCCTACGCAGCGGATGACCTTCCAGCCGCAACCCATCACTAGGAAAACCCTTGGATTACAAAATATTGTGTCTAGTTGTATCTCATTATCAATGCAAAGCTTCCATATTGAGATTTCAGGTGATGTAAAAATCTCAATATAAATAAAAATGACCCTTATGACCGGTTTTGTGGTCCAGGGTCACATTTGATCAATATATTCAATGTTATATACATAAATGTAAGTGTAATATAATATTAACCAAAAGCACACACCTTTCCATCCTTGCCAGGCGAAGCCATCATGGTTCCCCAGATCTGAAAAGAGTATTTCAGCTGGGGGATCAACAGCTCTTGAACTTTGACCCCAAGATCTGCCTCTAAACGTTTGACCACCTAAAAATGATTAGAAATCATTTATTAAAGTTATTAACCATTTTAAAATAAATATCAGCTGAGTGAAGGTGATCCAGACACACTGACCATCTTCTGTGCGTGCAGCAGCTGTGGCTCCACTGGAGAGACCAAATGAGAGCCTCCATTGTGAGGGACAGAGAAGAACCTCAACTTTTTCAAATCCACTTCAGTAAAGAGAGACAGTCTATTGAGAGTGGAAGACAGACAGGTGGAGAAGTGATGCTTTTGTTATAGCAGTGCCCTGTGGTTTCCTTAATGTCGAAAATGCAGATGGAATCATGGAAGTCAGTAATTAAAGGGGGAGTTCACACAATTTTTTTTTTTATTTAATTACCTTTTACTCGCACTGATCTAAACTTTTATCAGTTTTTTTCTTTTGTTGAACACAAAACGAGATTTTCTGATGAATTTTGGAAAAAACATGCCCTTGACTTTCATAGTTCCACAAGAAATACTATAAAAGTCAATGGCTGCTGCTCTTCAGCATTCTTCAAAATATCTTATATTGTGTTCAGCATAGGGCTGGGTGATAAAATCGGTATCTGTATTTATTGACCGAACACAATTGTTATCGCTAAAAAAGGTTTGGTATGAAGTTTCGTTATGAAGCACTATAGTTTTATTAAAATGTGGCTTCAGAGCGCGTGCCTTGGAAGCAATGGCAATAAGCTGAGGGTGTAGGTTTGTCATTTCAATGGAAGCGTGCGACATGCATGACATGCACATGGGAGCTACATGCACATGTTGTGCAAGCAGCACAACCTCTAAAAAATCATTCATGGTCGCCTAGTTACAAAAGACCTGATAGAAAACGGTGAAGGAAACCACGCACTCGCAATTGTCACTTCAGGTTAGAATAAAAACACATGCGAAAATGAGTGCTGTAAAGCAGCAGTGAGAGGCTGTATGTCGCCAGAGTGGCTTTTTGGTTTCTTTTCTTGTGCATCCCAGCCACTAGCTCCCCATTTAAAGGATTTGTTAGCATTAAGGGATAAGGTAGTCATTCAACTTCACAATTTGTAATGTTGCAGCATGTATTTGAATAATGATGGCTTCCTTTCATGGATGGTTTCCTTTACTTGGAAGCTCAGATTTAGCTATCATAATTTGTTTTGTTTACAGACTATGAGGTTTACTGTATCATTATTAATGACACCTTAAAGATGTTGTTCTACCTTTACCATTGCACACACTTTGGAACATTTTACTTATCAAGTTTAAGAGTCTCCTTAACACGTATGTTCATTCATTCATTCATTCATTCATTCATTTTCTTGTCAGCTTAGTCCCTTTATTAATCCGGGGTCGCCACAGCAGAATGAACCGCCAACTTATCCAGCAAGTTATTACGCAGTGGATGCCCTTCTAGCCGCAACCCATCTCTGGGAAACATCCACACACACACACACACACTACAGACAATTTAGCCTACCCAATTCATCTGGGCTGCATGTCTTTGGACTGTAGGGGAAACCGGCAGGGAGAACATGCAAACTCCATACAGAAATGCCAACTGAGCCAAGGTTCGAACCAGGGACCCAGCGACCTTCTTGCTGTGAGGCAACAGCACTACCTACTGCGCCACTGCCTCACCCTAACATGTATGTATATTTTATTATAATGAGATCCGATATTTTGTTTAAATATATATTTTTTGAAACTTAACTGCAGCAAACTATAAAAGCAACACTTCACGCTTGTTTTGCCAACACAACGTGGCGTCTCTGTGGTGTAAAGACGGTGACACTAATGAATATTAATGAAGTTGCACAATAGAGCGCGCTGATTGGTTTGAACCAAGGCTTACTCATGCATTAATGCAACACACTGTAAGACGTAATAAGGCACACTCTGGCACAGACGCCCAGTCTGCACGCTGGAATACAACGCTATTATGTCATGACCGTGACGCAGCTTCAAAAATTCGTTTCAAACAGGAAGTACGAATTTGCTTGAAATAACGCAAAAACAACCAATTTACACTTTTTAGTGAAATATAGGTGTCCTAATAGTGTTTTTAGCAGTGTGGGACACATATACGACTGTCAACAGCTCAAAAAATGTGTTTTGGTGTTTCGTGACCCTTATTAAAGGGCCATGAAACCCCCTCGTTTCAGCAGGGTGTTTTCACACCTCCACTTTGGAAAAAGTCAGAAAAGTGGGGGTGTCCAGCTCTGTTTAGGGGGGAGTGTCGGAGGAACTAAAGTGGGAGGGTGTGGGAGTGTCTATTTGGGCACGCGCGAGTTTCAGTCAAAATACACACACAGGAGAAAGAGATGGTGTTTAACCTACATGGACATCTGTAGTGGAATTATTTGCCAAATTATTAACTGGTGGACTTTAACTGCAGTTTGGCTCTTTCATTCAGGGAATTCATTCATGTCCCTCGCGACAAACGCGATATTTGATTCGAGGATCTGCTCTAAGCGTGTATTTTTCATGCAATGTTTGATACCGCACGGCGAATGACATAAAAAAAACTCCGTATTTCCCGGAAACTTAGACGCACACGGCAGGTAACGTCAGAAAGCCGCGTGTGTTATTCCGGTCACAAAATGCGGTGCTAACATGTTTGCCCTCAGTGCAATAGTTAACTTAATTCGATACGAACAAACTGAATAAACAAAGAGCACTGGTCGCTCACTTACCAAATCTGTAGAGACAGGTCAATCACCAGCAACTAGAGCCGCGTCTGAAGAGAAGACTACATCCGGAATCCGGATCTCAGCGTTTGCAGATGAGAACAGCTCTCAGGTAAACAATAATCCCCCTTAGACACGTAAGTTATTGTTGTCGCGCGTCGCGTACACTGTTAATCCACACGTGAGTCTGAGCTCTCACAGAGAGAAAATGAAAACGAAACTTAACTGCAGCAAACTATAAAAGCAACACTTCACGCTTGTTTTGCCAACACAACGTGGCGTCTCTGTGGTGTAAAGACGGTGACACTAATGAATATTAATGAAGTTGCACAATAGAGCGCGCTGATTGGTTTGAACCAAGGCTTACTCATGCATTAATGCAACACACTGTAAGACGTAATAAGGCACACTCTGGCACAGACGCCCAGTCTGCACGCTGGAATACAACGCTATTATGTCATGACCGTGACGCAGCTTCAAAAATTCGTTTCAAACAGGAAGTACGAATTTGCTTGAAATAACGCAAAAACAACCAATTTACACTTTTTAGTGAAATATAGGTGTCCTAATAGTGTTTTTAGCAGTGTGGGACACATATACGACTGTCAACAGCTCAAAAAATGTGTTTTGGTGTTTCGTGACCCTTATTAAAGGGCCATGAAACCCCCTCGTTTCAGCAGGGTGTTTTCACACCTCCACTTTGGAAAAAGTCAGAAAAGTGGGGGTGTCCAGCTCTGTTTAGGGGGGAGTGTCGGAGGAACTAAAGTGGGAGGGTGTGGGAGTGTCTATTTGGGCACGCGCGAGTTTCAGTCAAAATACACACACAGGAGAAAGAGATGGTGTTTAACCTACATGGACATCTGTAGTGGAATTATTTGCCAAATTATTAACTGGTGGACTTTAACTGCAGTTTGGCTCTTTCATTCAGGGAATTCATTCATGTCCCTCGCGACAAACGCGATATTTGATTCGAGGATCTGCTCTAAGCGTGTATTTTTCATGCAATGTTTGATACCGCACGGCGAATGACATAAAAAAAACTCCGTATTTCCCGGAAACTTAGACGCACACGGCAGGTAACGTCAGAAAGCCGCGTGTGTTATTCCGGTCACAAAATGCGGTGCTAACATGTTTGCCCTCAGTGCAATAGTTAACTTAATTCGATACGAACAAACTGAATAAACAAAGAGCACTGGTCGCTCACTTACCAAATCTGTAGAGACAGGTCAATCACCAGCAACTAGAGCCGCGTCTGAAGAGAAGACTACATCCGGAATCCGGATCTCAGCGTTTGCAGATGAGAACAGCTCTCAGGTAAACAATAATCCCCCTTAGACACGTAAGTTATTGTTGTCGCGCGTCGCGTACACTGTTAATCCACACGTGAGTCTGAGCTCTCACAGAGAGAAAATGAAAACGAAACTTAACTGCAGCAAACTATAAAAGCAACACTTCACGCTTGTTTTGCCAACACAACGTGGCGTCTCTGTGGTGTAAAGACGGTGACACTAATGAATATTAATGAAGTTGCACAATAGAGCGCGCTGATTGGTTTGAACCAAGGCTTACTCATGCATTAATGCAACACACTGTAAGACGTAATAAGGCACACTCTGGCACAGACGCCCAGTCTGCACGCTGGAATACAACGCTATTATGTCATGACCGTGACGCAGCTTCAAAAATTCGTTTCAAACAGGAAGTACGAATTTGCTTGAAATAACGCAAAAACAACCAATTTACACTTTTTAGTGAAATATAGGTGTCCTAATAGTGTTTTTAGCAGTGTGGGACACATATACGACTGTCAACAGCTCAAAAAATGTGTTTTGGTGTTTCGTGACCCTTTAAAACTATTTGCCTTAGTAAAGTTGGTAAATTAAAATAAAGTGGTTGCTGAAATATTCCTAAAAGTATTGTTAAAAAATCTTCAATAGTTATCGATGTCGCATGATTTATATATATATATATATATATATATATATATATATATATATATTTTGCAATATCGCCCAGCCCTAGTTCAACAGAAGAAAAAAGTGTGGTAAGTACACAATGACAGAATTAATGTATATTAAATGTAATCAAAGGTCTCGTGAATGTGTTGGGTTTTTTTGGGGGGAGGAGGAAAGAATTTAAGCAGTTATGAATTGACAATAGTAAAATATAAACCATTTTGAACTGTAAAACAAACGATCTAAAAATAAATGTTTCAACAAATCATCTGTTTTCAACATTAATAAAATGATCAAATCTGCATATTATAATGATTTCTGAAAGATCACATGACACTAAAGATTGATGAAATCACTGCTGAATGTTTTGTTATATATTAATCTATTTTACTGTGTTCTTTTATCAAATAAAAGTGATCAAACGTTGTGAGAAAAATGTAACAAGCATAGCATATAAGTAGTATAGTACATTACTTCTCAGCATTGGGTCCTCCCATGATGCTTAGCATAGGAATCAAGTCTTCTGCATAACGGCACATCGGTCCTGTACACAGAAATCCCATCTGCTGTCCAGAGGCTGGAGGATACTGACCCTCATTATTGACAATACCTATGTATACGGAAAACCCAAATGTAGCTTGAGCTTTGTACTCCCTGTGTAAACGATGTGTCAGCATTATTCACAACTGCAACCATTTTCCTACCAACTGATGGCTTGTGTCCAAAGATGCCATTGAAAAAGCAGGGGATACGGATGCTACCGCCGATATCTGATCCAATTCCAATCACGGAGGAGCCAGCACCCAATATACTGCCTTCACCTCCTGCAAGTGAGAGTATTAAGTCTTAGTAATTGTTATTTATGTTGCCCTGGCAGTTACTGTAGATGTATGCTGACACCTAGTGGTGCAACATTATCCAAAAATACTAGTTTTAGATGTGGTGTAATTTTGCACTGGCAAATAGCAAGATAGCCTAAATAACATAATTCTACCTGCACCACTTGAATTCACTCACACTAGGCCTGCTTTATTTAACACTGCAAACATTTTTAATACTCTAATAAAATTAGGTTTAGCCTACAAAAAAGTGAATATCTCAAAATAACTGTCTAAAATAAAATTTGATACCAAATTTACAGTTAATGTGCCCAATGGCCAACATGATCAGCAAGTGCCAGATGAGATGCTGGCTCCAGAACTGGCTTATAAGCCCTGATTGTAGGCAGACAACATTGAAAATAATAGTTATACGATCATGTTATATTAGTTCCAATTATAAAAATGAAACTAATTCTGCATCTAGGCAATTTTTGTGTGTGCCAGCCATCACTGTAGATGACACCTGAAGTTGTTTTAGCATGATTTAACTTTCAGTATTTAACACATACACGTTGCTAGCATCCTTTAAGAATAATCTCTTACAGGCTAATGTTTGATTTGCTTGCATGTTTCTGTCAGTTTTACAGTGTCCAAGAGTGAGTATGCATGTTTCAATGACCTGAGCTTCCGCCTACAATTCTTTCGAAGTCATAGGGGTTGTTAGTGATGCCATAAAGGTGGTTGTGAGACTCGAGCCACATACAGAGCTCACTGCAGTTCGTCACGCCCAGAGGAATCGCTCCTGCTCTCTTCAACAGTGCAACAGATGGGGCATCTGCCCCTGATACCAGATCCCGCCGGGTCAGTAGCCCTGTCGAGTTAGGCATGCCTGTCAGGAGAAAAACAGAAAGTGTCATCCAGCAACAGAAGACATCCAAAATTGCAGATTTTCTTCATGTGCTATTTTTAAATATTGCGCAAAATATTTGCAAATAATATAAAATTATATCATTTACAATAATAATTATAGTTTATATATAATTAAGTTACATTTTATATATGCATATAATAATATAAACAATTATAGAATGACATATGAATAATAAAAATGATTAATTCTTCAAGCTGAGAAACCAATTTATGCCTCCCAGGGCTCGAAATTAACTTTTTTACTTGGTAGCACCGGTGCTCCCAACTTCAAATATTTAGGAGCACCAAAATAAATTTAGGAGCACCAGAAAAAATTTAGGAGCATCCACCAAAAATGATTGAGCACCGCTGCAAATTGCTTTTTAAGGGATTTATTGTATTTTAAAACAACATCAATAGGACTGACAAAAACCAGAAACAACTATCTAACTAATGCTGCGAAGACATTGATATTTGTGTGCAATAATTCCAAAATGAATGTCTAATAATTCTAGAATATTAATGATGATGAAAATGACAATAATAGTAACAATGAATTACATTTCTCATTATGATACTGCCTTGAATGTGCATGAATGTAGGTTATCTGCTATAAAAAGTCTGTTACTTTATGAAAAATAATTGTATAGTTTGCATCAAACAAAAATGAAGCATTGCAGTAAGAAATATTTATTTTGTACTGCTGTTTTTATATGCATGTCAATTTAATAAATAATATTTCTGCTACAAAACACAAAAGGTTATAATAAATCATTCAATTCAATGATGAAAGCTGCAAAGCAGTCATCAGTAACTAAATAAAAAAATAATATACACCTCAAAAAAGAATAGACAAAAGAAAGAAAGTAAAGTCTCACTTCTATCACTCTTTAAAAGTTTTGGTTTCAGTTTGTGTCAATTTAAAGGTTCAGTCTGAGATGATCTTCATTTCTTTGTGTTTGTGGAAAAGCAGGCGAGTCAGCCGACCCAATTTATGAGCAGGCAGAGCAGGGTTCTTGCGCTAACCATCGGCGCAATACCGCTGTTTGTTATGAAACGCAGTTTCAGTGTAAACTTAGTAAAGGCGAGCTTCTTTGGCGATGATATGTACAGTATTAGATTTGACTTTTAGCGGACATTTGCGCTGAACACGCAGTGAATGCAACGCATGGAGATTCGTGCACCTTCTCCATGAAGCGCGTAGTCGATTGATCACAGCTGGCGGATCATTATTCACCACGTGACGTGTCATGATCGCTCTCATCTGCACCTCAACTTTAGGTGGGGTTTGCAAACCTGTGTGCTTTATGTTTTTACTCTTCAGCCTTTTGCATTTCCCTGTGGTCATAAAAGCTCCTTCCCTGTCATCTGACAGCGGAATACCTTGAGTGAATGACAGCTAATATGAACCAATATAGCGGCAGGGAAGAGCGATTCAGCACGTTTTTACAAAAAATCAAAACAGGTCGCACTACAACCATTATCAGCAGTCGCACTAATGCGCCCAAATATATTATGAGGTCGCATAGATTAATTTTCGGGCGCATATGTGACCAAAATGGTCGCAATTTCGAGCCCTGCCTCCTATTTGACTCAATTTTTCACATATGTATATTATGTACATCCTCAGATTTTATGTGCATTTTGGTGTTTTCATTCAGTGGTTTTTATGGACAATCCTAAAAAGTGCATAAAATAGGTGGATGGAAACACAGATATTCCCCAATTAACAGCATGTCAGAAGTAATGAACCTTGCAGGGCAAAGGCCTCTTTGACAGTAATGGGCACTCCAAGCAGAGGTAGTCTGTCCTCCAACACGTCCTCTCCTCCAGTCTCCTCTTCTATTAACTTGTCCACCTGAGCAGCCTCCTGGAGTGCTGCAGAAAACCTGAGGACATCATCATTTGTGTTCAGGATCAGAATGAAAGTAGATTAATTTTCCCTTTGAAGTCACTCACCTGTCCTTCACCATGGCATTGATAAGTGGGTTGACCTCCTGAATGCGGTCAATGTAGGCCTGGACCACTTCCACACTCGTAACCTGGAGACAAATTGGAAGGAAATCAGTAAGACCTTGGACTGCACAGTGAACTTGATGTCATCCCAATAATGTGTGTGGGTATTTAACTGAAAGATGAACACAGATGTAGATCTAAAATCTATGTTGAATTTGAATCATTTACTTTCTGGTGAGTTGAAAACTTTGAAAAATGTATTTTTAAACAGTTTTTTTTTCAACGCATTTGCTTTGCTTTTGCTCAGTCTGTGATTGTTTGTTTGTTTGTTTGTTTATATTAATTGTAACTGTGAGCTTAAGACAACATTAGATGTGTTGTTTCAGCAATGGTGTAATGACCACATATAGATATATGGCCACATGTATGTCAGTCTTCCCTTCACCTAAACAGTGAAAGCATATCTGGAATGAAAAGCAGCTGATAAAACAGAGATAGAGCCATGAAACATAAATATGGATGGTCAGTATCAGTAAAACTTTGCTAAAACACCAGAGCTGGTAAAAACATTATTCTGAACAATGCCTTGCCCCCTTTTGTTATTGGGGTTCATAAGTTTAAGTATTTTTTAAAAATTCACTAAAAGGATTTATATGATTGATTTGCTGACTGACTTATACCAATATTGATTTTGATAATTAAAAAACTGCAGGCTAATTCTTATATTGATACTGATATTTTCTCACAATATTGAACTTTTCTCCTGTGTTTTTACGCGTTTAATAAAATAATTCATTTGTCATGTCTTACTTTTTCATGCTGTAATTAATTTTAAATTGATAAAACCTCAGCCTATAAATACTGACAGCTGAAATGTCCGTGCAGAAGTGATGTTATTTTTTAATTATTTTGGAAACACTTTACAATAACAATACATGAATAACGTGTTAATATGTAAACTAAACATTAATTTATTATGAACTAATAATGAGTAAATGCATGCGCTAATCATGAACTAACTTTAACTACAACATGAGTCACATGAGTTTGTTTGAATAATGGCTACCTTATTTAATTGTTAGTACTGTTATTGTTTAGTAATTAATGTATTAATTATGTTAATGATGATGTGCCCCTCTAAGTAAAGTCATAATATAATTATACATTAACATATCAGGAGTTCATAAGCATTTAGTAACAGACTAATGATGATAACCTGCTATTAACTACTCATGAACTCCTGATATGTTAATGTTTACCTATATTATGACTTTACTTGGAGGGGCACGTCATCATTAGCCCATTCTTAACTACTCATAAACTCTTTATGCACACCTATCTAGTGCGTTTACACTGAATAACAATAGAAAGGTGTTCAGTCAACATCAACGTAGTTGGTGGATGAGTTAATGCTGATGTGCCCCTCCAAGTAAAGTCATGACTTAACTATACATTAACAGTTCATGAGTTCATGTTGGCCTGAAATTAAATATTAATTAATACATTAATTAACAATTAACTAAGAAGTAATTAAGGTAGCCATAATTTACACATGAACTCATGTGACTTCCCAACAAGGATTTTTGTTTTTAAAAGATGTCTAATAAACTTTTAAACATAGTGGTCTTGATTAAAACAAGGCTAAATTTGAGCTGTCAGTGAAAATCTAATAGATGTCTAAGAATAGCCCAAAACTAGATTAATCATCAAATAGAATGAAATTAATGACTACACATATAGTCTCTCTAATCTGTCTATTTGACGACTAGTTTTGTGCTATTCTTAGATGTCTATTAGATTTTTACTAACAGCCCAAGTTAAGCCTTGTTTTAGCCAATCTGTCTACATTTAGACGTCTATTAGACGTCTATTAAACACAAAATTGTTTGCTGGGTCAGGTTGTAGTTAAAGATAGTTTATGATTAGCTTGCCTTAACGTATCATTAATTCATATAAAGTAATGTTAATTTACAAATTAACACATCATTTTTCATGTACTGTTATTATAAAGTGTTGCCTTTTCATATAAAAACAGGGAACTTGAAAAAAAGCCCATTAAGACATACAAAATATCTGGTCTGGCTGTTTGTACACACCTATAGAGGACTTTAAATGAGCACTTAAGCCATAAACAATATAGCTATTGATTTCATAAGTGCTGTTGACCTTTGTACAGCCTTGAAAAACTCGTGAATTCCTCCAACCTACTAGTGCCAGTGTAAATACGCTTTCCACTCTAATAACCAACATTATGAAAGCTTACGTTCAACAAATTGTGATGTTAATAAACAAGGTTTTACGGGAAAACATGAAACTGGGTCTTTTAAAGAAACAACTACAACTCCCAGCATTCATGACAAATTCACCTTGTCGCATCTCTTCCTCATGAGCGGCGCGAAATAACATCTTTACTGTGGCGTCATTCAAAGTGTAACTAACATGTTATGACAGATATGCAGCTAATTGTAATAAACAGAACCTGTGGAGTTTTTAATAGATGTCTTACTTCCTTCCGGCGAATCTTTCGGGCAAGCTGCATCGCTGAAAGCAGCAGAAGTGGGTTAGTGATGGGTGGGAGTCTCGAAACTCCATGTCGCTGCTGAGGTGCAAATAACTTAAAAGCGGCGAATAAAATCCACACCACAGCTCTAAGCAGGCGACCCAAAAAACGCTCGAACCGGGTCAAAGCCATCGTCACTGGGTAGCAATAATGACAGCACACTGGCTGTCATGAAAGTGAAACAGGAATTGGTCTCTTTACTGCCCTCTGCAGGTTGAGCGGTGTGACTGAATCCCTGATGCTGCATACTAGAGCCTTATATAGGCTAACTGTTTGCTACACAGTCAAGAAGTTTGGACTGTCCTGGCTTATTTCCTGCTTCTTTTTTATTAGAATATGTAAGAGATACACAAAAAGGGATCACTTACAAAGAAAACAAAACAACAAAGAACAGATGAAAACAACAACAGTCAGGAACTGGCAGGTGCGTGTGTTTTCGTGTGTGTGTGTGTGTGTTTGCATGTGTGTGTAAAGGTAACTGGCTGAATATGTCAAAGTACACAAATAAGAGAAAAAGATATAAATATAAACATGTATAGCAGTCAATAAATGAAGCACATAACATGGATATAAATAAAACATAGATTGAAACCAGTCAGTGATATGGAGTGACAACAATGATAGCAATGTAATGATATTAATAATGACAGTAAAAAGAAAAAAGGACATCAGTAATAATAACTGACAACAACAATAATAATCATAATAATTACAATAATTACTTTACCAGCTACAGCTGCTACAGAAATTACTAATGCTACTACTTCTGCTACTATACAGCCACAACAACAACTACTACTACAATGTCTACTACTGCTGATACTATACTACAACAACGTCTTCTACTACACTCTCAGAAAAAAAGGTACACAGCGGTACAAAAATGTTTCTTAAGGAACAGTTTTGTACCTTTATAAAAGTTGTACCTTATATGGTACAGAAAAGTCCTCTTATGATACTGTTCTGTGCCTTTTATGGTACAATTAATAAAATGAAGGTACACAATTTCTCTCATAAAAAGGTACAAAAGTGTTGGACAACTAATTTATTACAATATCTATGAAAATAAATATGACTGGAAATGCAAAATCATTTATGAATTAATTCCATTTTAAAACATAAATCATAATTTAAAAGCTTATGTTTAAAGAACCTGATAAACATTATTATTAACTTCTATAACACAAAACAAATATTAAAACAAAACTAGGTATTGTTAACTAAACATTTAAGGCATTTTTAATAAACATTTGGTAAGCATTTTTGATCAATACATTTTCATTATTGATATTCTCAACTTTTGGCATTTTTGATTTCCACTACACACATGAGCTGGCTTAAGTCCTGCATATGCAGTGTTCTTGCAGCCATTTTAGTATTGTGAAACTAATCAAGCATTGTGCATATCTTGTTAAAATACTTTTGAATAATTATATTTCTATATTAAAATTAAGTCAATTCAATTAATGTTTCAGTGATTACGAATGTATTTTGTGAAAATTGGAGAAAAATGTTTTATATTGTACATGGGAGAATGTGTTTCTGTAACATTTTTATAAAAAGTGTTGTGAAATGTTTTGCAAAATTATTTTTATTCTTTATTGTAAATTGAAAATGTGCATTTACACATACTACACCAGTGACTACTTTAAAGTCTACCACAACTGATATTACTACAACTACTACTGCTACAGCAACAATCACAACTACAACTACAATCACTACAACTACTACAATCACTTCTACTACAATCACTACAACTACCACAATCACCTTTACTACTACAATCAGTACTACTACTACTACAATCACTACTACTACTACTACTTCTACAATCACTACCACTACAACGACTGCTACTATTACAACTACAACAGCAACCTGAATAATGACAACGGTAGTATTAATAATTGTGATAATGAGGAGATAACATGAGGGCAAGTCAGAACAGTAATAATAATAAGGATAATAAAAATAGAAGTGTATTTTATCTTTGTTAGTAGCTTGTTTATGGTGTCCTCAATGTCATATTCAAGTACTCTGCTGTAAGTAAATTTGTCTTATGTGCTGGCTTAGATAATAGCTTCTTGCTAATTTTTTTCTGTTAGATGGCAAACAATTGGAAGTGGTTTTACTTGGCACTAGTTCTATATATACACAGTACATGTCATAGCCAGATTCTTTCAGAAAACAATTACACTCAAGTCAATCCACTTGTGAGAAATAGAGTATAAGACGGGTTGATTTATTGCTAATAAATTATTATTTCAAGTAGGGCTGGGTATCGTGATAAAATTTATGTCAATAACAATAATAAGCTCTGGACTTTTTCACTCTATATTGATTTAAGAGCCAATCACACAGCAGAAATGTGCAACAATAGAAATGTAAAAGTGTGTTAATGTTAGAGATGTATCGAATTTTCGGCCACTGAAAATTTATTGGACGAAAATATGTTATGCCATTTCATGGATCCTCTAATTTTTGTGGCTTCAGTCATTGTTGGGGTATACTCTTAAAACTGTAAGCATTAACAACTTATATCGAAATATATCGTCATTGTTCAATATGGAAAATAATTATCGAGATTGCATTTTTGCCATATTGACCCTGCTACCAGATCTATTTTCAGCTGTCAGACACTGACATGAAAATATACTATAGTAATTTGTTGTGAATACTATAGTGTTTTTAAGCGTACTGACACTGACAGCTCCAATAGAGATGGAAAGGTTGCACAATTAGCTGAAAGGTTGCTAGAATTGTTTTTTATGTATGGGCAATATATACTGCATCACCAAAAATTACTAAGGTTATCTCCATGTATTGTGTGATAAGTCGATATATTGAATATTGTGACAGGCCCACTGGCATATATAAGCATTTCATTATAAACATTTGACAGCTCTGTAGAATTATGCTTTTTTCCAATACAGTTACCTGTAAAAATATGCATGTCATGAGTACAATCTTTGAATATTTCGTTTTTTAAGTAGAAAATGTTGTTGAATGCACTTTTAAAGTGCAAGATTTGTTTTGTTTTTTATTCATTCATTCATTTTTTTTTCGACTTAGTCTCTTTATTAATGTGAGGTCGCCACAGCGGAATGAACCACTAACTTATCCAGCATATGTTTTATGCAGCAGATGCCCTTTTAGCTGCAACTCATCACTGGGAAACATTCATACACACTCACTCACACACATACACTATAGACAATTTAGCCTACCTTATTAACCTATACCACATGTTTTGGGACTTGTGGGGGAAACCAGAGCATCTAGAGAAAACCCACATGAACACAGGGAGAACTCCACACAAAAAAATGCCAACTGACCCAGCTCGAACCAGCAACCTTCATGCTGTGGGGTGATCGTGCTACTCACTGCTGTGTAATAAAACACACTGTGCAGTGTTTTATTTTTAATAAGAAAAAAAGTACTTTTTTATTAACTGAACAATTTGAGACTCATCTTTTAATTATTAATGTATTAAGAATGCATTACTGTTGCCTTTTCCAAGACAAAAAAGATTAAGACCTTATCCAAAATGTAAATTTACAGTGTTATGTTTTAACTGCATTCTTTCTTCAGGTATTTGACTGACACTGACGGAAATTTGACATTGCATTACTGTGGTATTGTTGAGACAACTGAGCCTGGTTTCTCTCAAAGTTTTTTCCTTCACTTTCATCAAATGGTGAAGTTTGTTCCTCGCCACTGTCGCCACTGGCTTGCTTGGTTTGGGACTTGTGAAGCTGCACATTGATAGATTTGCTCTTCAGTGTTTGGACTTTCAGCAGTGAAAATTAAACCACACTGAACTGAACTAAACTGAAAATCTACTCTAAAAACTGAAGTGAGACAGTTTCAATTTACTAGACCTTCTATGTTAAGCTACTTTGACACAATCTACATTGTAAAAGCGCCATAGAAATAAAGAGGAATTGAATAAATTGCTTAATAAGCTGCATGAATGATGGTGCATCCCATATGTGTGTTGGGGATGTGTTTCAGAGAAAAATAATGACATATACACATTAATATATCAATAAATATGTTTTATTTGTGGTTTGACATTGCATGGTGGCAAAGCATGGGACATCTAGGCTCTTTCACCCCGCAAGACGCCAAGGTGAATGAGGACACCAACTGGCCAGGCCTTAAATGTAGACCTGAAACAAACAAAAAAGAACATATTTGGTTCAGCAGTTCGAGAAAATAAATGCTTCTTATTTCATCTCAGATTTACTACCTTAAACCAGTTATGAGAAAGGATTTGACTCAGGCTGATTCGCTCGCTATCATGGGGGTTGAGGAGCTCCCGTAGCAGACGACAGCAATCTGCACAGGAAGATGGGGGAGACATTTTAATATTACTTTAACGTTAAAGTCTGATTCTGGAATGATTTCTTGTGTTATGTGTCTTACCTTTTGACTGTCTGGGTTGAATATAAGAATACCGCTTGTATTTCAGTTGAAAGATGTCATAGTGTGTAGGGAAGTGGCCACAGAGGAGCATGAACATCACCATCCCTAAAGAAAAGGCGGTCGCTGGCTTGCCATAGTACTTCCCCTTGAGTTTATACTCAGGAGGGGCGTACGCATCGGTGCCTGAAGGAAAGAGATTTTGTTTGATGTATAAGCATGCATTAGCACAGCATATACTTTTTTCTCCATTAGCATAAAAGAAATAAATTATATAACACATACCACTGTATGTCTTGTATGAAGACTTTTTCAGAATGTCCGCGCATCCAAAGTCAATAAGTTTGACCTCAGATGTTTCCTTGTTTATGAGAAGGTTCTCCAATTTGACGTCACGGTGGAAGACTCCCCTCTGGCAACACAGGTCAGCAGCATGAATTGCTTGCTCCATGATGTGACGTGTTGTGTTTTCATCCAGGGTTCCACCGTGATGGTACAGGAACTCTTCAAGATTTTCGCAAGGAGATGGACATTCAAGAATCAAGACATAATGGTCTTCATGGTCTTGCCAGTCTAAAAGCTTTATGATGTGGGGATCGCTGGGGCCTTTATTAGCCAGGATAGTGAGGGCAATCTCCTTTGGCAGGGGGTTTGGATGATCAGGCTGGAAGATGGAAATGGGTTATCATTGTTAGATGGAGGCGGGTTCCATATAAATAATGCTAACATGATATGTTGTATGTGTTGTGTAGTGCATTGTACTTACAATAGAAATACATTCCGTATCCTGGCTCTTGGTGACATATTTCACAGCCACCTGATGAACAACACAAGAAAATAAACTTAGGGCTGGCTTAGAGTAGAGGATGAAGGTATGACAGGGCAAACTTTTGAATGCTTGATAACGTGTTCTTTAAATTGACTTACCTTGAGACCATCATCCAAACGCTTCCCTTCGTATACTACACCAAATCCACCTTTTCCCAGCTCATCACCAATGGTGTAATGGCTGAAGATGTAGTCTATTCAAAGATAAAATAACATAACAAATGTTAAACAATTAATACAAAATAATAGTTATGAGTCCTGGAATACAGAGAGACTATAGTAGTCAACGTTTGGTTCAAAACCTTTCAACTGTTCAACAACACCCATTCTTGTAAAACTTATTTAATCCACTTCCGATGTTGAGTGCTGTACTGAATATTGAATATCTTTAACATTCATTAGTAGGCCAATAGACTCATATCCAGTGGTGTAAAGTAACAAATTACAAATACTCAAATTACTGTAATTGAGTAGTTTTTCTCAGGAATTGTAAATTACTAAGTGTTTTTTAAACATGTGTACTTTTACTCTCCCTTGAGTACATTTTTTTGTGCTGTATCAGCACTTCTACTCCACTACTTTGAACCTGCAATTAATACTTTATTTTTTTCCAGTCCTGTGACATTTGACGTCAATATGTTGTTGGTTTATGCTGTTAGCTCAACGCTGGATTTTGGTAAATTTCCAACACAACCTAAAATCCACCGAATAGTAACGTCATTTGACATCATTATTGTACATCAAAATATTTTGGTCACCTGACATCACAACGTAAATCTAACCATATATTAAAAGTCTTATGACGTTGTGTGCCTGCTGGGCAATAACTCAATTCACTACAGAATGTTACGTTTACACACATCAAACAAATTACATGTAAATGCATCAGCTTTTCACAGTACTTTTAAAAGTGCTACTTTTTACTCATACCCTGAGTAATATTTACAACATATACTTTAACTGTTCTTGCACTACATTTTAGGCAAGTAATTGTACTTTTACTGCTTATAACAGTATTTTTAACAGGATAAAAAAGATGTAATTATGGCCGTGATGTGAATTTTGGAATTACCTAAAATTTTATTTTGTACGGATGTGTATTTTTTGTATATGGTTTGAAAACGTGTGATTTAAGTACAGCTGTTGTTAAATACAGCAGACCTATTTTATAACATGTTTGTGTCACTTACCATCACTACTTTTTCTTGCCCATGCCACCTTACTTTGCTCTCCCTCATTGCACTGCTGGCATGAAGGGCTCTCAGGAAGGGGCTTTTTGGCAGGCTTGAAGATGGAAATCAGCCTCCTCCTCCATTTCCCCTTCTTTCTTTTCTCCTGCACTCTACATGCCTCCTCCAACCCCCTGTCTCCTCTTTCCTTACCTCCCTCTCCTCCTCCTCCACCTTTCTCCACCAACTCCTCTCCATCTCCTCCTCCGCCCACAACACAAACAGGGGTTTCATCGCAAGGATGAAGATGTTGAACCGCCCAGTTTGTGCCGGGTTGATGGGGTATACGTAGATGTTGATCGTACACCCCATCGTCCGTTATCGGAATAACTTTTGTAAATCGATGTCCCATGACTGTGAAAATACGCAAACGCTAACTCCAACCAACAACAACCAACAAAGATTTTAGAATTTCACGCGCACTAGTAGGATTCCGCGCGTTCCATTCGAATGTTCTATTTGATCACGTCATGGAGCCACACAGCGGCCTTGAGCTTCTCGCTGCTGTTAAAACTCCTTCTTAGCCGCCTCATTAAAACACATATTATTCACATTATTAACACATAAACTATCTATCTATCTATCTATCTATCTATCTATCTATCTATCTATCTATCTATCTATCTATCTATCTATCTATCTATCTATCTATTGTAATAATTGTATTTAATATTAAATTATAAATATTTTATAATATTCTTTTAGATTATATTTTATTATACATATTATATTACATATAATAATATAAAACAGTATTTTATATTAGCCTATTATTTTTATTTGTCATTTTTAAATGAAAACTAAACAAATATACGATATTCCAAAGAATGCATACGTTTTTGGTAACGTTTTTGATGCAGTGGCATTTTGGTCAAAATGTCTTTTATACTATATATATATATATATATATATATATATATATATATATATATATATATATATATATATATATATATATATATATATATATAATATTAATTATATTGCAGATATAATTTATTACAAATTCTATATATAATTTGTATAGTATTTGTATATGTAGCTATGCTTCATACTCTGAAGAATGGCCAAACTCTGACGGAGAAAAGTTCAGTCCAGCTTTATTTGTCTAAATGGCAACAGGCTACATATTTAATGATATATGATGTAATAAATTTTGTATTTTACATTTTTCCATAATTCTTTATTATAAAACATTTGGAAATATATTCTTACATTGATTTGATGACGGTCCGTCAAGCTAATCCACGTAAAATAGTGCTTAAAATGTCCCTTGCATTTAAACCTCATAATGAAACAGAAAACGAGGCGAATAACTGCAAAAAAGTCCACTTTTTGAGAATAAAGAACCACCTCTTTTACCAGGCTGGCGACTAGCCTGTGACGGTAGGCCTACAAATAATAGCATATAATTTTTATACATATAATTTGTATGCTCACCGTCAGTATATGAGGCACGTTTTTAGTTTCTCCAACAGAGGGCGTCTCTTTACCACGCTCAGATTTGATCTATTCATGTGCAGTGCAGTCTGATGTGGTAGTTTTGCTGTGAAAAGTTTCATTCATTTTCTTTTCTGCTTAGTCCCTTATTAATCCGGGGTCACCACAGTGGAATGAACCGCCAACTTATCCAGCACGTTTTTACACAGTGTATGTCCTTCAAGCCGCAACCCATCTCTGGGAAATGTGTAAAGTTTGTGTGAATCTATTTTCAACCATATAATTTTTTTCCCGCCCTAGAATATTTTTCAACCATTTACTGTTTGCTCTGCAGTGCCCTGCAGTCAAATCTGTTCAATTAAACCTACATGCAAATCACTCTCTCCTGAAGCCCTGATTCACCAAACCTCAAAGTAATTTGCTTATGATGAATTTATCAGCCTTTGAAAATTCTCGTGCAGTTTTAATAACCGATCTTGATCGAAAACATTTTAGTCTGTGTGTTCTGTGTATTTTCACCTGAATATAGCCTACACGGTGGTACAAATAATATTCCTTATACAGTTTTGTATCTTTGTAAAAGTTGTACCTTATAAAGTCCTCATGATACTGTTCCTTTTATGGTATAACTAAAATGAAGGTACACAATTGTTCTCATAAAAGGCACATAAGTGTTGGACAACTCCTTCTGTATTACAATACCTAATGAAAATAAATATGACTGGAAAGGCAAAGTGATTTTAGGAATAATTTTCTTATTAAAACATTCATTCATTCATTTTCTTTTCGTTTTAGTCCCTTTATTAATCTGGAGTCGCCACAGCTGAATGAACCACCAACTTATCCAGCATATGTACGCAGTGATTCCCCTTTCAGCTGCAACCCATCAATAGGAAACATCCACACACACTGATTCACACACATACACTAAGGCCAATTTAGCCTTCCCTATTCACCTGTACCGCATGTCTTTGGACTTGTGGAGGAAACCGGAGCACCCGGAGGAAACCCACGCCAACACAGGGAGAACATGCAAACTCCACATAGAAATGCCAACCCTGCCGAGGCTCGAACCAGAGACCTTCTTGCTGTGAGGTGACAAGCCTTACCTACTGCGCCACCACGTCAAGCAAATTAAACCATGAATCATCTGATTTAAATTTAAAAGTAAATGGTTAAAGAAACTCATAAACATTAATTATTAAGTTCTATAATACAATAATACAAAACAACTGGTAAAACATAAAACGATAGGTATTGTAAACTAAATATGTAAGGCATTTAAAATAAATGTTTGGTAAGCATTTTTGACACTGTTAGGTACAAGTGTCTTGTCACTGTAGTACCTTCATGGATCAGATTTTTGAAGGAATGATATTGTATCTGCAGGTTTTAAAAACCAAATGTATATTTTCGTTTCCAATAGTACAGATCTTGTGGTACAAACTGCCATGATACAAATTTGTTTTTTTTGTCTTAAGGTACAATTCTGTCCCATAAAGGGTACTGCCCCAGTGACAAGGGTTTGTACCTTCTTTGGTACAACATTGTACATTTTTTTCTGAGAGTGTATGTCACATATTCAATTTAACGATATTCACATTGATGCCTCGTTGCGGCACTTTACAAATTTTAAGCATTAACACGTTTCTAAACTGTCTCGTGACCCATGTGCTTTAGAATAAAGTGCTTAGATTGTACTATGCTTTTATGTACTATGCTGTTTGTGTTCCATATTGGTGTATTTATAGAGAGCTTTTTTGGCAAACCTTCCATTTAATATAGAAACCTCGTCAAACTATAGGTTATATACAATTTCAGGTTATATGTTAACTTTCTTGTGCTCTAGACTAAAATAATACTAAGCTACGCACTTATGTGTCGGTTATTTAATGACAATAATTTAATCCTCATTATTTTAGGTGACCAAAATGCTATGATGCAATCAATGTTTTTATTTGAAATAAAAGAGATCTAGGTGTTTTTGCACTGCTGACTCACGCCGATGATATCATCTGTATTTTATAAACGTTGCATTGTGACACGAAATTTAAAGGTGACATCATAGTTGAGCAACGCCATCGCGCTGAGCGCTCTCATTGGCTCGCATGCTTGATTGATGTGCACAGCGGCCAATCAGAAGCCTTAATATGAAAACTGGCATCACGATTAAAGGCATAGGTTGTCTAAACTGCAACGTAAAACTTATTTTTAATGTGCAACGCCTTGATAAATTACTTAAAGCAATTGCTAGAAGTCAGCTAAGCTTAGATTTTAGTCTTGCAGCCTGCAGCGCCTCATTGTTTCGTTCTCCTGAAAGTGCTTCAATAATGCAGAATCACACTGGCACACGTTGGAACCTTTTCTGCGCATGCTCGACGCGCAATGTCCAGCCTTGCCAAGACCAGCCCCTATTCTTCACCAATGAACAGTCAAATTTACAAGCGGCATACGCGTTACTCCATGGCCGAGACGGACAGTGACAGCTTGCAAACGATACGTTGTTGACAAAACAGTGAAGACCTGCTAAATGCAACGTCGGCACCCAAATAAGAACATATTTTCGTCGACCTCACCAAAATCAGGTAGAGTGCCATATTCCGGGGCAGCCGCATGGGCCCAGCTACGTGCATGTTTCTCCCGGTTGAATTTGCATGCATACTCAAAGATGCTTTTTTATACAAATTTAGCATGTCTAATAGAAAACAATGATCGGATAAGTCTGCGAAATGGCAGTCGCTTATGAATCGATAACGGTGAGATATGAACTGCGCTCGGAGCAAAAGCCCTCACAGCGGTCATGCCATTTCAGCAGCAATCCGCAATGGATCCGTCTGTAGCCAGGCTTGACAGATGGTGCGGACACACACACATACCCACACCGCATTTTTGCAGCCGTCGGAATGATTTAGCTACTTTTCATATTTATTTAAGAGCTTGCGTAAGATTTGTCATAGAAACGGTAACGGTAGTGCTGCTGTCTCTGGCATCATTTCACCTGGTCATGCTGTCGCCATTTCTATCAGCTCATCCATACAAGAATAATTGCAGTACTTATTTTAAACAGTATTCATCATTTCTTACAGGTTGTTTGCTCGAATGAGAGTGAATCTACCGTCAGATAACCTACTGGAGAGGACAGATTTGCTTGTCTGCACCGGCAGCGACCTGATTTAGGGACCGGCCGGAATATGAAACATGGCATCCGCATCTCTCGGGAAAGCCCGAGCGCACTTCTCATCACTGGAAGTCGTCTTGCCTTTTCGGAGAATATTTAATCGGCTAATTTTATGTGGTTAACATTGTTACGCGAGTTTTTGCTAGTGGTTGAGCCGTGATTATTCTGTAGTGCATCTCCCTTTTAATATGGATATTTGGACTTGGTTGCGTTAAAGTGACCCGCTTTCAGCCTGTCCATCATAATGGATCAAGATGAGAACCAAGAACCATGCGAACCCCCTTTGCATGCCCTTTACGGGCCTAACCGGATTCGGCCTTCTTCGTACCGGGCTCTGCGCAGTGCCGTGTCCAGCCTGGCACGGATTGACGATTTTTTCTGTGAAAAAATCGGCTCAGGGTTCTTCTCAGAAGTGTTTAAGGTAAACTTTACTCTTTTTGATACAGAAACTAAGAATATTAATAATTATTATTATTATTTAAGGGATATTCTACCAGAAACGTACATTATTTGTCCCTGGAATAACATAAATACAGCGAATTAAAAGTAGTTCATGCCAAAACTTTCTAAAATGGACTGATGGTTGATTTCTGTAAAGGAATATCTCATTCATTTGGTTCTCAGATTTTTGTTCTTTATTTAAAACACTTTACACTGCACAAACTGTCATTGTCCATGTCCTCAGCCAAATTTAACCTACAGCTTTAATAGTTTTGTTATGCTAAAAACCGTTATTTTGGATAAAATACTTCCGAAATAGCAAGTCTTAGTTGTTGTTATCATTCACATCAACTGATCAAAAACATGAAATTATGAATAAATTCTATAAATAAAAACTATAAATATATGATACTAATAAATGTACAATTGTCCCCATGTTTCGGTCAGTCCTGTTACATTTGCATTAAATTGAAATTTAACAATAAAGGATGCCTTCTGACATTGAATTGTATGATTTTATGCTTGTTTTTGTATGATTTTTTTGAGGACAACAAGCTTAAATCAGGTCCTGTCACATTTTTTATAAGAGAAAATGTACGTTTCATGGTAGAATGTCTCCTAATTGTTATTGTTATTCAATTAAAAAAGCTTTTTTTGCTGCTTGTACTAACTACTTATTTAAAATGAGCTAAAACAACAGAACTTGAGTTTTTAAGGAGGGGGGCATCTTAATTTTTAATGTTTAGTCAACTCAAAATTGTAAAAAGCATTAAGTAAACTTAATTGATTTGCGTTGGGACGACCTGAAAAGATTAAGTGGAACTCAGCATTTTTAGATATAAGATATAATAAGATAAATATAAGATATAATATTTCATAATACATATAACACTTTTATTCTTTTTTTAACAATATACTTATAATTTTATCAGTTTGCATATTACTACTGGTTACACACTATATAACAGTCACGTAAGCAAAGCAAACATTTTACATCTCAATTTCTCTCCAACCACCTCACCCTCTAACAAAATGGAAAAAAGGAGGCAACACCATTAAAATAAGTTAATAAATAAATAAGCAAATATAAATAATAATAAAGTAGTAATAATGAAAAAATAATAGATTATTATAACACCTTTATTCAAGTCTTGATTTTTAAATAGTACCACAAACAAATAAATGCATCAGAAATCACTTCTGCACATTGTTCATAATAATATCTCGTTCACATAAACTTGTAAGCACACATTGACATTTAAATAATTTAAAAAGCCATAATTTTTTTGTCTCAAGAGTGTATAATAGCTTTAGTTATCCCTGCATCTCAATTGTCTTGTGTTGTACATGATAGAACAGTGCCATACAGTATGTGTCCAACTTAAGAGCTGCATTGTCTGTGATTAATGATAGGACAGGTTGGTCCTACTCGACAGCATAATCAGATTACCAACCTGCACTAATCTGTCTGCGCAAGTCAGAGGAGTATGTGGTGCAAGTCAGAAAAAATCTGTTCCTTCTTTTTTTAGGGTTTTTGCCTATTTCAAGCAAATAATAAAATTTAAGCAAATAATTAAAAAAAATGATCTCAGCTGTTTTTTATTTTATGATGCCGATGGTCACATTATGATATAGACATTATACTTTATGTAGTGGTCGTCCAAATCAGTATTGCATTTATTTTTGCTGAATATTTAACTTAATAAAACCGTAATAACATATTTACTAATTTATTTGGTACAAATAAAGCGAAACAAAGCTTTTATGGCATGCATTCTTGGATATTTTTTCCTCACAAGTTTTGTCAGAAAGCAGTGCATGTAACATTTGAGAAATCAGCATTTCTTGAAAACTCCAGTAAGTTTCTTTCTCTAGTTTCTTTATTTTAACAAGTCAACATTCATTATTATTTATTTAAAGAAAAGTGATGTCAGAGCGACTATGTCTTACTGACAAATGAATGTTTGAAAGCAAAAAAATTAATGCACCTCTGACATGTGCTTCACAAATATAGGTCAAAGTCAGTTATACTTGTTGGATGATGTCTGGTGTGCATGGTGTGACGGATGTGTGGTAGTGGGTGAAGGTTTTGTATGTTGTTGTGATGTCCTGGATTCAAGCTGGTAAGGTGGGATGACGGGAAATCCAGAAAGCCTATTAGTTCCTAATAGCTATTTATACTCAGCATACTGCACTGGATCTCTCTCTCTCTCTCTCTCTCTCTCTCTCTCTCTCTCTCTCTCTCTCTCTCTCTCTCTCTCTCTCTCTCTCTCTCTCTCTCTCTCTCTCAATTCAATTCAATTCAATAATTGCTTTATTGGCATGACAAATGTTACAAATGTATTGCCAAAGCAGTTATAAAGTTTACATAAAAAGTAACATACAAATATAATAAAAAAGTACACACAGTAAATAGTAGTATTAAAAAAAGAACATGATGTTTATATATAATAATTAAATAAAATATCAACAATACATCATATTATTTAATATATCACATTAATATTCAATATTGTATATTATTATTCAACATATATTATTCATACAAATCAATACAAAAATAGATCTTTCTCTATCTCTATCTCTCCCTCTCTCTCTCTCTCTCTCATACAAACAACAACAACAAAAACATATTTAATTTAAACCTGAATCACTAATGCGACTATTTGCATTATTGTACGCGCAAATCCCTGCAGTTTCTTCTGTTTTTATGCCAAATCAGTCTAATGCATCTTTCTGAGTAATTCTGCCGTATAAACCCAGAAAAGCTTTAGATACTCTTGTGCAGATGTACATAGATTTGATCTTGAATGAGAGCAGATGATATACATTACTGAGCCATCAAGCACTTCTGATTATGTGCTGAGCGGCAGATTGCAGTGATGCATTTTGCACATATTTTGTTTAATAAATAGATATATTGTAACTATAAATGTGTTATATATTTTAAGTGCCATAATGTTGTTCCATAAAAAAGATTTAAAGAAAACAAATGCTACTACAAGACGTTTTCAGAGACTTTGGCTGCGTCCAAAATCGCATCTGCTGTATAGTACGCTAAAAACAGTATGTCCGAATCCATAGAATTCGAAAAACAGTATGCGAGAAGTTCCTGGATGACCTACTCCTTCTGGCAAGATTCTGAAGTGCGCATCGGATGCACGCTATGCTATCCCATGATGCACCGCGAGAGAAATGATGAATGCGAGTGAAGCGACACAGCTGAAGTGGGTGTTTCACGTGATCATGACAAAATAGCAAATGTAGTACGTCCGAGATCCCTTCATACTACTTTCATTCATACTGTATAGAATGTACTTTTTTAATGGTCAAGTAGTACGTTTGAATTCAAGTGCAGTACTTATTGAGTAGTAGGCGATTTCAGACGCAGCCATTATCTTGAATATAAGTATATTTTGACTTTAATAATTTGCTAAAAGTGAAATGTTTTAAAATATATTTGTCTGTTGTTCTTTTGTAATGTATGCATGATTCTCTTGAAGTATGTAGAGTATGAGTGATTAGCAATCTAGGTTTTTTTTATTTTGCATGCAGACACCAGATATTGATGTACAATTTTTATTAAGTTAGTTCTTTACGTTATAAAGTTTATGTATTTATTATTATTGATTTTATTGATTTATATATTGTTATTATATATTATTATTGATTTATTATTGATTATATTATTATTGATTTATTGATTTTTATTGATTTAATCAGGTGACCCCTGATTAATAAAGAGACTAAGCTGTAAAGTATATAAATGAAGTGTTTATTATTTGTTATAGAATAAATAAATATATAGAAGAAATAATATTTTTGTGGAAAAGGTGCATTTACTATTAATTCATACTGCCTTGAGCAAAGGAAACATCATTTTATTTTGTCTATTGTAGAGGTGTGTAAACTTTATGGAGGTATTGAAGCCAAAACTACAATTTTAGATCAAGGTGACCATGTGTCCATTTTTCTTAGACATATCATTAAAATGCATCCAGGATTGGCCTTTGCATTCTACAGCCATCATTAATTGTATGCATTTTTGCATTAGTTTTAGTTTGGTAGGTAGATCATGTACATATGCAAACATTTGCAAGTGCATTTCAATCCCCTAGCACCAAGACTACAACCGAGAGAGAGAGAGAGCAGCAGCTTTTATGTACCTGTCAGTGGGTGGCATATTGCTCCTGAATAGTAAAAAATATTATTTCAACTGATTTTTAATTTTACTTTAATCTATTAAACAACAATGCCATGTAAAACTGTGTTAAATGGGAAACATATTTTATTTATTTGTTATTATTTTTTTGTTGAGGGACAAAAGTTTAATGGGCACAACATAATTACTTGATGCATTTACATTTAGCAACATAGTTTCTACTATCTACTACATGTATGATACAATGAGTTTTGTTGAATTAATGTGTGTATGTTTGTATTTGTCAGGTGCAGCACAGGATCACTGGGCAGGTGATGGCTCTGAAGATGAACACACTGGCCAGTAACAAAGCCAATATGCTGAGAGAGGTGCAACTCATGAACCGACTCTGCCACCCCAACATTCTCAGGTGTGAGATAAAACTGGAAGTAATTTCGTCTGTATGCATGGTACTACTCAGTTCATTACTTAGCTGCTGGAACCTATGATATAAATGATGTTTTACTTGAGTTTTTTGTTTAATGTGATGAGAATGAAGTATACTATTAAATGTATAGGTAATAGGTATTTCAGTATAGTCCATTACACAAGCAGTACAATGCAATAATGGATCCTGGCAAAATATGCACATACCCAGTGAGTGTGCTCGGACGTGCATCATGCTTTTCAGGTATAGTGTGGACGGAGATCATATTTTGCTGCACTAGTGTAAATGGCACCTAAGTTGAACCCCCTTTTTGCCAATAAATCTGCCTTCATTTTCAAGGCAAAGAGTCAACGAGGTGCTATAAAGGTTTCTCAGAGATTTTGCAGCTGCTGTAGATTGTATATTTACAATGGTCGGCTGCATATTCATGATTTGAATCTCCCGTTCCTCCACATTCTAAAGATGCTCTATTGGATTGAGATCTGATGACTGTGGAGGCCACATGTGTATAGTAAACTCATAGTCACCTTCAAGAAACATTGATTATTTGATCTTGGCCATCACAAGATAAGTACACTTTGGTCATAAGGGGGAACATGGTCAGCAACTATACTCAGGTAGCCTGTAGTGTCTAAACCTTGCTTAAACAAACCAACAACCTAAAATATTTATACAAGCCAGGATGGATCCATGCTTTCATGTTGTTATGCCAAATTCTGACCCTACCATCTGAAAATAGAAGCAGAAATCGAGACTAATCAAACTTATTCCTCTATTTTAGTGAGCCTGCTTGAATTTTAGCCTCATTATTTTGCTTAGTGGTTTGATCTTCTTCTGTTGTAGCTCATCTTCTTCAAGGTTTTGTTTGTTCAGAGAGGTTTTTCCAAAGACCTCAATTGTAATGAGTGCTTAATTGAGTTACTTTTGCATCAACAAGGCCCACAACTCTGGATATTGTATTTTAAGAGCATTTACCTTGTACTCTTGAGAGTTGTACATGAAAATCTCAATAGATCAGCAGTTTGTGTAATATTCAGACCAGACTATGCCATGTTTAGAGTCATTGAAATCACATTTCCTCCCCTTTTTGATGCTTAGTTTGAACTTTAGCAGATCATCTTTAATCTGTTTACATGCCTAAATGCATTGATTTTCTCCCATGTGATTGGCTGATTACTTACATTAAAGGCATGGTACACCCAAAAATTTCTTCACCATTTCCTTCCTGGTTCTAGATGTTTATGAATTTGTTTCTTCTGTTGAACACAAAACAAGATGTTTTGGAGAATGTTGGAAAAAGCAGCCAATGACCTACACAGTAGAAACAATAATCAATAGCATTGGACATTTTTCAAATGTTCTACAGTATATTTTCCATTGTGTTCAACAGAAGAAACTCAAACAGGTTTGGAACCAGTGGATGATGAGTAAATGATTTAAATTTTTGGATGAACTATCCCTTTAACAGTTAGTTTAACAGATGCACCCAATACAATAGCTATTTGATTAAATAAATCAAATTTTAAGTATCCAAATTTTTAAAATGCTTCTTCACAAAAATGTTATGGTTCTATACTCACCATTATGTCTTTCTCAGGTTTTTGGGGGTGTGTGTTCATGAAGGACAGCTTCATGCTCTTACAGAGGTAAGACATTGTGCACTACAGGAGTTAAAGGACTTCCTTGTTTATGAGATAATAACTATAATGTCACTACATTGCAGTACATAAATGGTGGCAACCTGGAGCAGCTGCTGGACAGTGACATATATCTGTCATGGACTGTGAGAATCGGTCTGTCCCTTGACATTGCTAGAGGACTGCAGTACCTTCACAGCAAGGGCATTTTCCACCGAGACCTTACATCAAAGGTACAGACACAACTGTTGGAGCATCTATGTTTACTCACTTTGTTCTTTGACACAACTGTTGGAGCATCTATGTTTACTCACTTTGTTCTTTCGACATAGAGATGCAGGACAAAAAATAAGGTTAAGATGAGGAGAGGATGAGACTGAACAGAATATTTAAATATACGCTGTAACACTCTTTTACAGAATTGTCTGGTGCGTTGTGAAAATGGTGCTTTTACAGCTGTGGTTGGGGACTTTGGGCTGGCAGAGAAAATCCCTGATTACAGGTCAGTATGTCTCTTATCCTTCATAGAAATAATACAGATTTTCTAAAACACTCAAACCTTAACACTAGAGCTATCGAGGCGGCCATTTAACCATTTTAATTTTTGTAATTTAATAAATTGTTATGTTGAAATAAAACCCACTTATCTATAATTGACTTTTCCCAAATATGTTTATTTCTTTCAACCTTTGTTTTTTTTATTCATAGTACAAAACACAAAAGAGCTATAAGTATTTCTACCTTTAATTTCCATAGTGGTATCTGCTTCTTTTCCCTGTGACTTTGAATATGCATGTCTCTGTTGCCTAGCAACTAACAAAAACATAACTTTATGAGAGCAAACAAATGATTTTACTTCAGACATGTCTTTCATAACAAGATTTTCAGTGCCGTGAAAAAAACTTGCTCTACCACTTGTGGAAATTAAGATGAGAGTTAGGTGCGAATCTTCGTTGATGGTCTCATAGCTATTTAAGTCATCATAACTATAAGCTGCATTACCAAAAAGATCATGTTTTCAGGGTTATGACTTATTAAAATAAGATGACAGACATTCAAAGGTTACTTTTAATAAAAGAAGCTTTGAATTTAAATCTGACATGACAATATGACTTCTTATATGAGAACGATCAGAATGAACGATAGGGTAATTCTAGTACTCATAGAATTCTGGTACTAGGCTCATTTTACAACTCCACTAGGGTTAAGCAGTTATCATTTTCTATTCATTCAGCTAATCTGGCAGGAGCACTTTTAGCTTAGCTTAGCGTCAATCATTGAATCTGATTAGACTATTTGCATCCAACTTTAAAAAAAATCATAAAAAAAGTTTTGATAATTTTCCTATTTAAAGCTAGACTCCTCTGTAGTTACATTATGTAGTACATCATACAGACCATTTCAATGTGGTGATGTAATTGGCCCATGAAAATTTACATATCAAACTATTTCATTACTGTAACAAAAGGCAATACAATCATAACTTAATGTTAAAACAGCTATCATAACATTATCAGTCATTACCAGTATCAGTATGTGGCTCTCTTTGGATTTCCGGAAGCATTAAAAATGTAGAACTGGAAATATATTGGGACCACTGTTTTTGTTTGCATCCCTCAAAATGGTATATACGTCAAATTTATTTATTTATTTCTTTGTTGAGTGAATTCTAATGGTCTTATCTAATTCAATGATACATGCTAAGCTAACATAAAAATGATTTCACCAGACCCAGAGATCAACTGAATGGATTTCACAATGGCAAAACTCTAGTGGTCTTGTAAAAAGAGCCTATTTAAAAAAAAAAAAAAAAAACTGTATTATTTTTTAATGTGTTTATTTTTTATTGTTCACAAAAGAATATATTTTGAAGTTGAAAGTTGAAAATAGCCGTTAATAGTGTTGGGGTCGAGTCTACCTTCGTTGAGTCCAAGTGAAGACCAAGTCCTTAACCAGTCAAGTGCAGTGCCAAAAATAAATGCTGGCAGCAGAGTTCAATAAACTCCTGTCTTAATTTCATGCTGTCATTTATTAATTTTTAATCTCTTTATTCGTGTTGTGGATGATGTGGACTCGACGCTACTTGTGATAGTTTTAGAGTCCAAAATGTCCAAGTCCGAGTCAAGTCCAAGTACAAGTTCACCACAGAGTCTGTGACCAATCAAAATTGGACTCGAGTCTGAGTCCAAGTTCAAGTAACTGAACTCTAGCCATTGACATCCATCATAGGAAAAAATAATACAGAACTCAATTCCTACAGATTTCCAGAACTCTTTAAAATGTCTTCTTTTGTTTTTCATCGAAGAAAAAAGTAAGAAATGGAGGGCAATTAAAATATGTCAGAATTATCATCACTATCAATTTTCTAAGACTGTATTCACAATACCTTTCCAAATATAGCCCAAAAATGTATTAAACAGAGGTGTATAACATGTCTAACTTGTCTACAGTGATGGGGTTGAAAAACAACCTTTAGCCGTTGTGGGCTCCCCCTACTGGATGGCTCCAGAAATGTTAAGAGGAGAGCTGTACAATGAGAAGGTATTCTGCCTTTAAAAACTCAGCATTACACTCTTGCTTGTGTGCTTGTGTCACTTTATTTACGCTGTTTTCATATCATAGGTGGATGTCTTTGCATATGGAATAATCCTTTGTGAGATTATTGCTCGAATTGAGGCTGACCCAGATATCCTCCCACGGACAGAGGTACATACAACTGTACAGCAGAACATGAAGCACAGAATCAGGCTTAGAATCAAGCAGTGCTTTACCAAATATACAAGCTTTGAGTCAGGCAAATAAGATTTTCTTTGAAATATTATTTTAAAGCTAAATTTAATCAAGGGCAAGTCTTAGACCAGGGGAATCAAACACATGGCTTGCAGGCTGTAAATGCATAGGATAACATGTGAAGCTCCTGAGTACAGATTTTGCAGTATGTGACATTGTGATGTGTAATTAAATTTTGAGAGGTTTATGTCAGTGTACAGTACCATAGGTTATACAGCTGCATAACTAATGTGTTTACTTGATGCAGAAAGTCTGTTGTTTATAGTCTAAAATTGCATTAAATGAAACAAAACTAGTCATAAGTATACTTACAATATACACCCACCAGCCACTTTATTAAGTACACTTTACTAGTAGAGGGTTGGACCTCCTTTTGCCTTCAGAACTGCCCTAATCCTTTGTGGCATGGATTTAACAAGGGGCTGGAAATATTCCTCAGAGATTTTGCTCCATATTGACATGACAGCATCAAGCAGTTGCTGCATATTGGCTGCACATCCATGATGCGAATGTCAGCAACAATACTCAGGTAAGCTGTGGCATTGACATAATGCTCAATTGGTACTAATGGACCCAAAGTGTGCCAAGAAAATATCCCCACACCATTACACCAACACCACCAACCTGAACCATTGATACAATTAAGGAGGGATCCATATTTTTTTGTTGACGCCAAATTCTAACCCTACCATCCAAATGTCTGAGCAGAAATTGTGACTCATTGGACCAGGCAATGTTTGTCCAAACTTCTATTGTCCAATTTTGTTGAGCCTGTGTGAATTGTAGCCTCAGTTTCCTGTTCTTAGCAGACAGGAGTGGCACTCGGTGTGGTCTTCTGCTGTTGTAGCCCATCCACCTCAAGGTTGGACGTGTTGTACATTCGGAGATGGTCTCCTGAATATCTCAGTTGAAATGAGTGGTTATTTGAGTTACTGTTGCCTTTCTATCAGCTTGAACCAGTCTGGCCATTATGTCTTGTTAGATATTTTCTCTTTTTCGCATCATTCTCTTTAAACCCTAAAGATGGTTGTGCGTGAAAATTCCAGTAGATCAGCAGTTTCTTAAATACTTAGATCAGCTCATCTGGCACCAACAACCATACCACATTCAAAGTTACTTAAATCACCTTTATTCCCCATTCTGATGCTCGGTTTAACCTCCAGCAGATCATCTTGAACATGTCTACATGCCTAAATGCATTGAGGTCCTGCCATGTAATTGGCTGATTAGAACTTTACAGTTGGACAGGTGTACCTAATAAAGTGACCAGTGAGTGTGTATATGTATGTGTGTGTGTGTGTGTGTGTGTGTGTGTGTGTGTGTGTGTGTGTGTGTGTGTGTGTATATATATATATATATATATATATATATATATATATATATATATATATATATATATATATATAACCTGAATTCTTAATGATTAATAATAATAATAATTCTTAATAAAAAGGTTTCCATTGGTGTATGGATTGTTCATTGTATGGTTCTTCATGAAACATGACTGTACTAATCACATTTGACAAAAAGAAAAATTAATAATTTTGACCTAGATGTATTTTGATTTTATATGTATTCAATGTATTTTGAATGATTGACAAAAATATACTTGTGCAATTTAAGTCGATATTTGTGCTCCAGGGTATTATGGTATTATTTACATTATACTTGTGCTTATATTAACCAAGTAATGCAGTGATGAATCTACATCTAAATAAAATAATCTTCTGCAGTTTTAATGTGTTGTCTCCCTCTGGTGGAGAAGCAGCATGTTGCATATTTCCACAAAAATACACTGTTATTGTTTCTTTTAAGCAAAAAATGTACAAACCAATTGTATATTAATAATATTATATAATTATCCAACATCGTTTGTGCTGTTTCTGCAATGGTGCAAGTCTGAAGATGTCTGTCCAGTGTAGTGCATACTGTAAGAAATATGACTTTTCTTATTGTAGGATTTTGGACTGGATGTGGACACATTTGAGCATATGGTGGGAGACTGTCCACCTTCATTTCTTCAAATGGCTGTCGACTGCTGCAATGTAAGCTATATATACATAGACAATTAAACTAACATTTCACATTCCCAGAGTTAAGTACTGAAGTTATTTTATATTTGCATTTTCATATTTGTTATTATGTTTCTGTGATAGATGAATGCAGACAGTCGTCCTGCCTTCTCTGAAATTGTAGTGATGCTCGAGAGGATAGAAAGAGAACGAGTGAAGAGTGAAATTCCAGTCATCCTGGGTGAGTACAAGTAAAATTCTATCATGGTTGACAGTAATATTGGAGTGGAATGAGTTCGTATTTATAACTATCATTTTCAGTCAGACATAAATATTCGAACATTTGTGATACTTTCGGGTTTTTGGGTTGCACTGTTTTACAGTTTTGCGGGTAAGCACTATGTACTTACCATATCATTACATAAAATGGGAAATAACTAGTTACTATCACTAAACATAACCCTGAACATAACTCTAATCAATGCAGTTAGGTTATATGACCCAATGATTTCTAAGTGACTACATTATAATTACACATTAAGAACATTTAAGCCTGGTTTATACTCCAAGTGTCTGCTAGTTTGCTTGAGTGCGTGCTGCAAATGTGATGTCATCGCTGTGTTTGCAGAGGTTCGATTTGAGGATGCGCGACATGATTTCCACTGGCGGAGCTCACAAATTTTTTTGAGACTTGAGCAAGCAGTTCGTGCGGTGCTGTGTTTGATTTGAGTTGAATATTTTATCTGAAACCGTACGACTGTACAGACATCTTTATGATGTGGTCCATGCAGAATCATAGGGATAACCAGATGATCAATAATTCTTGGCTAGAAATTGCAACAGTCGTTGAAAAGGAAGATGGCTTTTGTAAAAGTTCGGAAAAACCTGAGGGATAAGTTTAAGTCAAGCGAGGCCATGGCAAAAGTAGAGACCCAGGTGGTTTTAATAAACAATTACAGAAATATGTTTTTCCACCATTTTTTTTACATTGATGCAGCTATATATTACAATTTTACATTTAAAACAATTTATTAATTACAAAAATATAATTAAGGAACAAATTGTTTATTTTATAACTGGAAAGGAATATTTGAACCTATCCATTTACAATACGCTGAAGCCCTGTTTTTCTAGGCTTTATTGGAGATAATGGTCAGAAATGTTGGACCATTATTGCCTTTTTGCATAAGTAGAGGACAAAAACTAGCCAGACAGTAATGTGTCAATTGTGGAGTGGGCTAAATCTAAAAAAGTCTGTATTTTTTAGTAAGTGTACCTATTTTGCTTTTATTCTTGCCATAATAAAAGATATATTTGTATATTTGTTCTCGTCATTAATATTTAAATAAACTTTAATAGGTAAAACTGTCTGAGATATGAACAAAAGCAAGTGATGGATTAAAGTTTGATTTAAAAATCTTGAATTGTTACACATATCTTTATAATCATTAAAAATAAATTATAAAAATAATACAAATAATTAGTTTAAAACAGTTAATGATATTAATGATATGAAGTAGTTCCCGAAACGTTCTACTTCTCTGTTTATCCGTCTGCTTTTATGGTGGGTTTCTTTTGACCTCCCCCTGACATTTTAAAGAATATCACAACGGCGAACACAGCCTTATAAAAGCCCGTATAAAAGCTTTGTCCATTTTGTGAGGTGCACGCTCAGTCAGCAGAGGTGCAGACGTGGCGCCAGGCGAAAGTATAAATCAGGCTTTACTTTAACGTTCAGCCTGTGTTTCAGAGAAATCTCTCGCTCATGCACACTAAGGCAGAATAAATACAAGTGAGAAACTATGAAACATTACTTTTTTCAAGATAACTAATGCTTTGCTTGACCAAGCATACATTCAATTTATAAAGTGACAGTAAAGTAATTTATTACAAAAATAAATGCCATCCTCTACTTTTTCTATTGTAGTTTCCTTAAAAATATTTATACAGGACAGCGGTTTTCAGCATTTATGAGAATTATTTCTGAAGCACTAAATAAGCATTTTTTTAATCGTGTGGCATTGTATGGCATGGCATTGTATGTAAATTCTGCTTAGTCATCACAGCAATAGACTACATTTTTAGTATATTAAAACATTTAAATATTAATACATTAAATGTAAAGTAGAAGCACTCTGTTTACCACACTTTCTTTACCGCACTTATGCTTATGAAACACAGGGAAACTTTTTGAGCAATGTTGCCAGGTCAATTTTGCAGACCAATGTTGCTTAGCCACTTTTCTACATACTGTAGAATGGGCGACTATATTGTATCTGTAATCCACTGACCTCATTAGTTGTCCATGTCTCACCTGGTTGCCCATTTGTTTGCCTAACAACATTGCTCAGAAAGTTGCCCTGTTTATCATCAGCATTAAATAATTGTTTTCAGTACAGTCAGTTCACAGACAACCAATGCTTGTTGTGATTTCTTCAGAACCCATTGCCATTGACGTCAGCCCATATCGAAGGAGAAGCTCGCCATGCCATCCCTGTGACCAGCGCCTGTCCCGCAGCCAGTCAGATATGCTTCCTCCTGCCACTTCCCCATGTTTAGGCACACCTGCAAGGGTCAACCCATTCTCTCTTCGGCAAGACCTCAACGGTGGCCGCATCAAGCTGTTTGACACCCCTAGCAAATCCGTCATTTCCCTTACCTTTACCCTTCCACCACCTCCAGACCCCTCTGCGTCTCCACCGCTGAGCGGGAGCCCAGGGCTTCGAGGACCCCCTCGAAGGTGTCGGTCCCTGCCCTGCACCCCTGAACTAGGACGACAGTTACCCTTCAGAGATCAAGAGGTAGAAGAAGATCGGAGTGAAGAACTGGGCCAGGAAACGAAAGACAAAGAGTTGGAAGGACAACAAGATGCGGTGGAGGACTCAGGCCTGGTTCTGGACTTAGATATGGTGTCTTTAGAACGGGTTGAGGAGGAAGAGGAGGATGAAGAGGTGGAGAAAGAAGGACAAAGTCTCACCGAGCCCATGGACTGCAGTAGCTCACCTGACACGACTGAAGGAAATGTTTCAGGGAAGCGTTTAATCAGCGGATCATCTTATTCCTCGTCCTTGCAGTCCAATGGTTGGGCTACACCCATCTCTAATGGACCACCATTATTACCTCCTCTTCCTCGTTTGGACAATAATAATGGAGTTCTGAGGCCTGGACGTCCATTTGCATGGGTGAGACTGAACGGGTACCGAGGCCCTGCTCCAGAACCTTTACCGCCTACCGAACAAGACGATGTGATTTCGTGTCCAGCCTGCTGTCTGGCCGGCTTCAGCTTCCCTTCCTTGTGCCTGCGTGGAGCTCCTCCATCACGCCGTGGGCCTCCACGAAGACCCTACAGGACCTTTAACGGAGGGGATGCATCCACAGCCACAGCAAAGGGACTGCTCTGTCGGGGAGCGACAGGTCTGGCTCCGTCCACTGCATCGTGTGAGCCAGGGTTACCTCTACCAGAGGCCCAAACCTAAAGACGACCACTGCGACATCTCAGAAACTGCACCATATTCAGAACGCAGCGCAGTCAGGTCGCATCTCTGATGTCAGTATGGATATCTTTCTGGATGCTGTGCGGGTCGAACTGAATCAAAGGGATTGTTCACCCCAAAAATGTCATTGTAATTCTGCGTAGGCCAGTTTATATTGCACTGACCAAACAGAGAGCCTGCTTTTGTTTGATTAGCGTGTTATTCCTGTTGGCATGTGCTGCCATTGGTTGCTTATTTGTGCCAGTTGAACTTGTTCATTAGGCATTTGATGGGTTTTAGAGCGTCTGAGATGTGGCGTGTTGTAATATGGTGATTATCCACATTGGTTGGAATCTGTTGATGCAAGTTAAATTGCCGTTTCAAAGTCCACCGTATATTGAATTAAACATTGTGGTACGGTTTAGTGAGTTGGCTAAATTGCGATTTTGTTCAACAATAGAGCACTTTAAACACAGATATTGTTTTTTAATTTATACAGGTTTAAAAACAATGTTTAACACTCAAAGTGAAGTTTATTTATAAACAAATTTCAAGAGAATCATGTGCTTATGATTGTCCTCAGTCGTTCCAGCATCAGCTCATGATTGATTCTCCAATCAGATAATTTCTAACTCCCTATAAATAATCAGAGTTTTCCTATCTCAATATCTTTGTCTTGAAGGACCCCCCTACCCACCCCTACTTTCCCTCCTTTTCAGATGGGCGACACGGCGGCCCAGTGATTAGCACTGTTGCCTCACAGCAAGAATGCCTCTGTTTTAAGTCCCTACTAAACCAGACATTTCTGTGCAGAGTTTCACTTGTTCTCTCCGTGCTCGTGTGGGTTTTTCCCCATGTTTACCAGTTTTCTCCTAAAGTCCAAATAACACGCAACCTAAGTAAATTGAACACACAAAATTGATACCACAGTCAAGCTCTTAGCGAGTACACCTCCCCTCAGTCATCCATATCCATCATTTAGCTAGAAATAAGCCGGGGGAGTTCATCCAGATCTACTTGAGCTAAAACTCCCCTCTTCCCCTGCAACAGGAGGGAGCCCAGGGCTCAAGGATCTCATAAGGTCAAGTCTCTCTCCCGGGACAGCATGCCAAACAAGCTTTTATTATCAATCATCGGCTAAGTGTGAACTCTTGAAATAATAAAAAGTTGAGCTTTTGAAGATATGACAAATTTAATAAAAATATGACAAGTCTGCAGGAAACTCCTGTATATTTCTAGCTCAAACAAAAGGTGTACTAATTCTTGAAAAGTACACATACTGCAATTCGTAAGGAACTAAACATTCTTTCATAATATAAAATATCACAATGGAGGTTTTTTGCAGCATAATGTTTTTGTTTTGGGGTGAACGATCCCTTCAAACATGTGTATAAGACTGGGATGAATGTGACGAATGAAAGGCATGCTGGTTCCATAGTGCCAGTTCTTGATCATCATTCTTTTGTACTGTAATTCAGAATAACTTAAATCATTACTCTACAAAAACAAGCTGCTTTTTATTGTGTGCTTATTTTTTCGGGACTGATTCAAAGCCACTGTGTTTGACAGAAAATACTGTTTGTTATAAGAGAGACCTGTGTGAAAATACTGGCATGTCGAAGCTTTTTAGTGGACTATCTCATGTTTTTATTTATTAGGTAAGCATTCCTCTGAAAGACTGAAAGTGCTCTTCACTTGTCTGTGAGAGTGGATAGGATATGTGCCACTGGGGTACTGATGTCAGACATTTGTTATTACATTTTTGTGATACGTCCATGTTTAGATGCAATGTATGCAGTAACTTATTGTAATTCTGTAAAATGTACTGTTTAATAGGCATTTTTTAATGAAAACTTCCACATTTTGCGTTTTACACAAATGATGTGTAGGAGATTTGTAAAGTATATGAGTTTATATCTCCCCCTAGTGGTCTGGAAGATGTACTCTCGTTAGATCAATGCTGCTGTTATTTAAAAGAAAGACAAAACAGATTCCTCTCACGAGTGATAATAGAGGACGTTTACCTTCACGTTTAAGCTTTTTGTGATATTTAAAATATGGAATTGTATTTAAAAAACAAAAGAGGATCTTGCACAAAGTGTTTCCTAGTGCCACTGACATTTACTCAAGACGAATATCACATGATATCAACAAACCTGCTTAGTCTACATGTTCACAGGAATCTAGTTGCACATTGGATCTGTTTTAGTCTGAAACCTTACCTTCATATTCAGGCTAAAATGAACTTTTACATTCGTTTACCAATAATCACAGACAGTCTGATCATTTCCTCATGCTTGTGTATTTACATCTGCTAATGAGACGAGCATTGGAAGAATCTGCATGCGATTCTGTACTGTACAAAAGAGTGATCTGTACATAGCAGTGCATGACAATAAGCAAGAAACTGTTTAAAGCGTGTTAAAACTTCCCTTCAGGCTGGCATCAGAGGTGAAGTTGCCATTTTAGATCTGAATTAAACCAATTCTTAAATTGGTTTAAGAAGTAAGCTATTTTTTCAATAGGTTTAAATGAATGGACTCTTCCCAAACGTGTACAGTTTGTATTGCTAATCAATGAAGCATACAATTGGCTTGTAAAACTCAAAATGCTGATAATAAAGCTGGATTGAATCTGACAAATTTATTCATGCCCAAGAATAAAGCAATTTGATAATGTAACTGTAATTGTAAAGCACAGACATTCAAAACTTGCCTCCTTTGTGTCAGTGATGAAGTGATGTTCTAGCCGACGGGACACTGATGGTCTTTCTGACACGTTACTGTGTAAAAATTCATTTTTTTCTAGGAAAGTTTCTTTCTCTTTGAAAGAAAAGCACTTATGATTACTCTTAGTTCTGGGGAACAGCAGCTTTAATAAATGTCACTGAGTTGTTATTTATGAAAATGTCATTAATTAAAAAGACTGAATGTTATGCGTCTGGACTTTTTTTATTCATTCATTCATTTTTATTCGGCTTAGTTTCTTCATTCATCAGGGGTTGCCACAGCAGTATGAACTGCCAACTTATTCAGCACGTTTTACGCAGTGGATGCACTTCCAGCTGCAACCCAGTACTAGGACACATCCATACACACTCATCCACACACACTACAGACAATTTAGCTTATTCAATTCACCTACAGTGCATTACTTTGGACTGTGGAGGATACCGGAGCACACGGCGGAAACCCACGCCAACACAGGGAGATCATGAAAACTCCAAACAAAAATGCCAACTGACTCAGCCGGTTCTTACTGTGATGCGACAGTGCTAAACTAACAAATCCTAGGTGGCAAAGTGTTGAAGAAAGGCCTGATGCTTCAGGATAGATTGTATGTATGAAGATCTGCAAGTTCAATCAGCATAACATCAGCATTAGTCATTAGTAAGCCTGGACTAGCATGCTGTTTTTTTTTTTTAGCAGGGCTGGTTCATGGTAATTTTAAAACTTGGTTCTTGATAAATAGAAAACTTGGTTAACAAATGAACTTTCATGTTGTGTTGGAGATGTTTTTCTCCACTATGGAGCGCTGTTGAGTCTTAATTTGCTCACAACTTTCTCTGTTTTAGCAAATGGAATGATTTTTGTGACAAAAATTATTTATCATTCATTCATATTCTTTTTCAGCTTAGTTACTTTATTAATCAGGGGTCGCCCCAGTGGAATGAACCACCAACCTATCCAGTATATGTTTTACACAGTGGATGCCCTTCCAGCAGCAACCCAGCACTGGGAAAGATAAATCTTATTTTATTTTATTTTATTTTATTTTTTGTTTTATTTTATTTTATTTATTTATTTCGCCTTTTTTTAAGCGGATAGAACAGTATTTCAGACAGGAAGTGAAGTAGTAGAGAGAGAAGGGGGTAGGGATGGGAAATGTCATTGGGGGATTTGAACTCGGGACGTCCTGAAGTGTTACTGCACCATATATCAGCACGCTAAACACTTATTGCGCTGATGACAAATCTTATTTTGACACATACTTTGGGAAAATGCTTTAAAATAAATAAAAATACAATACACTGAGGGTAAATTTACATTAGTTATATTGAGTTAGATGGGGTATCTGCTTCTTAAGTGTGACGTCACTTGAAGTGGCTTCCGAGTCCAAGTGCTCTATCAAACTGAATGGAGAGACTCAACAAATGGTAATAATAAACATTTACAAAGCGCTGTAATACTTTCTAAATTCACGATTGCAATATATATATCCATGCCTAATATCCGATGACCAGAAATTGATTCATTATTTATAAATTGTTCAATTATTGATGTTTGTCATGCAGCATATACAGAGACTGTAATGTACAGCATGATTTTATATAAAATTCACTTTAAAGTGTGATAGGACTAAAAAGTGGCCATAATCGAATATTTTCCCAATTCAAATGAGTAGCGGCTTGTACCCAGAAACCGTATTTCATACGTCACTGATATGTTATGACTTAACAAGCATATAGTGTGTGTGTGTGTGAGTGAGAGGCCTCTGTTCCCTTACCTTTATACGTCTGAGAAAATTAAAATAAGCACCTCAGCTCTCAGAACTACATGAAGTAAAAATTTTAAATTTGCTGTTATGCTCCATATAAAAGGCAGAAACTAAGCCTTTTTTGCTCAGGCCTTTCCAAAGGGTTAGTGGATGCCAACTGATTATCCACGGTAATGACAAAATGTACCTCTTCCTATAACAGGGAAAACCACCAACAATCAAGAATGCATAATTATATGGTGTCTTAGTTCAGAAATCAATAAAAAAATATCATTATAATGGAAGTCAAGGGTGCATGAACAGCAAACGAGGAGGAAAAAATAAATATGCTCCACAAAAAACTAACAATGCATCAAAGCCAATGTTGTTACAAATCTTTCACATTTTCAAGACTGTGATAAGGTAAAAATATATATCCAAACCAGCTTAGATATTTAAAATATAAAAATTTGTCTGTGTGTTTTCCCCTATATGAGTGACATCAGAAACTTGGCAATTAAAAAGTCAAAATCCTGTTTTTTTTTTAAACAGCATTAGCAGTTTTGATCAGAACTAAGGTTGATTAACTGATTAATTACAAAATATTGTCAGATGCATTTTTTATAGTGGACGTTTTCATCCCAAACATAATGTAGTAGTAAACATTTGAGCAATGCACAAGGATTAAATGTTCTTACAAATCCCTTAATAAGATAATAATAACAATAATAATAATAATAATAATAATAATAATAATAATTTTTAGCTATAAAGCACCTTTCCAGAGCTCAATGACACTTTACAAAGAATGCAACAAAATAACGTGCAATTAACATGATCTAAATGAATAGGGAAAAGGTGAAAAAAATATGTTCACCTTAAGCTTAAAGGTGCTATATGTAAGTTTTTGTCTAGCTTAAAAATACCTTAATATGCTTGCAGATATTGAAGAAATTTGCTAAGTGCACATTCTTGCTGATCTGAAAAACATTGATAAAGTCAGATATTTGGCTTTTAATATGTGCGTTACGTGCTGGAACGGCTGTCTTTATTTTGTTTCTATTAATCAGTCCAATGCCAGCTTAGAAAATTATATTCCAGCACCCGGGTTGTCTTGTTGGAAAACTGCATATTTCATTCATTCAGTCAGAAAGGCTCTCAAACCATGTGTTCAAGACTGAATAGACTCTGAAATGAGACACAGACACAGAGTTCCACATGAAGTGGTTATTAATTAGCAAATAATATAAATATTATGAAAAATTGTCATACTGTGTCCTAACTTCACGCTTTGTGAGATTTGCACTAGACGAAACACAACAGAAATGTAAATACAGCCATTCAGAAGCACAGCATATGCACTCACTCACGAAATGGTAAGCTTTATAATCTAATTAATACATATTTATCCTTTTTAACATTATTAAATGTACACGCTGAATCTGTGTTGGCTTGCATTATTTTACAGTTCTAAAGTTCAGTTGCAAATGGTTTATTCTTTTTTTCAAGATCCTTGATTTCCTGCTGCTTTCAGTGGTATCGCAATAAATGTCATGCAAAATGGCTTCCAAACATTATTCATTATTATTATTATCATGTAACACTGAATAAATCACATGAGGTCTACCTGAGGTGATCACAGTTTATCCAGTTGTTCAGCTGCAAGAAAGAGAAGCTGTTTTTAAAATATAAATTCCAGGTATTGGTTAAGATAAAAACTTATTTTAATATGAAAATATTCATTTTATTGCCACCATTGCTTTTTTTCAGAACATGACTTAAATCAGCCTTAAATCTGCGTTTAGGCATTATTTTTAGGCATCTCCAGAAATCTCCATAACCTGCATTGCATTGAAACACTATTGTGTCTTACTAAACATGGATTACATTGTCTACTTCTGTCTCGTGCCTGCATCTTGTGTGACACAACAACAAAAATAGCTAAATATGTTGGGCAGGTTTTTTAAAATAGCTGCTTGCATGTTTTGTTGTTTTAAATTGGGTGGTTGTGTGTCTTCATTCCTTTCCTGGCGGCTTGCAAACACACTGAACAAGATTTTTTCTTTTAATATTAGATTGTTCGTTTGGAAAAATAAAAAAGGTTTTTCATTAAAAAAAAGTGTAATTAAAGATTACTTTTATAAATTAAAATAAAATTACTTTTTACTTTACTAATTACTTAAACAAAAATAACTTTTTTGTCAACTGTTACACAAATTTTGAAAATGTACTTGCTTGTGGAAATTTTAAGAAAGTCAGCCTTTAAATTATTTAACTATATAATGATGGTTTATGCTTATGGTTGAATTCTCAGAAAATTTCACACATAAAACAGTTCTGGAAGGTATAATTAGATGTTAAAACAACAATTAAATGTAATTAAAGAGCAGCATGGTTGCATTACAGCAAAAGATTTGCAGGTTCGAGTCCCATCTGGACCATTAGGCTTTTCTGTGCAGTTTTTTGGCTTTCCTATAAGAAGTGTCAGGATATTAGAGATGATAGTGCTGTTGATGTTGTTTCACATGCATTATATTGCATGTATACACTCACTGGCCACTTTATTAGTTACACCTTTCCAACTGCTCGTTAAGACAAATTTCTAATCAGCCAATCACATGGCAGCAACTTAATACATTTAGGCATGTAGACATGGTCAAGACGTCAAGATATGGATGAAACGTTCTGCTTTAGTCATACTGAGCATCAGAATGGGGAAGAAAGGTGATTTAAGTGACTTTAATCATGGCTTGGTGCCAGACGGGCTGGTTGGGGTATTTCAGAAACTGCTGAATGGTATTGTGTAATGGTATACGCAATTATTTTTGGCACACTTTGGGCAATTGAATACTGTACTCAAATGGCCTCCACAGTCACCAGAATTCAATCCAATAGAGCACCTTTGGGATGAGGTGGAATGGCAGATTGGCATCATGGATGTGCAGCTAACAAAACTGCAACAACTGTGAGATGCTATCATGTCAATATGGAGCAAAAGTCTCTGAGGAATATTTCCAGTACCTTGTTGAATCTATGCCACAAAGGATTGAGGCAGTTCTGAGGGCAAAAGGGGGTACAACCCGGTACTAGAAAGGTGTATTGTTGTATAATAGGTTATAATATTTAATAAGCAAAGATAAAGATGATCTAAAAGAAGAATGAATAAAAAATCTAACTTTATATATCAAAATAGCAATATACTGTACATACAAACTATTAAGGAATTAAATGAGCAACATCATCAAAATTATGGAAACAAGAGTCAAAAAAGTGACAAACTTTACAGGTCTCCAAACAAATGAACAAAAAATGATAATTTCAGCAGCATCCTTATATAGAGAATGATTAGAAATTGACACAACGGACTTCACCTAAAAATGCAAAGCTAAATGCAAATGATTGAGAATTTGAATGTTCTGCCTTAAGCTGATTTCCATGAGTCAAGGGTGCAAAATACTTTCAGTTTCACAGAACAAAACAGATGTGACTGTACTATTCAACACAATGACATAGCCTGAAGAGGTATATGTTCTATGTAGTGTAGGGGGGAAATGCATTTAAAAGTTCATGCAGACACCAACCCAGACTCTACTGACATATTATGCAGTACTGTAACCAAACTCTGCAATCTATGTAGAAATCACACTATTTGTGTATGATTTTTACCCCACTTGTTTTTTTGAATGATTTGGGAGTTTGGCATTTACCACCTCACAACTCCAACACCAAGTTTAATCAGTCTATTCATTTTTGAAGTTAAATTGACTATAAAGTGATGTTAAGAGTATGTTTTAGTTATTCTGTTTTCAACTTAAAATGGTAAAAAAGTAAATAAGTAAAAAAAAAAAACACTAGGTTCTACTACATGTGGTCAATTTTATGCATAATTGCTGCATTATTATGTGCTCTTTCTTTATAAGCGACCACAGTGAAATGCTATTCAGTTTCTAGAGAAAGCTAAATAATTTCATGTTTTTCAGACAGAAATACGCAGCGTAGCAGTATTGAAATGTGTGAAATACAATTGAAACTAAAAATTAGGCTATGCATAAGTTTAGACACGTCTTTGTGTAGATTTCAAAACCTGTAGTCACTTAATGCTGTTTGATTACAACACAAGTGTAATGATTAATGAAAATGATAGATAGCTGATTGCTAATTGTGATTCTTGTTGTGAACCAGAAAGTTGCAACAAGGGAACCTCAAACTATCTTCCTAATGACCTAAAATCTAGGATGATTCATCAACATGAATTAGAAGGATGCAAAAAGCTATCCCAAAGGTTTAAAGTGTCTATCTCCACAGTCGGAAATATAGTAAGAAAGTAAAAGGCCACAGGAACAGTTCTTGTAAAGGAGCTTGAAAGATGAGCTAGGCCAAGAAAATATCAGAAAGGCAAAGGCGAAGGATGGTCAGAATGGTCACAGACAAACTACAGACCACCTCTAGAGAGCTCCAGGAACATTTTGCTGCTAATAATGTCATTGTACATTGTTCCACAGCAAAGAACAGCTCAATGGAAGGTGATGCAGAAAAAGGTTTTCTTTTATTCTGCCAACAAGAAGAGTTGTTTGGGGTATGCATTAAGCCTGAACAAGCCTGAATCATTTTGGAAAAATATACAGTGAACAGATGCCACAACCATAGACAATTTGCATAATGGCAAAAGAACTCAAAGCAGTTTAGTAGAAGAACATGCTCCCTACTGTAAAATATGGTGTTTGATCAATCATGCTGTGTGGATGAGTGGCAAGGACAGGTACTGGAAACCTTATCAGAGTTAAAAGTCACATGGATTTCCACCCAGTATCAGCAGATTCTGAAGAACAATGATCAGAAATCAGTCAGGAGGCTGAAGGTACGGTAGGGTTGGATGTTTCAGGAGGACAATGACCCTAATCACAGTTCCAGATCCCAAGGAATTCCTGGTCCAACATGATACAATGTTCTAGAATGGCCATCCCAGTCTCCAGACTTAAACATCATTGCAAATCTATGGATTGATTTGAAAAGGGCTGTTCGTGCTTGAACCCATGAACTGAACTAGAAACATTTTGCAAGGAAAAATGGCCCAAAAGACCTTCATCAAGAACTAAGCGACTTATCCTTGATTACAAGAAGTGTCTACAGGCTGTTATTTTGAGAGGCGTCTGGATGCAGACCTGGTGCACTGCAATCTGAGCTGCATCCAATGCTTTTTAATAGGTTCACCTAACCCCACCCCTAACCCTACCCCTCACAGTGACGTCGCTTGCTCCATTTGAGTGCATTGTGTCTGACATTCCATTGCTGAGTGATGCAATCTCAGCTTGCATCATAAAGGCTGCATCCAGATACCATTGTTTATTTCAGCAAAAGGTTGCTGTACAAAAGATTGATGTCATTATTCTGTTGGGTTGCCCAAATTTTTGCATCTGTCTGTTTTTGATATGACTTAAATTGCATTGAATGTGTTGATTAAATAAATGTTATGTCACAACTTAAAATATAAAATGTATATAAATGAATTTGATGATTTAAAAGGCCAGCAGGCTATGGCTTGCAGTTATGAAAATGATCAGGGGTGGCCAAACTTTTGCATAAGTCTGTAAATAAGCTTCTAAAGTATTTTGACTATGACATGCAAAATGAAAGAACATAATTTATTATTCATAAACTGCCGAACTGGCTAGGGCGGTGACAAGCATTACTCACCACAGTCATATTTCGCCTACACTGGGACAGTTAGCAGGTATTAATCTGAAGGGAAAAAAAAGCCAGTGGTTGCCAGAACTTTACCATTACAAATATGATAGAAAGTGCAAATTCATTTTTAAAATTGTATGGTTATCTACTTTATTAAATTACTTTATACACCAGTTTTTAAATACTAACATCTACACATCATACCTTTGTTACAGACAAAAACACAACCAAAAGCAGGTGGTGATGAGAATGGCATAGCTCATCACAAATCACTTTTCCCAGGAGCATAGAAACACAATACATTCTCAGCGTCATTCACACAAGGGCTAAGCACCATTATGGTAACAGACATAGAATTAAAATAATGCAATAAACATTATTTATGAACACTATTGTTATATACAACTCGAATATACATCACTGATGAAAAGAAAAAACTATAGTAACTATAGTAACGTCAACAAAAGGACTTAAAAAGTGAAGTGTCATGGCAAGCAAGTATGGAAAAGTCAATTTATAATTATTATGGTAACAGACTGTTACCATAATATGTTATAGTTATTACTAATAATAATAATATAATTAATAATAATATTGTCTTCTTGCCTGTTCCTCCTGTTGATTTTGTAGCTGCCTTTTCATTTTCTCGAATTGTTCACGCTCTAGATTTTGTTGCTCTAGAGCCTTCATCTGCTTCTTGTACCTTTCTTCATTCTCTTTCAGGATCCGTTGTTTCTCTTCTTCGATTGCTCTCTCTGCCTCCTGAAGCATGTCATTAGTGTAGTATGCACCGCCATTAAATCGCACCATTTCTTCAATTTTGTCTAGCAGCTGCATAACATGTGCTGGATCCTTTTTGTCATTGTCAATCCAAAAGCAGTCTCCTCCACATCTTCTGACAAATGCCTGTAGTCTTTCATCACTGCTCACATACGCCCCAAAGTCCTCCTGATCTTTAACCTGACTTGCATGAGTGAACAGCGCCATGGTGTAATTTATAGCTTCTTTACCAAATAATCGTTCAATGTATTCTAATGCTTTTGCATTTTCTTCAGTGAATCTTTCCAGTTTAAGGACAACTAGAAAGGCATGTGGACCTGGAGCAGAATAAGACATACAGTACTTAATCTCTCTCTCTGTATCTTCTTTGCTCACACTCGTGTCAAAAACTCCAGGAGTGTTAATAATTGAAATTCTTCTTCCATTAACAACCCCAAATTTCTTTTCACATTTGCGAGTAACAGATGAAGCCAAAAATGCTGATTCAAAAACTTCTTGTCCCAGGATGGTGTTTCCTGTTGCACTTTTTCCAACTCCCGTCTTTCCAATCAGGACAATCCGAAGCTCACTTTTTTGTTCTGTTAGACAGTGTAAAGTAACCAGATACGCAAGTATTTTCTATTCTTTTTTGTTTAACATATCAGATAACATGCAATATTGTATTAATTACATTTTATTGTATAATATCAATAGTTTTTTTTTACCAGTTTCATTTTCATCCAGATCTCCACTGATTGAACTGTTAATTTCATGCTTTCTCATCTGAAAGTAAATGTATAAATGCTGGAATAAGGTTGTAATTTGATCATGTTTGTAATTGTGGCACATTGTTTTTATACAGGTGCAATAACCAAATGACACTGGATGCCTAAAATTACAAATTACAGATGGATAATAATTACAGCTCATAATTCATAAACAATGTTTCGATTTGAGGGACTAAGCCAAAAAGAAAATAAATGAATGAATGAATGTTTTGATTTGTTTTATGCTTTAAAAATTTTAATTTTTTTTATCTTTTTAAAGAGGTTGGATAAAGGTTAGTTGTTACTGACAGGGAAATTTTTTGTAAAATTTAGTTGCTATCACAGTATGAAATATATAAAACTTTATGAGTCAATTTTAAGAGTGACACGTTTTTAACACAAATATTGTCTCAAATGGCTATACGAGCCGTTTTACAAAACCCAAATAACACAGCTTAACATTAATCATGTTTCAGTAAATACAGAAATACGGTAAATTATTGGTTGCTGCTCCTGTAATCTGAAGCTACAGAGAAATATTCAGTTAGCAGTTGTATTGATAATTACCTGTAAACCAACTGCAATTGCATTGGAGAAAGACAGAAACCAGGACCTAGATTCAGTAGGCTTCATTTTAGATGTGGTTTGAGATTTAATGTCACACCTGTGAAAACAACATATACAGTAGCAATACTAACAGATTAAATAACTGCTTATAATAACAATAATATAATTAATTTTTTCATGTTTGATCATTTATGTAAAAAATGAATTGTAAATCTTACCCTTCAGTGCAGTTGTGATTGTCAGTGCCAGCTTTCACCGCCCTTGTTTATATACTGTACTGTGAAGAGGAGGAGCTTTAAATTTCTTGTATGCTTATAATTTGATGCTGTCACCTGATGCAATTCCAAACATAGTTTAAAGCAGAATCAGAGAAGCACATTGAAATAACAGCATTACATTTTAAAGGTGCTGTATGTAAGTTTTTGACTTTTCTAGCATAAAAATACCATACTATATTTGCAGATATTTTAGAAAAATGCCAAGTGAACATTCTTGTTTATCAGAAAAACAATGATGAAGTCAGATATTTTGCTTTGAAAATGTGCATTCGGAACGTCTGTCTTCGCTCAGTTCAGTGTGATTTAATCATTACTGAGAGTTCAAACACTGAAGAGCAAATTCATCGATGCGTAGCTCTACCAATCCTGAACCATGCGAGGCAGTGGCGACAGCGGAGAGGGAAAAAAAACTTCACCTGATGGGAGTGAAGAAAAGTAACCCTGAGAGAACCAGACTCAGTTGGGCATGACCATTTTAATTTCTCCGCTGGCCAAAAGTCTTGTGCAGAGCTTCAGTCGCCATGGTGGAGGCTGGAAGATGGCCTCAGCGAAGACTCGTCTGTCCCTGGAGCGTTGCTGGAATCAGACACATGTTCTCCACTCCCCACGACCATCAGCGCAGCAGCAGCTCAGGATATGGCCTGGTCCCGGATATGGAATCCTTGGGATCATCTCGTCGCTGGTCTTGGATCCAATCAGTGACTCCGCATAATCTGAGGACCTCGGGATGAGTATCCCCAGGTGAAAATAGAGAATCTATCTGAGCTATCTGAGAGAATCGCAGATGAGTCGCCGATGCCTGTGAGATATTTGGCGTGCTGAATATCTGGAGCTGTCGGCGATTCAAATCATGCCGTGTGAATTGAGTTTTGACTGAAAATAACATCAGCAATCGCCTACAGCCAATAAGAGAGCAGCATTCACTTGTGTGTGCGTGTGTGTAAACCTGCTGCAGGCCAGCGGGAGGCTGGGGGAGAAGTTAAAAGTGCTCATTTTCGGTTTATTTGGACTCATGAAATGGAGGAAAAACTAGTGGAGGTTTGACAGGACACAGGAGCAACTGTGTCTGTTTGACGTTTCATACAGAAAGAAATTAGTTTATTATCAACGTTGAGGAGAAATGGCTAATTCTTTAAACCCAGGTGAGCAAACATGTACATGTTCTACCCCATTAAGGCTTCTTTCTCATTATGTAGTTAATAATAAAAGATATACTACATGTTTTTGGCTGTGAGACGTAGTTTGGACGAAGTTGTCGGCGATTCTTCCTATAGTTAAGTCATGCAATGTGAATGTCCCGGTCGCCGATCCATCTTGCAGTGTAAACAAAGCAGCGACGAAACGCAAGCCCAGATAGTCATGCAGTGTGAAAATGTCTGTGGCACAACTACTTTGAAAATCATGCAGTCTGAACATCAGGCATCAGGTTGCCTTGGTGGAAAACCCCATATTTCATTCATTCAGAAAGGCTCTCAAAGCATGCATCCTTGACCAAAATGCAACCTTTGGTGGACAGTAGCAGACTCTGAAATGAGATGCAGATTCAGAGTTCCACATGAGGTGGTTATAAATTGGCAAAAAATACAAATATTGTGATTGTAAACATTAGGTGACCAAGTTACATGTAACATCGTGTCCTAACAACATGCTACATGCCCAGTGGTAAGCAATTTGGCTGTTTATACAAGATGAAACACAAAAGAAACTTAATGCAGCCATTCAGAAGCACAGAATAGTGCACTTACTGCACTACAACGAAATGGTAAGCTTTATAATCTAATTAATACATATTAAACCTCTTTAATATTATTAAATGTAGATGCTGATTCACTGATATGTGTTGGCTTTGAGTCTCAGTTCTAAAGTTCAATTTCAAATGGTTTATTTTACTTGAAAGATCTGAAGTCTGTGGCTGCTTTCAGTAGTATGGCTATAAATGTCAGGTGAAATGGCACACAAAGTCATTACATTAATATTATTATTATCATTTAACACTGTATAAAGCACATGAGGTGTACCTAAGGTAATCATTGTCATAGTTTTCTGTTGTTCATCTGTGAGAAGCCGTTTCTAATATATTAATTGGAGGTGTTGGTTAGAACAAAAACTGCTTTTAATATAGAAAACATTTCTTCTAACGCTTGCCGTCGCTTTTATTTAGAACAGGATTTAAATCAGCCTTTAGGCTCGATCATCTGGCTCACATCTATTGGTCCTCAATCTAGCGACATGCGCTTTCATTTGTTTTGATCCAGGGATGCAATACCTAGTTTAACCACTAGGTGTCAAACTTACATACTGCACCTTTAAAGGGCACCTAGGTTACCCCTTTTTTCAGATTTAATATAAGTCTTTTGTGTCTCTGAGTATATAAAGTTTCAGCTCAAAACACCCATCAGATTTTTCATTATACCTTTTACAAGATCCTGTTTTATACACATTTCCACCAGGGGGTGGTTTTGTCGTACTGCGCCTTTAAGACGAGTCTTCCCCGCCTACTGTTTCTACGTGCCTTCCCGCGTGCTTTAATCTCCTCATTCGGCTGCGTCAGACAACAGACAGACTTAAAAAAAGTCTCACGTAGCGTTTGTGAGAAATACTACAGTAAGAGCTTTACTAGTCAGTATTTGTTGTGAAGTTGCATTGATGAGTCACATGCAATATCGTTACAAAGTTCACGCGCGCACACACAATACACACACACACACACAAACACACACAGATACGCACGCACACCACAGCTGACACTTTTATACAGTAAGTGTTCTGACACGCGGCTGTGCTGATGAAGTAAAGCTGAAGTAAATCGCTGTACTTCATTACACACGTGCACTGTTTTAAAACACTTTAAACATGTGAAACTTACTCTTAATCACATTTGACGATGATTGCTGATCCTAGTGAACAGAACAGACCTTTTATTCCTGGGGTCCGTTCTTCGTACCTCGCTTAAATGATCTAAGATTATTTGGCAGATCCCGGATCTTTTAATCTTGATAACTGATCTCTGTCTAATTTGGTTCTTCAAACGAGTTCGCGAATCAGATTAGAATGTCTGGATAAACTGATCTGAGATCGCTGCGTGTGTTGTGAAGGACAGATCTATAGATCCTCGAAATCATGATCAGCAATGCAACGATTGGCTGACGGCACAGCAGCGTAATGACATCATCTGATTAATATTCAATTATCCATGTGAGCAAAATTACATCAAATTAGCAGTAAACGGCTTGTTAAATTTCACGCAAGAACTTTCCACATTTGTTGTGAGCTGCAGGCTTTCCACTTTCATGTGTCAAGTGTATTCATCATGTATTTCAATGCAAATCAATGTATTTAGTTCTACATTTAGAAAATATTTTCTTTATTATTGTAGCCGTTTTTTAATCGGTGTAAAGAATAACTGGTTGTTTACAAAAGCGTTTTCATATTGGTAAAGGCGTCTGCAACTTTTGTGAAGCATCAAATCACGGGCATATTAACTATCAAAACATGTTTATGGTTGCTGAAATGTATTATTGCTTTAAAAAAGTCACATATTGTGCATTTCCATCATACACAATTTGTACTAAAGCGATCTAAAAAGTTCATATCAATAAGTTTTCTCTTTGCACCAGGTGGCAGTCTTTGTACTTTCATTTCGAGGGTGCAGATTGCATAAGTTTTATTAAAATGTATAACTTAATTAATTTTATTAATGACTAACTTTATATATATAGTTAAAAAATATGTACCATTTTCCCAAGTGTATATAACTACTACTGTAAGAAAATATCAGAATTCGGAACATACTTTCTGTATTATCTTTGCTTGAACTGAGCCGATCTAATCCTGTTTATATGAATTGAACCTGCTCCCGATCAGGTTTGACCTAGCAGAACTGTTGCCATGACAACAACTCTCGGATCAGCTTTGAAGAACAAAACGATCCTGGATCGTGTCAAATCGTCAATATCCAAATCCAGCTAACTGAGTAATCCACGTACGAAGAACGGACCCCTGGTTGCTTTGCGTATGTCTGGTCTTGTTGACATATACACGTGACTACCGGGACATGTTAATGCGCGCAGGTGTCAATCATTTCGGTGGGCGGGGGGCGGTCTGAAAACCGCTCCAATTGGTCCACCGTTTTTATGCTGTTAAATTGAAAAAAAAAGGACTGGGTGTGTTTATATTACCCCAATATGATGGTCTATACACTATAAAGACATATGTTTGTCCAAATAGCTTGAAAAGTAGATTTTTCACCATAGGTGCCCTTTAAGTTAATTTTATTGAATTGCATTCCTTTGTTGTGTTTTAAGTACCTTAATAAATATATTATTTCACATTCAAACTGATCACTAAGGGTTCCCGTGGCACTTTTGAATCTTGAGGTATTTACAGAAAGCACCTAGTAAAATATCCTTTCAATGACTAAGCGCCTGCTTCACCAAAAAAATAAAAAATAAAATAAAAAATCAAACAAATATTACACATGCTTTTGTAATACACTACTATTAGTGGTGTGTACAGAATGTAATGATGGGTGTGTTGACAGTTGGGTGAAAGTTCCAAATGCAGCTTTAATGAAAGGATGGTCAAACAGGTGCAAACAACAATATCAAGGGTAATCAACAAAGAGAAATCTGAAATACAAGGTCTGGGCAGACAGTAATAAAAATAAAATAAAAAAAACAACATTCCTAAATCAAAAACAGACATGGCAAGGCAAATTTCATAAAAAATATTAAGACATGCACGTGAATTGTAACAGCGTTAGCGTTACTAATGGAGTACATTTTGAATTGCAAATTATATATTACTTATATAACATTTTATTGTGTGTATAAGTGTGGCACATATCTGGTGAGGATTGGCACATGTGTGTATGTGTGGGACGACCTCATAAATACAGTTTTGAGAAAGTTTATGATGAAGGTGTTTAGGAAGAATTTATTGTATGAATTTTGTCTGAAACTAATGAAAAATGATTTACAGTTTGCTCTGCATAAACTGTAATAAATTGTTTGGCAGATTGTGTAAACAGTTTTGAACTTGTGGCTTCAGTACTGTACGATGCTTGTTAGTGGCATAACTTGCCTGCTGCAATATTCACTGCTAACACTGAGTATGTTTACATGGACACCAATAATCCGATTTTAATACAATTAAGATAATACTCTGATTAAGAGACTACCATGTAAACATTAATTTTTGATTACCTTAATCTGACTAAAGTCATAGTTGAACTAAACAGAAATCAAATTGAGACATGTGGAGCATTCCTATTTTAGTCACATCATTGAAGTGCAGTACAGAAAAGTAAATACTTTAATCAAACTATTTCAAATTTGTAGAAATTTTTTGCTAAATTTTGCGACAGGACATACACAAGGCAGTTGACAGGAATTTGATTGCAAACAAATGAGAATGGCTTCTTGCAAGAGCATATTTTCAGTGCGAGCAGGAAACAATCACTGTGATCTCAACTAGGACCTCAGAGTTTGTCATGGGGGCATGCCATGAATAAAAAGTTATAGAATTAAATGGCAAAGGTTTCTTAAGAATGTGTATCAACTTTTATCTGTTTGCATGCATAGTGTAAGAAATTAACTTCAGTTGGCTGTGTCGCAAAAATTAACAATAAAATAGCAAAAAATAAAAATAAAAATGGTGCCATGATGAACACAAACTGTTGTTGGGTGAAACACTAGAGAAAACTGGCATTGAATAGTGATATTATGATGTTATATCAACTAGCCTACTATAACATGTAAAATGAAAGGTACATTCAAAAAGCAACTGAAATAAACACATGAATCATATATTTGTCTTATGATTAAGGCACATAATTATGTAACTGATGTCCATATCACCATTAGGTAAGGGTAAATGTATTTTTTTTTTTCCATGTTAACTTTTTGCTGCTCGTGATTAGTGGCTAGAAGAGGTTGCATTCTCACTATTTATTTTAACGCATGTTATGCTCGAAACACACCCATAACTCATTGATGGTTTGCTAAAATTGGCCTAAAAACATTTGTAAGATAATCTGCCTCCATCAATTTGTGAGAAAATCTGTCTGGATGGATTTGTGAGAAACTCCGCAGGTATGCAGCTGCACTAGATTTGATGTTTGATCAAGGGTTATATGTAGACGAACTGTATTTATTTATGAAATTTATGAGTACATTTATTTGGTAACACCACTAGCTTTTTACCATACCTGCCAACACTCCTGTTTTTCCGGGAAGTCTGCTGTATTTCATACCCATCTCCCGTTTTGTTTTGTTTTGGCTCTCGGAAAACTCATTTAATTTTAATTTTTGGGAAGGACATTGAGGAGTCCATTACAGTAATCCACCCTGTTGCTGATTAAGCCTGAACAGGTTTCTTTAATTCCTCACTGAAAACAAAGCATCTAATTCTAGCAATGTTTCCAGAATCGCACCAAGATGCTTGACATTATTTTTTGTTGTTTGACCTTCAGTGCCAAGATACACATTCACATTGTTCCCAATCGGCACATCCAATTGTTAATTTCATCAATGCATTGGCAGAGGGTGTCAATAGTGCTGAAGTCATTAGGAATTATAGCTAAGTTGATCTGAGTGTCATCATCAGCTGTAGTAGAAGATTTGGTTCTTTCTCATTATTTGGCTCAGTGAGAGCATATAAATGTTGAACAGGAGAGGAGCCAGAATTGAGCCTTGTGGGACTCCACATGTCATGGGTGTCAACCTCGACCTATGGTCACCTATACTGACATAGTAACCTCTCCCTTCAAGGTAAGATCTGAACCATTTGAGGACCATCCCAGACAGCCCAACCCAGTTTTCCAGCCTATCCAGAAGTATGCCGTGATCAACAGTGTCAAATGCAGCACTGAGATCAAGCAGTACCAGCACTGTTAGTGTGCCTGAATCTGTATTTAGGTGTATATAATTGATTATCTTTATAAGGGTGCTCTCTGTACTGTGAAGTGCTCTGAAACCAAATTGAAAAACCCTTGAAGTTTAAGAACTTGTTAGTTAAAAACAACCTTTTCAATGATTTTGCCAATGAAAGGGAGATTTAATTTTGTAAGGTTGTGAGTTTACTGCTGCAAAGAGATAAGGAGCATTATTTAGGTTGCTGTTCATAAGGCTTAAAAAGAAAATCTGCCTAGCAGTGTTTAGTTCCACATTAAAAGCATGAAGACTGTCTTTATAGATGTTATTATGGACTACTAGTTTTGTCTTCCTCCACATACACTCAGCTTTTCTTTTCATCATCTTTACCGCTGTTGACCTTGTTCAAGACAATCAAAGAAGCAATTTGCAAAGATTGTATTTCTTACCAAAATTTGTTTCAGAAATATTGGCTCACAAACAATTTTGCTCCATAATAGAATAAAACACTTGGAAATAAAAGTGACTTGACTTGGATACAGTTATAGGAGCTCATATAACTACAGTTCATACACTCAAAAATATATATTTTTTGCTCATTCTACTACTCAAATAAAATGAGCTCAAACACAATTCTTGAGATTTCATTGGGACAGCTAAAAAAATTGTATGTTCAATCTACATAAATTTGATAAAAGTGTTAAGTTAACTTAATCAATTGGTGTTGGGACAACCCTGAATTTTTTACAGAATAGGACACAAAGCTTGTTGTGTCACTAACAGAAACTAGCAAACACTGCGCAGGTGTTTTATTACTACATTGCTGATGATTCAGATTGTATTTCTTTTTGAGGACTGAACAAATCTGAATAGCAGCTTGTCAAAGGGCTATTGTTTGCAGTACAAACTTTAACTGATTAATGCTTGAGTAATTATGGTGATGTGGATATTGTATATTGTAACAATGATTCCTCATGATTAAAATTTTGGAATAAAACCTGTATTTAGCTGTATGTCATTAGTTTTTAATTACATTACACTCCTTTTCTCTGCTATGTGGTGACTGACAACGGAACCCTAAAATCCTAAAAAATGCAACAAATGTAATACAGTTTATATGAACATTGATATCCTTCAGTTATAATTAAACTTCAAAACATCTGCTGTGTTGTTAAAGATTTCCAGCTTGCAAACACTGATCAGTAATTGCAACATCTTTTGTTTATGATGTGTGTATGAATGATAAATATGCGGTGATCATGATGATATTTTTAGCAATTCACAATTTAAATTATTATCTGAACTGTATCAAAACTGTTGCAAGGACTGTGACTGCCGTGTTTTGTTTCAATAATTGTGTCAGGTTAGATTTAGAGGCATATTTCTTAATGTCTATTAGTTTAAATTATGTTAAATTAATGTTAAAATTTTTATATTGTTTATAAAATGATTATGTCAAAAAATAGATAATCTATCGATAAATTGAACTGACAAATGCAATTAAATGTTTATACGCTGTAAAAGATGGTTGCACAACTATGAATTTATGTTGGTACAACATAAAGGAATTAAGTTAACATTACTTTTAACAAATTTAAGTTGATTGGACAAAAAATAATTAAGCTGTCCACCAAACTCTCAAGAATTATTGTGTTGTATCAGCTCATTTTAAATAAGTAGTTAAATTTGAACAAACACCATTTGAACAAACATCATTTTTGAGTGTAGGTGTGTTTAGGATTCAAGGTTTTTTTCTAAACACTTTGGGCTGAAATTTATGGTTTGATTCCATGAAAACAATATTTTAGGATCATTAAGAACACATAAAATGTGCTTTGTAAATGTTACATACTTGCATATAAATGAGACCAGTCGGTAGTTTTGCACTCATTGTGACTTCTGCCTGATTTCCTTATACAAACATTTTCTCAAAAACCTATAGGCTGTCGCACCAAAGTGACATAACCAAAACCAAACATGCAATGCTTATTTTCATTCTTTTTTTTAGCAAAGGGAAATGTTATGAAAAATGTCTGGAATTTGCTTACGTATTTGCAACATATATTTGGATAGAAAAGGGCTTAAAAAGAAGCACTGTAAAAAGAGGATGAATTGTTTCTTTTTGCACAGGACGGAAAGTCTTCAGCAAAGTAAAACCAAAAACGGAAATTCTTATACTCAAGTCTTTGGTGTCATGGAAGCCAGCAAAGGTAAATCATCAATATAAATATATTTATTTTAAATGCTCCAGAGTATTTATCTACACTTTACTTTATCACTATATATTAGTATAGAATGTTTAATATTAACTTATGGATATCGAAATATGATATAGTGAAAAAGAAAACAAAAAAATGTCTTATTACTATTCTATTAGAATATTTTGGGGCAACCAGCAGTTTGGGACAACCAGTAATGTAAGTTCTATTTTTTTTTTTTTTTAGATAAAAAAATAAGAGCTTTACAAAATATAGAATAGGTGAGGAGACGAAAATAACAAAGCGATTTCCTGGAGTCCTGACAGCATTGCTTTCCAGGCTATAACAGCACTTTCTGCATGCAACCTTTGATGGAGCCAAATGTCACCTGATTTCGTCAGTGTGTGCCGAATTTCAGTTTAAAATAAATTGCGGTACTTTTTACCACATTACAAATTGTGTTTATCTTTTTATGTGGCACGGTTATGATCAGTCTACAGGTTTCAAGCTATAACGTGTCCCTAAGTTTGTCAGTTTCCTTTAGAAGTAAATCAGGCCTAAAAAGTAAGAGTTACTGAGGGGAATTCCTGTGTTTGCTGTTTATGTCCAACCACTAAAAGTCATTCCTTTTTTTCACATCCACATTAAAGTTTGCAGTATTTCGATTTAGAAAAAATTAAACTTACATCTAAATAAAACTTACATTTAAAATGAAAATCCAGTTTAATTATTTTTGCACACATAATATATTTGCATTCAATATATTAACCAGGTCATATTCAGGCCAAAATAAACAAGATATAGTAATATATACCCTTAATTAGATATATTAAATAATCTATAATATATTGCATAAATCTTGAATATATCGCTGTACTTTTGTCCCTACTGATGGTACAAAATACCACCTCATACTGATAGTCCACACTTATGAGTTAATATTTTTTTTGTCTGAAACATTAACATATATATATATATATATATATATATATATATATATATATATATATATATATATATATATATATATATATATATATATATATATATATAGCTATTAACCACCCCAAAGAATTGCTGAAGAACCATTTAATATATTTTATATAGCACTTAAATCATTCCTCTATATGAATATATAACAAAGAAACATATAGAAAGTCCTGACAATACACAAAAGCAATGTGGGTGTGGGCAGTCAGGCTATTTTATTCATTCAAAATATAACAAAAGCAAACATTATGTAAGCTCAAAACTCCTTTTTAAAAGCGAAAATTTGCTCCAAACCACATTAGAGATTAGAGGTAACAATATTCATTTCCTTTAACAGTGCAGATGAATCTGACGAGCAGTGAAATAAGAATTGTGCTGGTTGGAAAGACTGGAGTAGGAAAGAGTGCAGCAGCAAATACCATCCTGGGAGAAAATGCATTTAGATCAGACGTGTCTTCCTCCTCCGTGACCACAGACTGTGACAAAGTCAGAAAAAATGTCAATGGGCAAAAAGTGGCTATTATTGACACTCCAGGCTTGTTTGACACAAAAGAGAAATGCACCGTCATTGAGGAAAAGATTAAACTGTGCATATCCCTCTCCGCACCGGGCCCTCATGTTTTTCTCATAGTTTTGCAGCTTGGGAGATTTACAGAAGAGGAAAAAAAAACTATGGAGCAAATTCAGAACATATTTGGTGAACGGGCATCAAAATACACCATGGTGCTGTTTACACATGGAGAAAATTTAAAGAGAACACAAAAAAGCATTCACAAGTTTGTTGACGAAAGTCCCGATCTGCTGGACTTTATCAAAACTACAAGTGGCCGTTACCTTGCTTTTGACAACAATGCAAATGATCCAGAACAGGTCAATGTGCTGTTTGAACAGATTGCTCAGCTTATGACTGTAAATGGTGAAGAGTATTACACTAATGATGATCTTCGAGCAGCTGAGAGAGCGATAGAAGAAGAAAAAGCAAGACTTTTACAGCTAAAAATAAAAGAGCAAGAGGCAAGAGACAGAGCAGAAAGAAACAATAATTTTCTAAAAGCTGGTTTGGTTGTGGCAGGAGGTGCTGCTGCTGCTACTGTCTCTGCTGCTGCTGTTGGTGTAAAGCCCTGCTGTCTTCAGTGAGAAGAGCTGTCTGATTGCTTAATCACTCATTGGTTTGTCATTGATTAAAATTACTGAGTGAATTAACTTATTATTTACTATAAACTAGTTTCTGTCTGCAAGCTTGTAATTCTACTAATAGAGGTCTATTAATAACAATAACATATTTTTTTCAAATACTTTTCTGCCTTGTTTTGCTAGCCTCATCAGTGTACACATAACCTAAAACTTTCCGAAGTATGGCTTAAAAAAGATTAAGTTGTAGTCAAAAAGGCAGCTCTGTGCCTATCAATCTAAACATCTGCCATTATGTTTGACAGTCAACATCCTTCCGATGGATGCTGATATGATTAAGGTAAATAAAGGATAATGTACATCCAGCAAGTTGTTCTCACAGAATAAATTTTAACCTTACTGGCTTAAGACTTTCAGTCTTATTCACTTCCAATAATTTTTAGCCATAAAAACAGCTTGTTATGCTAATTTTGTTTTATTTAACTTTTATGTTAATTTTTATATATAACAGACTTGTAGAACAAGTAGTTCGACCATTCCTAACCATTTCTCCATTCTCCATTTCTGCAACTGAATAAGAAGTTCAAAAACAATCGCAGAAAAGAGTTACAGTTCCGCATTTCAGATTAAGTTCAACAGCTGCAGATTTTAATCTTCTGTGGAGGCAGAGTTTTAGCGCTCAATTACATAATAAAGTATTTAATTCACAACCTGTATATTTGGCAGAAAGACTTCAATACAAACTTTAAAAGAGTAAAAGAGTTTTGATTTCTCAGTTTGTGATCCTTTGTGTGTGTTTATAATACTTCACTGTGGCTTTATTCAGTTCAACATTGTAATAATTATGTCAAGCTGAAATATTAATAAAAATCATTTATTTAAAAAAACAATTGTTTGTTGTTTTTTTGATGCTTAGGACTAAAACATTTGTTTATCGTGTACAAAGTTTGTGTAACATACTGCTGGTTTTCAGTTTTGAGTATATTTTCTTTTTGAACAAACAAAGTTCCATTTTTCCAGGAGCACAGGAGCCGCTTCGTCTGGTTCTGCTCGGCCTTCAGGGAGTCGGCAAGAGTGCAGTCGGAAACACCATTCTGAACAAAGAGGAATTCCACTCAGACATCAGTGCCGCTTCCCTCACATTAACAAGTGAACAGAAGGATGCTGTTGTCTTTGGGAGGAGAGTGACTGTTGTGGACACTCCTGGCATTTTAAACTGTGATGAGCCTAATGCTCATGTGAAGCAAGAAGTGCTAAGAGCCTTGAATCTGTGTGATCCTGGACCCCACGCTATTCTCCTGGTTATTCAGCTGGGCCGCTTCACTGAGCAGGAAAGACGAGTGATGGACACTCTGCAGAAGATCTTGTGCTCAAATGTGAATTTGTACACAACAGTGCTCTTTACATATGGAGACAAACTAAAGAATAAAAGTTTAGACCAGTTTATAGCAGAAGATAAAAACCTGCAAAACCTCATCCAAAAATGTGGATCACAGTATCATGTGTTCAACAATACTGACAGAGAAAACAAACGCCAGGTTAGCGAGCTCTTTGAGAAACTGGACCATCAGATAGGAAAGAGAAGCAAAAAATATTACGTTAGGACGAAAAGAGAGCAGAGTAAATCCTGGAAAACACAATACTTTTACATTGCTGCTGCTGCTGCTGCTGCAGCTGTAGCAGCTCTGTTCATTTTTAGTACAGCAGACAAGACACCAATACCAACTCAACCAGTTGCTCCAAGTGCCCTAAGTGAGAGAGTAACAAACGTAAAAGCAGATGTGCCTCAAAATGAAACATTTTGGGAAATGATGCATGCTATTTTGAACAAGGACAACAGAGGGAAAGTCTATTTCTTTGGTTTAGTACCCTTGTTATTTCTTATGAGGAAATTTATGAAAAAATAGTTCTTGGAGGGCAACTATTTTACTCTTCTAACTAGATTTAAGACAAGCATTTGGTGTTTCCAGAATGTGTCTGTAAAGCTTTAGTTCAAAATATGTAACAGATTTTGTATTATACAATGCTAAAAATGCCCTTTCAGGGTCAGCAAAGCTGTTTTTGTAGCCTGTACCTTTAAATGCAAATGAGCTGGTTCTCCCCACCCACCACTCTCATGTACATATCTGCTTTTTCTGCATGGGTAAACAGCAGTCAGAGACAGAAACAGATAAAGCAGGGATCCAGTTTATTAGTCAAAAGTGCCAAGTCATTTGATTAGTGGTGGAGTTTATTCAAGCTTTTCTGAAATGATAAGTCACACACAAACGTTTAACTTTGCACTGCTTTTGCACATCTACTTGTGGCAAATGTGACAGCACACAAGTTAATATAAAGACTTCCTGTTTTATACACTGCTATATCCCTTTTGCTTATGTACAAAATAAAACAGATTTAATGTCCACAAACCAGGAGTCCTGTTGTATGTTTGTAGCGTCCTTTTGTACTGACACTATGTGGCTAGTGTAGAACACTTTGTCATGTATATACACACATTGCCTTTTTGGAAGAAATAATTGTATATTGACTGTTTTAAATAGTAAAGATTTATATCCCGTCAAATTCTAAAGTGTTTCTACTAAACATAAATGTCTACACTGCAGAAGATTCTTTGCCTTCTTTGTGATCTAAATATCTAAAAATTCTTATATCAGGAAGCATTTTCTAGGCAAGTGAAACATATTTTCTTGTTTTGAGAAATAATATGCCAATATTAAGTGCAAGCTAAATAATCTGCCTAAATAAATCTTTTGCTTGTTTTAAGGAAACACTTAATTTTGGCACATTATTTCTTAAAACAAGACAATATGTTTAGCTTGTTTAGAAAATTCTTCTTGATTAAAGAATTTTTTGATATTTGGACTAGACAGAAGACAAAAAAATCTAAGTAAGAGTGTATTTGCAGTGTATCTATCTATCTGAAAAAATAGCACCTATTAGTTGATGGGAAAAGTATGTCCAATTTTACTTACAAATGGTACTGTTTGTAAACATGTTTTTTATATACGAGTTATTGAATAAAAATGAATGGAAATGTTGTCTTTTATACAAATATATTTTATATTTGTATATTATAAATATTGTTTTTTTAATGTTATTTTGAATATTGAAACAATCTGAAACATGAAATTAAAGGCTTGTTTGTTTGTTTTTTCTGTAAATGTTTCAGTTTTTAAAGGAATCAAATTAATAAGAAAAAAAACTGTGGACACTGAGGTTTTGTCATCCTTGCACAAATTTAGAAATGTAAAACTGTGGTTGTGTGTGGATTCTTGCACAACAGTTTCAGAACGATGGCATAGCTACAGTGGCAGAGAGAGCTTAACGTGCATGCAGTTTAAGAAAATATGTGCGATTACAAATTACACCAACACATTGAGAAAAGATCTTCATCTGTTTGACAGCACAAGTCCTGCAAATCTTCAGAAACGGAAACACATTTTTAAAAAATGTGCGCTGTATTTTCTCACAACGCAAACAAATTACGAATACGAGCTGCATTTTCTCATAACACAACGCAAATGTTTCAAGGACACTGGAATCAAGATATTAAAATAAGCTAACAATGAACTATAAACAATAAACTTTTCAAAGTACTTCTACTTCACTGAACAATAGACATGACACAGCAGCATCTGTCATGGTTTTGGGTCCCCTTGAAACATTTTCGTTCTATTTGTGTTGTGAGAAAATGCAGCACATTTTAATAAATTGTTTGTAAAATGTGTTTGCATTGTGAGGATTTGCAGCATGTGCTATCAAACTGATGAAGATCTTTTCTTAATTTGCAAATGTTTTTTGTAATTGTACGTGTTTTCTTAAATTGCAGCATGTTAAGCTCTCTCGGCCACTGTACAAAGCACATATTTCCTAAAGCAAATGCTTTGCTATAAAGTAACATAAATTTATGAAGAAAATCATTTTTAAAAAATTAAATTACATAAATATGTATTATACAATAATACAATGCTTGTTCTTAAACAATTCCAGAGCAGCGACATCCATATGAGGAGCTCAGGATTGTTCTCTTGGGGAAGACTGGAGTTGGGAAAAGTGCAGCTGGAAACACCATTCTAGGCGCAGAATATTTCAAAGAGGATTTTTCATCTTTATCCATGACGAAAGTTTGCTGGAAGGCTACAAAGAACATTAACAGCACAAAGGTCGCTGTTATTGACACACCAGGTTTGTTTGACCCCAGCTTTACTATAGAGGAGATAGTCAGCAGGATTAAGCTCTCCATCCCTCTTTCTGCTCCTGGTCCACACGTCTTCCTTCTGGTGCTTCGGCCTGGCCGATTCACAAAAGAAGACAAAGACACGGTGGACATCTTTCTCAAGATCTTTGGAGAAGATGCAGGTAAACATTTCATGATTTTGTTTACACATGGAGACGAGTTGAAGGGGAAAACTATTGAAGAGTTTATCACTGGAAATCCTGATTTGAAGATGCTCTTTGAGAAATGCCAGGAGCAATACCATGTTTTCAATAATGAAGCCAAGGATGCCCTGCAGGTTGATCAACTTTTTGAGAAAATGCAAAAGGTAATTTCTGGAAATGGAGGACACTTTTACACCAATGAAATGCTTGAGAAGGCAGAGAATGCCATTGAGGAAGAGAAAAGGCGAATCTTGCTAGAAAATGAAGAGCAGAGGAGCCGGGAACTGGAGATGCTGAAAACCAGCTTTGAAGCAGAGGCTCTGAAACAGGCCATGACAGAGCTGTGGGAAAGACACGAGAGAGAGGCCAGAGAAAAGGCTGAGAGAAACAACAGATATCTTCAAATAATTGCAGAGTTTCTGGCTGCTGCTCTTGAAAAGTTCATTATGAGGAAACTTGGGCATAATCAATAAGTGGTCTACAGCTGTTAGATCAGGGGTGTCAAACTCAATTCCTGGAGGGCCAAAGCCCTGCACAGTTTAGTTCCAACCCTGCTCCAACACACTTACCTGTAGGTTTCAAACAAGCCTGAAGGACTCAATTAGTTTGATCAGGTGTGTTTAATTAGGGTTGGAACTAAACTGTGCAGAGCTGCGGCCCTTTTGGAACTGAGTTTGACACCTGTGTGTTAGATGCTAGAAGACATCTAGGTGAAATATGTGGCTTCTGTGCCACCTAGTGGAATTAATAAAAAGCATATTTTCAAGCAGCCATTCCACACACTCACTACATCATTAAAGTTCACCCAAAAATGACATTTCTGTCATCTTTTGTCCACTCTTTACTTGTTTCAAACTTTTTAAGCCATTGACTTCCATAGCACAAAAATTATAATAATGGAAATCAATGGCTACCAGTTTCAAAACATCTTCTTTTGTGTTCAACAGAAGAAAGCAGCTCATAAAGGGTTGGAACCACTTGAGAGTGCATAAACATTGATAAAACTTTCATTTTTTGGTGATCTACGCATGTAAAGAGGTCATTAATGAATAGTTATTGTAATGTGTTTGTTGATATTCATTCATAATTCATAATTGTTTTTCAGCCCTTTGTGTTTGCTCTGATTTACTGAGGCAAGTGTCTGAAAGGCTGTCAGTAAACAGCAACTTTAATCAAAAAGTATCATCTGCTCTGCATAGACCATTTTGAGGGATGTAAAGAAAAACAATGGTCCCAGAGTATTTCATGTTTTACATTTTTAGCTTTTTCTGTAGCTTCCGAGAATCCAAAAAGAGCCACATATTGATCAATAACGTTATGATGCTGTTTTAACATTAAGTTATGATTGAATTGCCTCCTGTTAGAGTTATGAAATAATTTGTTAACAATCAGGAAATGTACATGGGCCTGTAAATGTTAAAGGTTCCCAAATGTTATCCAAAATGTTATCAAAAACATATAAAAAATGTTCAATCCTGTCATCATTAACTCAATCTACACTTGTCATGAAACTGTTTGGATTTACTTTTTTTGTTATTAAACACAAAATAATTTACTTTATTAAATGTTGGAAACCTGTATCCATTGACATCTGTGTTTGTTTTTCCTACTGGTTACAGATGTTTACCACTACAAAATATCTTTGTTTGTGTTCAACAGAAAAAAGGAAACTCATAAATGTGTGTTACCATTTGAGGGTGAGTAAATTGTGAGTAAATTTTTATTTTGGGTTAAGAACATGTTAGAAATGGCTGTGTCAGAGCTCTCACATTAAAAGCAGACAATCTTTTTTAATTATAATAAAATCTACAGATAAGTAATTATTAAAATATTGAAGATATTCTATTTAATAAACATTTTCTGGAGCAATAAAGCCCATTGGCAATATAATACAATCATATCGCCTGAAAATAACATTGAAATAATAATAATAGATATTGTTATAATTAATATTAATAATTCTGATTATTTATTATTATTATTATTATTATTAATTTTTATTAGTTTAACACCATCTCTGATTGCTATTGATTTCAGCATTTTACGATACTGTCTATGTTAGGAAACTCTTCATTTGATAATAGGTAAACTGGATTTCCCTTTTTTGTTTGGCTTTCCTTGACTTGCTTTCATTACCTGGTATAGGCTAATCATAAGATAAAGCATCATTGAATAGTAATAGTTTCTTCATATTAGATTACTTTTGTTTAATATGTATTCTGCATCCCCGACAACAAGTTACTTTTTGAAGAATATTAATGAGTGTGTTCATAGTTTTAAAGAGACCTTTAACTGTTTGCTATAACCATTTAAAATGAGCAATGAGTGAGCTCATATCTCATTTGAATGAATATTTTAGAATTAAGTAGACTGTTATTATAATTTAGATTCATTCGGCATTTTCTTTGCTTCCTGTCTAATGTTTTTTGTTTGCAGAACAGACAGATTCTTATTAAGACTTTTTGAGCATTTAGCCTGTTTCTACAGTTTTAGTTATGAAGAAAATGTTTTTCAGCACAAAACACAAATATAGTAAAATTATTATTATTTTGCCTCGTGAATAAACTGATTTATTATTAACTGGCAGTGGTGTTTTTTTTATTCATTCAAGAATTCATGATATAATCGTAACTAAAATTACAGTCTTCAGGTATACCTTTTAAAAAAGAGTGTGCAAAAAATCCCCGGTCCTCAAACCACTCCAGTGTGAAGGAATATTTTCCTACAAGTCTCATCAAAAGCCTTTTGTTTGTATTGATTTTATTTTTGGCCTACGAAGTCTTACAGTTAACAAATGAACGCTGATTTGGTCAGCCACATTCACAGAAAAGCCATGCTGGAACACGAGCTGCTCTGTGTGGTAGTGCAAGATGACAGTAAAGACTGGAGGTAGGTTTAAATAAGAGATGTTTATTTGTACAGAATACAGAATAAATGAAACAATAAAGGAGAATGGCACTACATTAGAACAGCTTAAAAACAAATGACATGAGTATTCACTCCTTTAAAATTATACCACAACCTCATGTTTTCGGTTCATTTAGATGACTTTGGTCCATGTTTTATTCATATTTCAGTCAAGCATCACCCCAAGGTGTTTGGAAGGAGACTAAGAATCATCTTTCACTAACACTAACACATACTCACTGGCCACTTTATTAGGTACACCAGTCCAACTGCTCATTAAAGCAAATTTCAAATCAGCCAATCACATGGCAGCAACTTATTGCATTTAGGCATATAGACATGGTCAAGATGATCTGCTGCAGTTCAAACTGAGCATCAGAAGAAAGGTGATTTAAGTGACTTTTAAAGTGGCATGGTTGTTGGTGCCAGATAAGTATTTCAGAAACTGCTGATCAACTGGCATTTTCACGCAAAATTATGCTTAAGGTTTACAGAGAATGATCCAAAAAAGAGAAAATATCCAGTGAGCAGCAGTTCTGTGGATGCAAATGTCATGTTGATGCCAGAGGTCAGAGTAGAATAGCCAGACTGGTTTGAGCTGATAGAAAGACAACAGTAACTCCAATAACCACTCATTCAAGAGTTCACACTTAGCTGATAATCAATAAAGCGTATTTGGCATGCTGTCCCGGGAGAGAACCCTGAGCTTGTAATATCCTCAAGCCCAGGGCTCCCTCCCGTTAGAAGGGCGAGAGGGGAGTTCGAGGTCAGGTAGGTCTCGAAAACTCCCCTGCTTGTCACCGTGAGAAGTGTGAACTAAGGTTGTATTGGGTGATAATTTGTTTTAGTCAACTGGCTATGGTTTATGTTTTGGACGTTGGGAGGAAACCGGGGAACCCGGGGGAAACCCACGCGAACACGGGGAGAACATGCAAACTCCGCACAGAAACACCGACCGGCCCGAAAGGTTGGACCGGCGGTGTTCTTGCTGTGAGGCAACAGTGCTAGCCACTGGGCCACCGTGTCGCCCAATCAGAAAAAGGAGGAGGATGAAGGGGTGGAAAGGGGGGGGGCTTCAAGACGAAGATAACTGGAGTGACAAACTCAGGTTATTTATAATACTTCCCTAATCATCTAATAGGGCTGATTACGGAGCTAATAAGGAGCCAGCCGTGTTGATTATAAGCACGTGATCCTCTCGAAATTAGTTTATGAATAAACCACACTTACAACCAATGTATGCAGAAGAGCATCTCTGAACACACAACATGTCCAACCTTGAGGGGGATGGGCAACAGTAGCAGAAGACCACACTGGATACGACTCTTTTCAGCTAAAACAGGAAACTGAGGCTACAATTAGCACAGGCTCACCAAAATTGGACAATTTAGATGGTAAGATCAGAATATGGAGTCAACAACATGAAAGCATAGATCCATCCTGCCTTGTATCAACGGTTTAGGTTGGTGGTGGTGGTGTAATGGTGTGTGGGATATTTTCTTAGCACACTTTGGGCCTATAAGTACCAATTAAGCATTGTGTCAACCTGAGTATTGTTGCTGACCATGTTCATCCCTGTACAACCACAGTGTACCCATCTTCTGATGGCTACTTCCCAGCAGGATAATGCGCCATGTCATAGAGCGTGAATCATCTCAGTCTGGTTTATTGAACGTGACAATGAGTTCACTGTACTTAAAAGGCCTCCACAGTCACTAGATCTCAATCCAATAGATCACCTTTGGGATTTGGTGGAATGGGAGATTGGCATCATGGATGTGCAGCTGACAAATCTGCAGCAACTGCGTGATGCTGTCATGTCAATATGGACCAAAATCTCTGAGGAATATTTCCAGCACCTTGTTGAATCTATGCCATGAACGATTAAGGCAAAATGGGGTCCAACCCGGTATTAGTAAGGTGTACCTAATAAAGTGGCTGGTGAGTATACTAATGAACCGTGCTTACAGAGCAAAGGCACCAGATGCTGTACGAAATATACAACATTTGTGACCTTGAACCTCAAAACCAGTCATGAGTGTCAATAAATTGAGATTTATTATATAAAGCTGCAGGAAGAAGCTAGGATTTGATGTATGGTTTGTTCTTTTATGACAAAATTTGATTAAGATACAGTACAACTATTGGACATTATGTAATCTGAAGATAAAAGAAATTTAAATAGAGAAAAAAATCACCAAAGTTGTCCAAATTAAGTTGTCCAGATCTTAAAAATGCATATTACTAATCAAAAATTTTGTTTTGATATTTTTACAGTAGAAAAATTTTATATTATCATAGAATATCATAGACCATGATCTTTAATTAAAAACCTGATCAATAATTTTGACCCATAAAATGTAAAACATACGCCCATACAACAAAAGACTGGTTTTGTGATCCAGGGTCACATTTGTTTCTACATTATATGGGGAAATGTATCTATAATAATAATAGAAAAAAAAATAAGCCGACATTAAAGGACTGATCACCCAAAAATAAACATTTCCTCATCATTTAATAAGACTCAGTAAAAACAAAATAATACTATGAAAGTTAATGGCTGCTGCTTTCCTACATTATTCAGTACATCTTGTTTTAGTAAATGATGCCTGAATTTTCATTTTTGGGTGAACTCTTCCTTTAACTTAAGCTTAACACTCAGTATGTGTTAAAAACTTAGATGTTTTTACATGCAATACTCTGATAGCAAACAATTAAGAAACCACACTTAAACCAGCTAACCAGGGTCTTCAGTCTGACCTTCTATGCCAGTGTGTTGGAGTAGGTTGGAACTAAACTCTGCAGGACTTTGGCCTTCCTGGAGAACAATTACTAGGTGCTGAGCTTTATCTTCAGCCGACTGCCGAAATATATCCTGTAATTCCACATAATGATTTAAAGTCTTGCGGTTTTGTTTGCAAATTTTAGGATTTTCCTCTGGTAAATAATTCATAGTGTTTGCACCAGAACGTATAAAAAGGCATTTTGATTTCCTTTTCTTCTTGTCTAGTGTTGTGTAAAAAAGTTTCCTCTTAGTCAGTTTGTACATTGGGACAACGTCAATTTCAATAACCCACTTAACACTGCTGTCTGTACATTTTACTGGAACAAACACAGGGGGCCTAATACACGCCCTTGCAATGTTACTTTTACCTTTAAAGTGCTCCTTCAGACCCTTATCAAATTCATCAATATATTTATTCGGAGATGTCAACTCGAGCCCAATGATTTGTCCATGTTTGTACTGTGGTTCATCTCCAACACCAATGTGAATGGTTCCATTGGTTCGAACATTCATGCATGCTGCGGCAAACCAGAATGTTTCATTTGAAAACTTTTCTAGAACATCCTTTTCTGGCACATTACTTGTGTTTACCAGGAGTTTGTACTCATGCACGGGGTCAAGAAGATTGCTTGGACCAGTCTCAGGTGGAAGTATTTCCTTCTGCATGTATTGAAACGTTCCTGTGCGTGTATCAAACGGCCGGGGATTACAGAAACGAGTTATAATGCTTTTTGACTGCTCTATAAAGCCATCTGTGGTCTCACTTTCTACATTTTGTGTTTGTTGTGTTGTCAAAGATGAAGCCAGAGATTGTACACCACTTGTGCCATCTACTTCATCATGATTCTCTGATGTATCATTCAAGGACTTCCCTTTACCGTCTGTATGTTCATCTTCTGGGAGCCATGTCGTTGTTGATGTACCATTTTCTTCAATGCTCAGTTCAGCAGATCCAGTGGAGGGTCTCTCAGCTGCTGTGTTTTCTTGCTCAGAATGCTGCAATGCAGAATCTTCTACAGATGCAGTTGTGTCATTGGGGCCGTCCGAGGATGTTCTGAACAGGGCTACATTTTTAAGGATTTGAACAGCAGGTCCATGCTTTAAACCGGCATCCAGGAAGTCTTGTTTTTCAAACAGAACTAGAGAAGCTCCTTTAACATCCTCGTCGTACAGAATATCAGCATACTTCTGATCGACATTTGTATCTTTGAGCCACTGATGGACGTGATCTTTTGTCCAGTCTTCCATGTTTTTCAGCTCTTTCCATGTTTCTGGCATTTTTTCGTGTTCTCTGCTTTCGCCCTGCTGAAAATACAAAAGCCAAATGATTTTAAATGGATACTGAGTAAAAATGGCAAAAACATTTTTAAAATGTTAATTTGGACAGTGACCTTAGGCCTGAGCAATTAATTAAAAAGTAATCGAAATCGACATTCAGAACCTATAAACGATTAAATTTTTTGAGGTCGTTTTTTTCCTACTATTTTCCCTACCGCGTGTGGTCCCTCTCTGTTAAGGCTGATTTAATCTTCTGTATCGAGCGCACGAGTATAGTCCGGTGCAGCCTTTGCACGGTCGCATACCCAAGCACCTCTCAAAAAATTAAAGTACATATTGCGACAAAGTGCAGTGCAAGCTCTGTGATTGGTGGGTTTGTTGGCAGTGACAAGCGTGGGTAGGCAGAGAGCCGCGGGAGAGGAGCGAGCCTGTTGAGAAGAGCTACTTGGGTGGAGCTCACCTAAATGAGAGGGAGCTCCAGCTCCTCCTCCAATAAGCTATTTTTATGCGTACACTAGTGGTGTAGCGAATCACATCCCACAGTTCGGAACGCACGGGACCCGCAAATTAATAACCGTTTTTGAACTTGTAGGTTAATCCAACATTTATAACAATTGCAGAGAGATCGACTCCCCTGTCATTGAAATCACGTGTGGGAAAGCATTTTGGCTTTACTGTAAAATGTAATGATGACAGAAAGAGTTGTGGTGGGACCTAATTGCTTTCTTAGGTTATTAATTAAAGGTGTTTTCTGTCACTGATGTTTAACCTGCATTAATGCATTCAGTGTAAAGCTGCACAATTAAAGATTAAAAAATTGTAATGTCAATTTAAACCCGCGCAACATGAATGATAAATGACAATGAATTGCATATGTTTATTAATCCTTCGAAGCACTGCATTAAAGTTTGCGTTTGATCGAGATATTTAAATTTTACAGTTTTTTAGTTAGTTACAAAGAATGAAATATCACGGAAGTACTGGGAGCAGTCTATAGTTCAGATATAAACACGGATGTTTATGGTAAAGATTAAAATCACTGTTTAATGAAACCTGATGCTGGTGAATGTTGCAGCAATTACATTGCTTAGCCAATAGGTGGAGACAAACAACCCATCAAAATGATGCCACTGAATAGGTTTTCAAAAATGATCCATCTGTAATAAAACATGAAGTTTTATTTATGAATTGTTGAATCATTCATTGAATATGATCTGTTGTACAAGGTGTAGACTTCTATATTTAGCATTATCAGCAACAGTAGCAAAGATCATTTTTCATACTGAATTTTTTTGTTTAACTGGTTCTTTCTACATTTTTTTATTAACATAACATGTTCTAAGTTCTGTTTGTTAAAACCAATGGATTTTGCAGTAATATTTTCCTAGAAATGGGAAGCAAATTATATTTATTGAGTATATTTTGCTGATCCAAAAAATGGTCTAACCCGTTACTTAAAAACCATAGTGTGATCCGAACTGTGAGATTTGTGATACATTACATCTCTAGTGAACACCTACCCCACCCCTAACCCCAACCCCCAGTTACATCACTTGTAGAAGTGCAGCACACTTCTCAAGCTCAAGCTCCCCCTTGCTGGAGCTCAGCTCTGTCCATGTGGCTCTGCAGTGAGTACCACTTCAGCCTGTTGGAGCAAATGTTTACAAGTGTCGAGTACTGTGGAGTTGCTCCTTTTTTGTACACCTTATGATTATGAAGTTGTCGCCTATAGATGAGCTAGTGTTTGCTTCTTGAACATTAAAGCAGCATTCAGAAAAAACAAACCCCCCACAAAGAACCTCAATACAGGGTACATAAAAACCTGCAGCCAGCTAGCATTTTAGAAGTGTTATTGCAGAGCAACACAAACAGCTCACAGAAATATAATTCATTCATTCATTCATTTTCTTGTCGGCTTAGTCCCTTTATTAATCAGGGGTCGCCACAGCAAAATAAACCGAAAAACTTATCCAGCAAGTTTTAACGCAGCGGATGCCCTTCCAGCAACAACCCATTTCTGGGAAACATCAACACACACATTCACACACACACACTTATACACTACGGACAATTTAGCCTACCCAATTCACCTGTACCACATGTCTTTGGACTGTGGGGAAAACTGGAGCACCCAGAGGAAACCGACGCGAAGGTAGGGTGAACATGCAAACTCCACACAAAAACACCAACTGAGCTGAGGTTCGAACCAGCAACCTTCTTGCTGTGAGGCAACAGCACTACCCACTGCACCACTGCCTCGCAAGAAGTATAATAATATAATATAAATGTAATATAATAATAAATGCATGGCTAGGAAAAATAGGTCATAGAAATCACTTACACTATACAAAAATGAACGTAATTCAATAAATAACCACCGGGTGTCGCTATTTCATGCATTCAATTAAGCAGCAGTTCTTGTTATGATCTATCTATCTATCTATCTATCTATCTATCTATCTATCTATCTATCTATCTATCTATCTATCTATCTATCTATCTATCTATCTATCTGTCTGTCTGTCTGTCTGTCTGTCTGTCTGTCTGTCTGTCTGTCTGTCTGTCTGTCTGTCTGTCTGTCTGTCTGTCTGTCTGTCTGTCTGTCTGTCTGTCTGTCTGTTTGTCTGTCTATCTATCTACACACAGTTGAAATCTGAATTATTAGCCCCTCTTTGACTTATTTCTTCTTTTTTAAATATTTCCCAAATGATGTTTAACAGAGCAAGAACATTTTCACAGTATGTCTGATAGTATTTTTTCTTTTGGACAAAGACTTTTGTTTTATTTCGGCTAGAATAAAAAGCGGTTTAAATTTTTTTATGAACCATTTTAAGGTCAAAATTATTAGCCCCTTAAGTCTTCAGAACAAACCATTGTTATAAAATAACTTGCCTAATTACCTTAACTTGACTAGTTAACTTGATTAACCTAGTTAAGCCTTTAAATGTCACTTTAAGCTGTGTAGAAGTGTCTTAAAAATATCTAGTCAAATATTATTTACTGTCATTATGGCAAAGATAAAATAAATCAGTTATTAGAAATGAGTTACTAAAACTAATATGTTTAGAAATGTGTGGAAAAAAATCTTCTCTCCGTTAAACAGAAATTGGGGAAAAAATAAACAGGGGCTAATAATTTAGGGGGGGCTAACAATTCTGACTTCAACTGTATTTTATATATATATATATATATATATATATATATATATATATATATATATATATATATATATATATATATGCGTGTCTGTGTGATGTATGTAAAATTTGGCCCGCGACAACGTTTGTTTTTTTGCATCTGGCCCTCGGCCCAAAAAGTTTGGACACCCCTAACCTAGAGGAAACCCACGCCTAAACTTTTTACTGTGAGGCAAAAGTGTTAACCACTGAGCCATCGTGTCACCTAACACTAATATCCCTTTTAAACGTTTGTGTGAAAGGTTGTTTAGGTGGTTTCTATGTAAATGAAAAGTGACATCAGAGCACATGTTCAACATGGAGGGAGTATAAGTTTTCATCAACAACACATGAAGAAACATCAGGGTAAATATTGCTTGATAAAGTGATATATTTGTTCTACGTCATTTCAAACATGCACTACCTTCAAAAGTGTTTTTAAAAAGCAAACAAAATTAAGGTAAATAAGAGTATTTTGTATACATGACATTCTAGTATCAATTCAAAGCTAATCAGAGAAGCTTTCTTTATTTTTTCACAATAAACTGTAGAAATGTCATTTCCACCACACTGCCCCCTGTGGTGGAAAAGACAGCACGTGGTGAAAATGACATCTATGGTTATAAAACACAAATTATATTGGATTGTGAAAGTACAGGGGTTGGATATTGAAACTGAAACACTGGCCAATTTAGTGTTGGAGATTTTATAGCCATTTAATTTGACCACTGACACACTTTGTGTTTTTGTATCACCCAAAGAATGTAAAAGTAAAAACAGTATGAAGCAATTCATTGATGAGTGTAAATCATTACCTTTTTGAACAATAGTATTGACAAGATTAACGCACCAAAGTTTCTTTAAAAACCGCGAGCGTGCAGGGCAAACTTCATTACTCTACGCACGTCATTCAATTTGACCAGCCTGGTAACCCATCTTCATTGATTGCACATTACACCAGAGTGTGAAAGATTAATAAGCAGAGTAATTGCACAATTTTGCTTAAAATATTGCAATGAACACAACGTTATGTCATACGGTGACATATCAGAGTCCAAAAGAGGATATATTTTTGGTGTGCTTCTCGCTAACGCATTGTGTGACCAAGACAGCAAGTCTACTTAATGTATCAAAAGCCACGGTATCCAGAGTAATGTCAGCATACCACCAAGAAGAAGAGCCACATCCAACCGGAGTAACTGTGGACGCAAGAATAAGCTAACAGGTGCTAACACTTATTGTATGCAAAAAAACAAAAAATACATAAAACCACAGCTGCCCAACTCACTGCAGAATTAAATGTGCAGCTCAACTCTCCTGTTTCCACCAAATCTGTTGGTCGGGAGCTCCATGGGGTCAATAAACATGGCTGACTGCTATAGTCAAACTTTTGCTCATTGTGCCAATGCTAAACGCCTGTTTCAAAGGTGCAGCACCAAAATCTTGGGCTGTGGACAATGTGAGAAATGCATTGTTCTTCATTGAGTCTTGAATCTTCTCTGTCTTTTCCACATCTGAGAGAGTTACAGTGTGGAGAAGCCTAAAGTCCAGTATGTTGTGATCAGTGATGGTTTGGGTTGCAATATAATGCCATTCCCTAGACCCAATACTGGTACAGTATTAGATGAAGCATCACTGCCAAAGACTACCAAACCTTTCTGGAGAACCATGTGCACCCAGTGGTTTAAACAGGGTATCCTGGAAGTGTTGCCGTGTATAAGCATGATAATACACCAAGACACACAGCAAGACAGAGTGGTTTGATGAACATGACAGTGAAGTTAAGCAGGTCGCACACCAGAAGCGCCGCTCGGCGAATCAGGAAATGTTTTCCTCCACCAAAATCACATAGTGACCTAAACACTATTCTGCAAGAAGAACATCTCAAAATCCCTCTGGCCACTGTGCAGGACTTTTATCTGTCATTCCTGTGATGAACTGACGCTATATTGTTCACAAAATGAGGCCCGACACCATTTTAATAAATTATTGTGCTTTAAAACCAGGCATTTCAGTTTCATTGTCCAAGCCCTGTAGATGTGTAATCCTTTTATTTTAAAATAAATTTATATAATATATAAATTAATGTGCTTTTTTAGATCAATCTCAGCCTTACACATGCAAACAAATGTGTGGTTATGCTTAATAATTTTGGAAATTGAGTTTAATAAGTGTGAGTTTAAGAATTTATTAATTTTTCTAATAAATATCTAATGTTTCTCTACGTGTGGGTTTCCCCCTCAGTACAAATACATGTGCTATAGGTGAATTGAATAAACTAAATTGGCCGTAGTGTATGTGTGTGAATGAGTGTGTGTATATATTCATTCATTCATTTTCTTTTCGGCTTATAGTCTCTTTATTAATCTGGGGTCGCCACAGCGGAATGAACCACCAACTTATCCAGCATATGTTTCATGCAGAGGATGCCCTTCCAGCCACAACTCATCACTGGGAAACATCCATACACACCAATTCACACAGACACACACATACACACACACACGCACACACGCACACACACACACTATGGACAATTTATCTTATCCAATTCACCTATAGCGCATGTCTTTGGACTGTGGGGGAAACCGGAGCACCCGGAGGAAACCCACGCAAACACGGGGAGAACATGCAAACTCCACACAGAAACGCCAACTGACCCAGCCGAGGCTCAGACCAGCGACATTCTTGCTGTAAGGCGATTGTGCTACCCACTGCGCCACCGTGATGCCCCGCGTGTGTATATTTATATATATTATAGTATTTTACAACACTTGCTGATTAATGTAAAAGCAAAATGTAGTATTAATTAAAGGGAACTGATACATTTTAATAAATACTGTAGTGTACACTGTGGTGTATTAAAACCTAATATAGTTGTAATAAACTTAGTAGGCCAACATTATTGAGCAATTTGCTTATATTACTATAGGTTTGGCAACTAGAGATCAGATTAATCTAAGTACTTTATTATAGTATGTGCGGCATGGTGGCTCAGTGGTTAGCACTGTCACCTCACAGCAAAAAGGTTGTTGGTTCAAGTCGTCAGTTCTGTGTGGAGTTTGCATGTTCTCCCTGTGTTGGTTTGGGTTTTCTCCGGGTGCTCTGGTTTCCCCCCTTAGTCCAAAGACATGTGCTAGGTGAATTGAATAAACTAATTGGCCGTAGTGTTTGTGTGTAAATCATAGGATGTGAATGGGTGTGTATGGGTGTTTCCCAGTACTGGATTGGAGCTGGAAGGGCATCCGCTGTATAAAACATTTGCTGGAAAAGTTGGCGGTTCATTCTGCTTAGGCAATCCCTGATGAATAAAGGCACTAAGCTGAAAGAAAATTAAGAAACAAGTTCACTCAACTTCACAAGGCTAAAAGTTCTCGTAGTTGAAGAATTACGCATGAATTGCATCATCATCATATGGGCTTTATCAAGTTCAAGTTTTTGATAACATTCAGACTGTTTGAAAACTAAACTCGTTATATTTAACAAACAATTAACAAACGCGTATATTATTTTAGCCTATGTTGTCGCAGGTTACAGGTAAGCAGTAGCGGCGCAAGCTTAAATGGCGCTCTGGGCAAACGACGGTCGTGCCGCCCTCACGGTGTCTCCATGCCGCCCCTAGCAAGATGCAGATGCACATTACCCATGCCTTAATCCGCCACTGCATGCAAGTTATGCCTAGGCTACTGTAAGTAACAGAAGTCCACTAGAATGATAAGAGGACGATTATAGAACTCATACACCTAACTTAAACTTACTTTAATGCAGTTTGAAGTATTGTTGGGACTGGGAGTACGGGCAGCTTCTCCTCCACGGGGAAGCGCTCTCAGTTATCCGCACGTGCCCGGTTTCGACAGATGTTGTACGCGGTATTTCACCGAGCACGCAGTATATATGCCTAGTTATTAATATACGTTGGTGTATTAATGCTAGTCCTGTTATTTATTGTCACGTCAACGTCTCCTCTCTCGCCTTCTGTCTGGCAAGGGACGTTCGCGCATTCAAACCGCGCCCACGGTCATTGTACAGCCTATCTAGGAACGCAGATTACGCCATGACAATATCCCACATCTCTATTTATTTATACCATTAGTGAGTATCTTGAACAAACCTTATATTGCAAAATAATTGACCCTTTAGTCTTTAAAGTTTTTAAATTAATTTGATTTTATTGTTTGTCTCCTGCTACTTTTCCCCCAAGCATTTCTTTTATGGAAAACATGGCTGCATGGTGCATAAGTTTAGACAGATTCAGTATGATGAATATGGTGATCCAAAAACTTGCTGTGTTGTTGTACATGTAGTAGATGTATACCTGCAACATACAGTCACCGGCCACTTTATTAGGTATACCTGTGTAACTGCTCCTTAACTCAAATTTCTAATCAGCCAATCACATGGCAACAATTAAATGCATTTAGGCATGTAGACATGGTCCAGACAATCTGCTGCAGTTCAAACTGAGCATCAGAATGGGGAAGAAAGGTGATTTAAGGCCGTACTCACACTAGGTACAGTTGCCTCGAACCGGGCCAAAGCACGCTTGTCCCCCCTCCCGTCTCCCCTGACGGCCCGCGCTCACACCACAAATGGGCCTTGGCATGCTTACGTCATCGCTGCTGCGCTGTTCAGTAAGAAGCGCTCTCTCACTCAGCAGCACAGTGGAGATTTCTCTAGTTATATCGTTTCAGTCGTTTAAAATGCAGTGACATGCAGTCAAATATTTCGCCAAACAGTCCTTAGGGATGCGGTGACACGCAGTCAGATATTTCGCCGTACAAATCCGCCACTTTTGGTGCTGAAAAACAATCATAAAGCTCTCTGCAGGGATGAGGAGGTCTGCTGAAGCCACACAGCTGTCTTTAATAATCTACTGCAGTTAGCGATCACTGAACAGTAAGAATGATTAATAAATCCACATGAAACAGCCCCGTAAAAGACACGTCTCGCTTTCAGTTTCGGGCTTTTGCGCGTTTTGCACTCACACACAAGTGTACCGTGCCAAAGCCCAAGTGAACCGCGCTCAGGCACACCTCTTCCAACCGGGCCAGGGCCAGCCAAGTGAACCGTGCTTGAGCCCGATTCAGCACACTCACACTTCTCAAACGATCCGGGAAACGGGCCTGGGCCAGTATGGATGGCATAGTGTGAGTAGGCCCTGAGTGACTTTGAACGTGGCATGGTTGTTGGTGACTGACTGGCTGGTCTGAATGCACAACATGTAGACGACCATACCGGGTTCCACTCCTGTCAGCTAAGAATAGGAAACTGATGCTATAATTCACACAGGATAAACAAAACAATAGAAGACAATAGAAGATTGGCAAAAACGTTGCCTGGTCTGATAAGTCTCGATTTCTGCTGTGACATTCGGATGGTATGGTCAGAATTTGGCGTCAACAACATGAAAGCATGGTTCCATCCACCCTTGTACCATTGGTTCAAGCAGGTGGTGGTGTTGTAAAAGTGAGGGGGATATTTTCTTGGCTCATTTTGGGCCCATAAGTACCAATTGAGCACGGCCTACCTGAGTATTGTTGTTGCCCATGTCCATCCCTTTATGACCACAGTATACCCATCTTCTGATGGCTACTTCCAGCAGGATAACGCACCTTGTCATCAAGCGTGAATCATCTCAAACTGGTTTCTTGAACATGACAATGAGTTCACTGTACTCAAATGGCCTCCACAGTCACCAAAACTCAATAGAGCACCTTTGGGATGTGGTGGAACAGGAGATTCGCATCATGAATGTGCAGCCCACAAATCTGCAGCAACTGCGTGATGCTATCATGTCAATGTAGACCAAAAATCTCTGAGGAATATTTCCAGTACCTTGTTGAATCTATGCCACGAAGGATTAAAGCAGTTCTGAAGGCAAAAGGGGGTCCAATTCCGGTGAGTGAGTGTAAGTAGGCTGTATCTCAATGTCTTGCCTAGTCAGCAGTCACAAGCTGCGTCCCAAATCGCATACTTATGCACTATTCTACGCCATTTTGTAGTATAAATAGTGTAAGAAGTGCGTTCACACTGAAAACACTAAAAATAATAAGAGCACTTCAATTACCCGGATGATGCACTCATTCAGCCGCTAAAATGAAGTGTGTAATGATGGACACTTCACGCACTCAACGACTGCAGGTTTGCTTACGTAGCGGAAGGGGCGGAGCTATCGGGCGCACATGTTGAATAACTTTATTTATTTTGGATGGTGAAAGCAAAATTCTCCTACGAGAGTGATTATAGCGCCTCACGATGGTGAATGCGGCAATACTCACGGCAGGTTTTATTTGATAGTTTGGTCATTTATTTCAATGATTTGGCAACTGTCAAACGTCATCAGGGAAACGGTTTGAATTTCCGCTTAGTAAAAAAACATTAGTGTGCCATTTGGGACAACACTACATACATATACTTTCCTGTTGAGTGTGTAAGTGCATAAGTACATAGTGCATGAGTGCATAGTGTATAGTGTGCCATTTGGGACGCAGCTACAGTGTTGCACAGTAAATGGTTGGCGCTACAGAGCACAGAGCACAAAAACAGCCAGACACAGGAAAAGTTTCTTTCCCCAGGCCGTCAACCTCATGAACAGTTAAATATTCATCTACTGTGCAATAAACATGCACTACTTTATATAACGCACTTGTACACAGCACCTTATAACGATACACAATATAATACTTTCTCATACACACTTGTACACAGCACCTTATAACCTGTATATTTATAACAAATCTGTACATACAATTCAACATCCAGAGATTTTGTCTAATAGCACTGTTGCCTTACAGTTTGCATGTTCCCCCCATTTTGGTGTCGATTTCCTCTGGGTGCTCCGGTTTCCCCCACAGTCCATAGACATGCGCAATAGATAAATTAAATAATCTAAATTGTCTGTGGTGTATGATTGTGTGGGAATGATTGTGTTTGGGTATTTCTCAATACTGGGTTGTGGCTGGAATGGCATCAGCTGCAGAAAACATATGCTGAAACAGTTGGTGGTTCATTCTGCTGTGACGACCACTGAAATCCGCTTGTTAAGTGTGATGTCACGCGGAGCGGCTTCCGGGTCCAAGCGCTCTATTCAACTGAATGGGGAGATTCATGAAATGGTAATAATAAACGTTTACAAAGCGATTTAATACTTTCGAAAGTCACGATCGCAATATATATGTCCATGCCTAATATCTGATGGCCAAAAAGTGATTCATGGTTTTATAAATTGTTAAAATTTTGGTATTTGTTATGCAGCAAGCCCAGAGATTGTTGTGTACACTATGAATTTATGTAAAATTAACTTTAATGTGTGATAGGAATAAAAAGCGATCATAAGCGATTGACGTCTCCACTCAAATGAATGGCGGCTTGGACCGGGAAACAGTATACATACGTCACAAACACGTCACCACTTAACAAGCGGATAGAGAATAAGCTGAAGGAAAATAAATGAATGAATTATAGTATGGTTCAAAACACTATAGTATTTACTATAAATTACTAATGTGGTAGATTTTTAAGTGATGGTATATGAAAAGTCTCCATAGTTCTGCTACCCAAGTTTAACTATGGCAGTTGTAGTAAAGCTGCTATTACATTATAAGTTGAACAAAAAAAACTGTCCATTTTGTTAATGAGATAAATGAACTAACACCTTTAGCTGTCTTGTGTTCATTGAAAAAAAGCATCTGCTGAAGTCTTTTGAAGATACAGATATTTATACATACTTATATGTTGTCACACAATCTACTTTATCTCAGTTATTTACAGACAGGCTTTGACTTAGAAACTATTTCAATGAAGTATCTATGTATTTATATCTGTGACTAGCAAGGCCATGGGCATATAGTGAACTATATTGCTTGAATGCTGTGTTAATAACTATGTACTTTGAGAAACATAGTGTGGTAACCCTACATAAGGACATAAATAAATGCCAAACAAAATACAATATCATAATGCTTGCTAATTTGTATGATAAGTATTATTTTATCAAGAGTAATGATTATCACTAGCAATGATTTTGACAAATACAGTAGAGATTCAAATTTAAAAAACAGCCTACAATTCCCTAAATGTCATTGCATGTTTAGTTTTATATGATGAAGTAAAAGAGAGGTTGTTATAGGCACACTTGGCACATGAGTTACATGTATTTTGAAACAAAGTATTTGCATTTTTGAAAAAATACAAAAAATGTATTGTAAATACTATAGTGTTTCAGCCATAAAAGAAAGTGTGCTCTACATTAGAGTATTTACACCTCTTCTTTTACAGCTAGAAATCAGTGGAAGTGAACGAGACCTAAACAAACGAGGTTCTGATGGCTGCGCTTGCTTATATGTAAAAGAGTAAGGTCAATAATATGGTCAATTTGCTATGGATTACTATTGTATTTTTTTTCATATGGGCAACTAAAAATATTTAACTCATCTTCAAATATACTGCTCAAGAAAATAGTGTGAACACTTGCAGATACATTGTGGTATTTAGGTTTTCCCTTTATTTATTTTTTGAGCAGTACATACAGTGCTCAGCATACATAAGCAAACCCCATTTTGAAAATGAATATTTTTATCCATTTCTCAGTGACTATGGGTAATATATATTGGTGCAATTAAACTAAACAGATTAATTAAAAAGATATATGTATTAAAATAATATTGTAGACACAGAACATCTTTAAAAATGGAAAGATAAAAAGTTAAATTTATGCAAAATATTGCAAAAATAAGTTACAAACTACTACATCTCAACATAATCGTATATATTTTTAAATCCCTTGATTTTTGCTATTTTTTAAAATTCAATATTTTCCCTTAACATATACAGGGTGGGCCATTTATATGGATACACTCTAATAAAATGGGAATGGTTGGTGATATTAACGTCCTGTTTGTGACACATTAGTATATATGAGGGGGCTCGTAAATAACTAATGTAAGAATAAAGTTACGTTAAAACCAAGCACACTGTTGTTTTTCGTGTGAAATTCCCAAGAAGTTTTTTTAAGGTGTATCCATATAAATGGCCCACTCTGTACATTCAGGTGTAATAATTTTTGAACTGTTATTGTAAGTTATTTTGCTAGATAAGCTACAGTTTTGGCTTCAGTACTGACTAATCTGATGTATATGCACAAATATAATATTGTATAGCTTCCTATTAAAAATATGAATTGCACATATTTGTGAGGGGTTTACTCATTTATGCTGAGAACTGTATAGTACACATCAACCACAATGACCAAATTAGTACAAAAGCACCTGTTTTATTTCTTTGTATGATAAATAACAGCATGAAAAAAGGACATACAAATCACTCTGTACAGTAACATCCAGTTCTAAACACATATGTACAGCTACCATATTGTTTACTTCATAAACAAAATGGAGGGCTACATTTCCACATTAGCATTCAGTAGTTTATGATTAGAAAAGTCCTTACATTTTCTGTACAAATACATAAAGTACTATTTGGGTTTATATTTGAAGATTTGCATTATACACTGCCACAACAGCTATATTTTTGTTATAATTTCAGTAGATACAACAGTACATGCTAAACACAGGCTTCTCTGCAACTGAGTGCAGCATGTCTTCTTAAATGGAAATAGTTTGCAGGTTTATCGTAAAAGAGATTAATGAAAGACTTTGTCTAGGCTACATATATTATGGTGCTCTTTTGAGCTAAATAGCTGTGCTGTAAATAGTGGTGAATGTGTGAATGCGTCTCTCAGGACAGCTTAAATAATTGACAATTACAAATTCCTGACAATATCTTCATATTATTGCACAACCAGATAGTAAATCTGAAAGATTTAATCTGATTTGATAGTTGTTTTTTCTTCAGGTTTCAGAATGTATTAGCTACAACGCTAATCACAAAGATTAAATCTTTCACACACTCTTTAAGTTTCAAGATTCTTTTGAAAAAAGTTTTTACTTTATCAAGAAATGACCAACCGTTCTGCACATCAATCTTTTGCACAGCTTGCCATCGTGCCTGCTGTTCATACATGTTGTCCAGTTTTTCTTTTGCCTTTAAAAACGCTACACGTTCAAGAGTAGCTTTCAGAGCTTCCGTTTCCTTCTTCTTGTCTTCCTCTTTCTCTCTCAGGATGTGCTGTTTTTCAGCCTCGATCGCCCTCTCTCGCTCCAGAATTTCACTGATGTAATGTTGGCCCTCATTGCCTGTCACTATTTTGTCAACATCGTCAAACAACTTTAGGACTTGTTCAGGATTCTGGTCTTCATTATTAAAAACATGGAATCTTCCACCACAGGTTTTGATGAAGCGGAGCAGTTTAGGACTGTCCCGTATAAATCTGTGAATATTTTTGCCCTTCAGTTGATCTCCATGAGTGAACAGAGCCATGGTGTACGTGGAGGACTCTTCACCAAAAATGTTTTGAATGGTTTTAACAGCTTCTGCTTCTTCATCAGTGAATCTGCCAAGCTGAATCACAACTAAAAACACATGTGGACCAGGAGCTGAGAGAGGAAGGCATTGTTTAATTCTGTCCATCAGCTCATCTCTTGTTAGGCTGCTGTCAATCAGGCCTGGGGTGTCCACAACTGATATATTTCTTCCATGTACTATTGCATTACTAGTTTCACATCGCTTAGTCACAGAGGAAGAGGAGATCTCCGATTGAAATACTTTCTTTCCAAGGATGGTGTTGCCTGAGGCACTTCTTCCTGCTCCTGTCACTCCGACCAAAATAATCCGGAGCGGTTCATCTGAATGATTATTAAGAAGAAGATCATTCATACATGAATAATACTTGTTACAGTATGCATTCACAATACCTTCATACTTGTTAGTAATCTTGTACTTGACATTCTGAAGGTATCTGTAACACTTTACAATAACAATACACAAATAATGGTGTACTAATATTAATGTTACTTTATTCAGGGTGTCTTATTAAAAGCTGATCAATAAATTTAGAGCTGTTTCATTTTACAAGGCATTAGGTTTTGTATTGATATGCTAAAGTCTGCCTGAATTTAATCTCAAACATCGGGATGCTGCGTAGTTTATTAAATCGGTAAAATCCTGCTCGATTTGACGTCACGCTGCTTTGTTTACTGCAGTAACCAGGGCAACACTGTTATTTCTACTGTTTTAGGCACCACCTGGGGGATTAGCATTTTTATTCTGTATATGAATAACATTTTAGTTTAGGATTAGCTTCTTACAATCGGTATCTAGTAAATCCACTGTAAAGAATGATAGCACCAATTAGTTACAACTTATATATAACCTAATATTGTGAGTTAACTTATCACAATTGAATGTCTTGACATATAACTTTATATATATAATAATATAATATAATAATATTATTACTTTCATATAAAAGATTTACTTGGCTGAACTTATTATACATATATATTAGTTACGTCTATCAAACATCTGAGCTTTATAGTACAAATATGTGCAAATGAAAAGAATACATTTTTAGTGAAGTTTCACAAACTAATTCCGAAAGGAGCACATGATATGATTGACTGCAGCTGGTCCCTATGGCTAATCATTTGCTAGCCAATCGAATTTTTCCAAATATAACATAAATATCCAGCCTAAAGCTGCGGTCACACAGGGGTTTTCCTCTCATAGACTTCTATTCATACGCACGCAAATGCGTCAGACCAGAAAACGTGGGGTCTTGTGTCAAGTTTCGCAGGTTGTTGTGGTGCAAAGTTCACGCTTGGTGACTCTGACATGCAAAATCGCATTACTTGACTGCGTGAGACCAATTGGGAATCAAAACATGATCTCTCTGGACAGAAATTTAAAACATGGAGCAATCCCTCGCTTTTTAAAATGTCTAATAAGCTTGTTTAATCCCGCCCCTTTTTGCAGCGCCACACGACAGAATATCGCATCCTCAAACTCTAATGTGACCGCAGCTTAACCTCATTCCTATCTTCTTTTTGAAAAATTATTTATTTAATACTTTAACTTAAATTTATATTTGTTTACTTTTGGATGACCTTATATGATGCAAGTCTTTCTGCATGTTTAGACTTTGATTATGCTGGTAAAAATGGCTTAAACAGGTTGACAAAATTTGGGAGTGTTTGGGATCAGTTTGGATATTGAACGTGCATTTTATGTTAAATATTTAACAAAAACCAAGTGTGTGTACCTACTCGTTTTTATTTTTTAGGCATTTTTCTTTGTGTATTTGGGGGGGAGGGGTATTGGACAGTTTGGCCTGGAAGCATTCAGGTGTATGGCAACACTAACCGTCATTTTCTCATTTTAAGGTTGTGGTGAGGTTTTTCTCAGATACATACTTCATTGGTGAAATGTGTATTTGCAGACTTCAATCTGTTTTTAGTATTAAATTAACCATGGTCCATTAGTGGAACCATTGGTCATTCTGATAAAGTGAAAGTAAGTAACATCAAGTATGGGGTGACATGGTGGCACTGTGTTTATGTCACAGGGATACAAGTTTCCTCCAGATGCTCTGGTTTCCCTCACAGCCCAAAGACACAAAACCGTAGTGTGTGTGTGTGTGTGTGTGTGTGTGTGTGTGTGTGTGTGTGTGTGTGTGTGTGTGTGTGTGTGTGTGTGTGTGTGTGTGTGTGTGTGTGTGTGTGTGTGTGAACGAGCGAGTTAACAGGCAACTAAGTTAAGACAACTTCAATATTTAAGTTCACTAAACTTAAACCATGTCTATTACACTTGACTTATAAATTCCTACAGTGTAAAAAATGATATAATCAATTAGTTTTGACAGCATGTTTTTAGTTCATTGTAACCTATTAAACTAAGTTAAACATGTTCTGACTTAATTTTATTTTAATTTTCATTTTAACATAATATAAGTTGGATGGTTAATTTGATTTAGCTTAAAAATTTAGGGCAACCGATTTTCTTTACAGTGTATCCACATCATTCTTAATTAAAACTTATCTATTTTAACTTAGTTAACTTAGACCACGTCCATTAGTTAAGACAACTTCACTATTTAAGTGAAGTAAACTTAACATTTTTTAACACTTCGATTTATTTTAGAGGTCGAAAACAGCTCGTTCTGCTGCTTGATGTTGCAAACTGACATTTTCTTATATGATTTTGTCTGTATAATCATCTAAACACTTATTTGTAGAGCAAGTAGTTTGGTCGTTTTCTGCGGTTTATTATCCCTAGTCATTTCTGCCATAAGCAGATGAATTGGAAGTTTTAAAACAATCGCAACAATGAGCGCACTTCCACATTGAAGAATAAGTTCAATGCTGAAAGTTAAAATGTCGCCGATGTTACAGGTTGAATCCTAAAGTGGCAATGAGGTCTTAAAATGCATGGAAAGAGTCTTAAAAGATACTGAACTTCACAATTTATATACCCTGTTATTATGAACTAGTGATGAGCTAAGGCAAGGCCTAATCAAGTAACTTTTAACTACAACATGAATCACATGGGTTAATGTGTGAATAATGGCTACCTTAATTACTTGTGAGTACATGCTTTTTTTTTATTAAACACTATAGTTTAAGCTAAATGTAACTTGGTCTATGAGAATTCATTAAAAGTGCAACTTAACCAGCATGAACTCATGACCTGAACCGGAAGCTGCGATGTTTTTTTTTTTTTTTTGTATTATGACGCAGTTCCTAGAGAAACATAATTTTAAATGAGCAAACAGTGGGCGTGGCTTATTTTTTCTACCGCTGGCTGAATGGATGTAGTAGTCCCTTAATTAACAAATGTGTACTAACAAGTAATTAAGGTATAGCGATTATTCTCACACAGACTTATGTAATTGTAGTTAACATGAGTTCTTGATTAATGCATTCTCTAACTCACCAGTAGGCCTAGTTCATAATAAAGTAAGGTTTAATCTACTTATTAGTATCTTTATGTATTGTTATTGTGAAGTATCACAAAGTCATTAATTAAAAGATGTATGGTATCTATCAGTATTTTTACACACAAGATGAAAAAGTGCAGTACCTAAATGGAATAGTTGCAAACCACTGGAATAGTTGGAATTCAAATTTTGTTGGCCATAGTCCTGAAAGTTAGGTACATTGTATTGATTAAGGTTTCAGATACATAAAATTATGCTGTAGTTTCACAGTCAATGCTTTAGCCTAGATTCACACTGCGTCCTAACGAACAAAAATTTTGAAGGTAGCTACTAATTCTGACTTCAACTGAATATAGAGCCAAGTATTCAGAATCAGCCTATGTTTCATATGATATTTATGTAAAAAATATAGATTATAGATTTATATAATTACATATTATTATAAATTCTAATATTTAAAAATGTTCATAAAAAAAAAAATCATGTCCTTTTTTACAGATATGTTGTTCCTGGTCATGACACTTTAAATTAACAATGTTTGCACCTGCATCTTTAGATAACTGATTAACTAAACTCTTCAATTTATGAAAATATAGTGGTGGACAGTAAAAACACATTAAATACAATACAGCCAAACAAAAATATATTCAGACATCAGGTATAATTTTTTTTACATTTTACTAGTTAGTACAGGACACTATAGTTCAATTATGTAAGTGAGAACAGCAAAATTAAATAAAATGTACTACAGTATACAAAAAAAATGACAGCAAATTACTAATATAATTTGAATATTAATTTTAATATTAATAATGATAACATTTATATTTATTGTAATTTTAAAAAAAGAAATATTATAAATTACTTAATTATTTTTTGCAGGAGGAGTTTTTAGGCTTCCTGCGATTTAGAAAATTGGCCAATACTACACTACTATAGACAAACTATGGAGTATGAAGTCAAAGAATCATAAATTCTTATTACTTACCTGATAAAACACTCCTACGGCTACAGCAAACAGTGGGACTATTACCAAGCACAAGCACAAAGTTAAGCCTCTTGAGATATTTGATTGTTCTCCACTAGAGGTCCCCGTGATTTCCATAACCACCAAGAAAGCAAGGCCAGAAAGTGCCACTTTTCAAGAAAGTGTCGTTCCTGCTTAAATATAAAAATGTGAGTCAATTAGTTAATGTTTTAACAGATAAAAACAACGCTATTCAAGTAAATTATAAAGTTTTAAACCATAAACACACGACGAATTCCTCAAGCTTGATTCAACTCGTTTTTGTTCATCCCACATGAGTTGTGTTTAGTTGTTTCTGTATCTCTATTGAAAAATCTTTATTTACCTTTGCATCCAATACAACATGTCTTATTTTCACAAAAGTAATTTTGTAAGCTGTAAGCATTTAATCACCCTCAAGTGATTTCAAACCTTTAAACCATTCCTGTAAAAACATAGCCTTATATACATTTCTGGAGATTGTGAATTTTGTAGCCAGACAAACCTATGGCTCCATTTCGTCTTTAAAACGACCGCTACGAGCTGTTTATCTCTGCGTGGACTGCTTTTCTGCTGTTACCAGTTTGTCGAGTAGCTCGCCGTGTACATCGGAGGATTTGAGATGCAGAGATGAGTTGACCACGACGATTGGGTTCGAGTCCTGTGAAGAATGGTTCCAGAAAGCAGGTAAGACAAAAACAAAAGACAAAAAATTAAATAAACAAGTAAATAACAGGGTGAAAATGTGGTAAAAATCAGAAAATGTGGTAAAAATCAGCCTGGTGCTTTTGAAAACATTTGCTTGGGTTTAGGTGAGGAGGAGGGTGGGTCAGTCAGTCATTCAGTCAGTCGACAGCGGTCTTTGGTGAATTTACCAGAGAAAAGCAGGCATGAATGGCGCTCGCCGCAGAGAAATTTGACCAGCGGCCTGGTGGATTCGCAAAAAAAAAAATTTAGCTCCTGGGACGTATTTGGTGTTTCTCCAGAAATGTATATAGGAGTGCATAATCAGAATTAGCCTAGGTTGCACACAACACGATAAACCTAATATTACGAGATGCGTGCATGTTCTGTCTCACCTTTCACCAGGTTCCTGCTGCTGTAGCGTGTCCTTTTGTCTCAATTGTTTTCTCTGTCATTATATAGACACACATTAAAGAAACATAAACTTGCTTGACTTGTTTTTGTTTTTGCTTGTCACATGCATCACTTCTCCACCCAGCTTTTCATTACCATGAAATCTATTTAACGAGCAATCAAACACAGCACAAAAACTCACCTCTCTAAAGCCCAGCTCAGATGGTGCAATTTTTAATAATCCTCCATTGTAGCATGTCAGACTGCACGAGCATGGCTCTACTGTCAGTCTGTAAGATCAGACTGAAGACGCCAAACATGGAAGACAACTCACGTCATCCACTTTCACTATCCAGCTTTCTGAAATAATTCCTCACAGCAAGCATAAGCAATCTGTAGAGGCAATTTTGCACATAGCGTGCCTCAATAATAAAACCAAGATGGAAAAAAACATGTTATGACATTTCCCCCCAGTGGTTTGTAGTTGTCACGTGGATTGCATCATCAGATTCATCTCTCCTATTGGTTCCCCCTTTATATGAAATGGTGAGTTTAGGGTTCTTTATTTCCCGCCTTTTTGTTTTTCAGATTTAACACCTGCAGCTCAATAATGGTTACTGGAACTACACAGACTGTCAATAACAGGTATTGATGAATTATTAAAATGTCTGTGCAGTTTAACATTCAGAATGTAACTTGCTGGCATTCCAATCATGTTTTCTTCCTGTTTGTAGTTTAACAGAACATGACCAGCACTGCTCAGTTGAGGCTACCTCTTCTTCACTGTGAGTATAACCTACAGTAGATGTTTTGCCCTTAATTATAACTTGGGATTATGGACATAATATAGTAATATGGGTTTTATATAAATATATACATGTATAAAAGACACCTTGTGACATTTTCTTTCTAACACAGCAAAGGTATTACATGATTTTCTTAATTTTGGCCTTCATAAACAATTGTTTGTACCTAAACAAATGGAAGAGACACACTATGACTTCATGCTCATTTGTGTTTCTCAGATGCTGTGAAATCTTAAATCATCTGCAGAGATGATATACCCCTCCAGTTGACCAAAATACACTCACAGTGAACATAAAGGCATCATAGAGGATTGTGAAGACATTTCACAGGAACTTGTACTTCATGGCTTGTACATTTTTTTTTTATTTATTTTTTTTTTTTACTTCTTTATGTATTTATTCATGTTCAGTGTCGTTTGTAATGTATTAATGTGTTCAGCTAATAACTCTTATTCAAGAACTCTCCTTTATTAAACAAGTATACATCAAAATAAAAAATAAAGTTATTCAACTGGTGCTTGCTGTTAAGTATTTATAATGTTTTAATTTTTATTAAATTTTATTTTTTAATTAATTAATTATTTTAATTATTTTATTTTATTTTAGCAGCAACAACTGCAGTCAAGCATTTTTGATAACTTGTATTGAATCTGTAACAGCACTGTGGAGGAGTTTTGGTCCATTCATCTTTGCAGAATTGTTGTAATTAAGCCACAATTGAGGGTTTTTGAGCATGAATAGCCTTTTTAAGTTCATGCATCTCAATTGAATTCAGATCAGGTGTTGATTAGGCCTCTCCAAAATCGTAATTTTAAATTTATTTATGTTCAGTGTCAATTGTAGTTTAGTAATTACTTATAACTCTATATAAGCTAATAACTCTTATTCAAGAACTGTCATTTATAATACGAGTTTACATCAATATAAAAAATTTAATTACTTAACTGGTGCATGCTGTTGGGTATTTATAATATGTGTTTTTTTTAGAAGCAACAACTGCAATCAAGCATTTTGATAACTTACAACAGCACTGTGGAAGAATTTTGGCCCACTCATTGCAGAATTGTTGTAATTAAGCCATAACTGAGGGTTTTTGGGGATGAATAGCCTTTTTAACGTCAGGCCACAGGATCTTAATTGGATTTAGGTCAGGACATTGATTAGGCCACTTCAAAGTCTTCATTTTGTATTCATGTTCAGTGTCATTTGTAATTTATTAATGTGTTATAGCTCTATATAAGCTAATAACTCTTATTCAAGAACTGTCATTTATAACACAAGTTTACATCAATGTAAAAAATCAAATGATTTAACTGGTGCAAGCTGTTGGATGTTTTTTTTTTTTTTAAGATGTAAAAGACTAGACAAATACTACAACTAAAATACTACAAATAATATACAAACTTAATATTAAAGATTTTAATATTAATAAAATATATGTTTTATTACTAATATACGTATATTACTGATATAAATGGTCTTATTACTATTGTGAATACTGTAATATTTATGAAAATATTATTATCAATATTTCTAAGGTCAAAGCATGGTTCTTTTTGGAAATTTATGAAAATAGTTCTATTATAGCACTAGAAATGGTTCTGCTGTTGTTAAAAGCTGAAGAACCCCTATTTGGTACTGTTTAGAACATTTTTTCCTAACAATAGTATTTCATCTGTTTTTATTGCCCATTGTTTTCTGCATAGTGTAATTGATGTATTGTTTCCCAATATGTCTCTTAATATACAGTTACATGTGTTGACAACAATCATAATGTAAAAACAAACAATTTAAAAAAACAAAGCAGCACTGCATGGTTTGACAAACCGTATTTGGTTCCCCAAAGAACAAATTAGCCAAATGTTTTGAAAATATATATATATTGTCACTAAAATGTCACTTTAGAACTATACATTTTAGATGCTCAATCATGCATTATGTACCTCAATATCTTATTGATGACAAAACTATGGATCTTGCATTTAATTAGAATCATAACGACAATGGCCTACAACTTAACATTCGTTCTAGTTTAAATTTTTTTGACATGGTATGTGAGCATGTCGCTGGATGTAACATTTTGGAAATTAAAAAAACATTTTAAGAAAAAACAAATAAAACTCATATAAGTCTAAACAACTACATTTTTGGCCTATAAATGTATTACATTATTACACAACAAAATATGATTCATTATGTGTGACAACTACAGCAGTATTTGCCAAACTTCTGAGTTTAGTCCTCTGCCATGGCACTTACTGTAAGAAATACTTCAGGTGAGTTGCTACGAAAGTGAAGAAGCTTGAGGAAAAAATGTCTCTAGAATTATTAATATATGATAAAATAAAATAGCTAGAATATATAAATTTAATTATATATATATATATATATATATATATATATATATATATATATATATATATATATATCTTTTTTTTTCCAGTTGTTTGAAAAAGTGCAACCCGGGCTCATTGTGGAAACGTAGCCCCGCAGCATTCTGCGGACCGCGATTTACGTCCCGGGAGGTACGTATTCGAGCGGTTTTTGTTTTCGCGGATCCGAGAGAGGCCACTGTGTGCGCTTTTTTGCGTCTCGGGCGCCTCTCGGGAGCGCGCGCCATTTGCCGACTCGGCCACCCTCCTCCTTCCCTAAACCCGAGCCATGGTTCACAAAAGCGAAAAAAAAAAGTCCAGAAAAAAAAAAAAGCAAAAGCCCTCGTTTTCGATTTCGACCACGTTTTCGGATCCCGCCGCGTTCTTGCCCTTATTTTTCGGATTCCGTTTTTTGTCTTACCTGATTTCTGGAACCGCTGTTCCCCGGACTCGATCCCGGTCGTCGACCCTGCGGCCGGCTCCTCTTCCTCCTCCGGGGTCTCCGCTCTGCCGACGCAATGCTGTGAGCTAAGCGGACAAACTGGTTGCATCGGGAAAGCCCTCCACTCGGAGGCGAGCCGTCGGCCGGCGAGCACGAAGAGGAGGGGCGGAGCGGCGCCACACCGCCCCGCAGTGTTCGCTCAAAAAAAACTAAACGCGGCCTTACGTACCTCCGGCCATGTAAATGCTACGTTTCCAGAATGAGCTTGGGTTGAAAAAGTGTTAGTGTTATTTCTTTTTTCTTTTCTCTTTTTGCGTGTTTGTCACACTTTATTGTTTCAGATTGTCAAACTAACTCAAATATTAGTCTCAAACTACATAGACCTGTGTGAAAAAAGTGTTTGTCCCCTAAAGTTAATAACTGCTTTGGCAGCAACAATTGTAATCAAGCATTTTCGATAACTTGCAATGAGTCTGTTACAGCACTGTGGAGGAGTTTTGGCCTGATAAAATTTTGCAGAATTGTTGTAATTGACAATTGAGGGTTTTTGAGCATGAACTGCCCTTTTAAGGTCATGCCACAGCATCTTAATTGGATTCAGGTCAGGACTTTGACTAGGCCACTCTACAGTTTTTTTTTTTTTTCTTCAGCCATTCAGAAGTGGACTTGCTGGTGTGATTTGGATCATTGTCCTGCTGCAGAACCCAAGTTTGCTTCAGCTTGAGTTTATTAACAGATGGGTCGACATTCACCTTCAGGATATTTTGATACTAGTGCTGTCAATCGATAAAAAAAAAATTAACTAATTAATCGCACCTTTCTAAAAAAAATTTATCACGATTAATCGCATTTAAAATACTGAAACTTGTAATTTTGGCTATTCAAATGTAAAAATAATGTCATCGCAAGACAAAAACTATTTAAATTCAAAATATAATTGTTTATTAGAATTAAAATTCAAAATATAATTGTTTAATAGAATTTTTGTTTAACTTGTGACACAGATTTCTTCATGTAAACAACATACCTACAATAAACCATCAAGATCCTGGCTTGACAGCCATATTTATTAAAGAAATTAAAACACAGGCATGTTAATGACATTTAAATTTCAAAACAATCAATGCCAATAAAGAAAACATTGATTTCCATGCTGGATCCTAAGTGGACTGCAAAAAATGCCAAAATACAGGAATTGCAGATATGGAAAATGAAAAATTATAATAATAAACTATAGAATACAAACTGTTGCACTCATTGTAAAGTTTTATTGCTGTGAGTTGAGAACATTAATTATAGAGTAGAAACAATTTTGCTTAATCCCCCTTTACATTCATCCAGTTGCTTAGACTAGGAGTATTCCGCAAGTGCACAGAGACTCCCAAATGCCCGCAAATGAAAGATAATTTCTCGCAAACCGGTCGTTAAATACATTGCACAACCCTCTCCCCTGCATCCCTCCTAGCTCTTCAGGTAGCCTATGTCGCGCACACGCCCCTACTAAGATACGTCACTCACTCCACCCCTGACACCCCTCAACGGGCCTGACACAGACACACACACACAACGCGCTGCAGACGTTTTGGCCCCAACGGCCTTCCATACTGGAGCGACTCCCCTCAGATTCAACACGCATGATCGCGTTCATCAAATTTGCTTAAACTAAACGTCCTAAAGTATTACTGTATTTCACAAGGATTCTGACACAACAACGCGAAGCATACGCTTTCATTGCGTTTAATGAGGAAACACGCTAAACTCAGAGGGCTCATGCTGAAAGGCAGAGTAATGCCCTGTCTTTGACAGCTCGCGACTTTACCAGAGACTTTCACATAAGACACCAATACTCTGATATTAATATGATTAAGAATATACTCTTATTAAAATTCTACCGTGTAGCCTAAGCAGTGATTTTATTACCTTAAAGGAACACCGAGTCACGAAATGCGGAGGATTTTCTTTCTGTTCGCCATGCGGTATCAACTTACAACAGAAGTCGAAAGTTAAAAATGAAACACCCGAAATTGGATGAAACTCTGGATAGCCTGGTGATGCGACTAATTGTTTTATACTGAAACTTGCCTTCAAAAAGTGCTTCCTTGGTCTTATCCACATTTCTTGCATGTTAAACACACGTCCACCAAAACAGGAAGTAAAAAATACCAGCAACTGCGTTAATTGCGTTAATTTTTTTAACGCGTTAATTATCTAAAATTAATCGCATGCATTAACACACTAATTTTGACAGCGCTATTTGATACACAACAGAATTTCTTTGTATCTTAACATGATGTCTAGTTTTTGAGGATATTTTGGACTAATTCACTTTGTCAGACAGGTCCTATTTCCAGGTCTAGGCAGTTCTCTTTGGCTCTAGGCGAAGGCGATCACTCTCTCCTGAAATGTATCTTACCTCCTTTTTATACTTTTTGCTACTCCCTGTTGACCTGTTTTTCCCTGAAATGTGATGTTTGTGTATGGTCTGGGGGTGGTCCAATTTCACTACATGACAGTATATTTGACTACATGGAAGTGTATTTGAGAAATAAAGGCTGTTGATTGATTGATTGATTGATTGATTGATTGATTGATTGATTGATTGATTGATTGACTGACTGATTGATTGATTGATTGATTGAAGCGATTTCTTGATTGTGAACAGGTGTGGCAGCAATCAGGCCTGTGTGTGGCTAGAGAAATTGAATTGAGGTGTGATAAACCAGAGTTATGCTGTGGTCACTACAGTTTTTGCATGCAAAATTCTGTTGTACGGAGCTGTGAAAAGAAGTATGATTAAACAAAATGATTGGACATTTAAAAAAGCATAACTATATTTTGAATTTCTGTCCAGGGAGGTCATGTTTTGATCCTCGATTGGTCTTACGCAGTCAAGTGATGTGATTTCGCAGGTCAGAATTTACCAAGCTTGACCTTTCTAATGCAGCGAACTGTGAAACTTGTCGCATGACCTTGCATTTCCGGTCTGGCGCATTTGTGTGCGTATGAATAAAAGTCTATGGGGTGAAAAGTGCAATGTCACTACAGCTTAAAGTAATGTTTTAACAGGGGGAGGGTTGCCTCAACAGGGCTATGTAGCTTTGGATTTTGTTTCCCCTTAATAATAAAAACCTTCACTTAAAAACTGCATGATGTGTTTACTTGTGTTACTAGTGTTTAATTTTTTTTTGATGATCTGAAACATTAAAGTTTGACAGACATACAAAATACTAAGACATTAGTAAGAGTCAAAAACTTTATATATAATATTATCATATAAACTAGAGTTTGAGAATTTCTTTTCTTAGCCAAACATCGCAAGCTTTTATTTTTTGGTCACCAGAAAAAATTGCTTAGTGCCTTACAACAATAAAAAGGAAAGCTTGTTATCTTGTCTGTTGTTAGCTATATTTATTGTTTAACCTTTTCATTGCTTTTTCATAAGCCTCATCTTCAAGTTGTTCCCTCAGAGCTGCGATCTCCTTCTGTTTCTGCTCCTGCTTCTCCTTCAGGATACGTCGTCTTTCTTCTTCATTCGCTCTTTCTGCTCTCTCCAGCATCTCACTGGTGTAGTGTTGACCACCATTTCCAGTCACCATTTTATCAATCTGCTCAAGCAGCTGAATGACTTGCTCTGGATTTTCCTCTTTATTATTAAACACATGATATCGTCCATCGCAGGTTCTGATGAAGCTGAGCAGTTTTGGACTGTCCCGCACAAACGTGTGAATGTTTTTCCCCTCCAATCGATCTCCATGAGTGAACAGAGCCATGGTGTATATGGAGGATTCCTCACCAAAGGCTGCTTGGATGATTTTCACAGCTTCTTCTTCTTCATCAGTGAATCTGCCAAGCTGAATCACAACTAAAAACACATGTGGACCTGGAGCTGAGAGAGGAATGCAGAGTTTAATTCTGTTGACCACTTCATCCACAGGTAAGCTGGTGTCAAACAGACCCGGAGAGTCAATGACGGACACTTTTCTGCCGTTAATAACTGTGTGAAACTTTTCACAATGTCCAGTCACAGAGGAAGATGAAATCTCTGACTTAAAAACGTCTTGTCCAATGATGGTGTTGCCTGTTGCGCTCTTTCCCACACCTGTTTTTCCAACCAAAAGTATCCGGAGTGGATCACCAGAATAACGCACTGAAAGTGAACAAGAAGGATTTTTTTTTTTTTTTCAAATGATTCAAATGTACAACACATTTATATGATGTACGCTGAGTGTGCTTATGGTATGAAAAAAAACAAAAACCTTACCTATATCAGACAAATGCTGTTTTTCTTCTTTATAGATCTAGAAGTGATTTACATATTACCATGCTTTGGCCACTTGTACATGTTAAAATGTATCAGCTTAGAAAACAAAACAAACAAACAAAACACTTAAGCATACCTCAATCCCCATTGCAATGGCAGCAACAATTACAGAAGGCATCAGTATTTCTGTGAAAAAAACTGAAAAACGAGACTTTTCAGATTGTTGTTCATTGTCCTGGAAAAAACATCTTACAGGAGTATAAAGTAGGCATTGATTTCAAGGTATACCATGGTTTGGAAAAGTAAAGGTTTTAAAACCGGCAAAATTTTCTGCTATATTATTCTTATGATATATACATTTTTTTTATGACAACAGTATCTCCTGCAGAAAAGATATCCAAAGATGCCATTTTCACATGTAAAGCAATCAGTGTTTTTGAAGCTAATGAAGACAGCAGAAGTCAATGTTTTGTTTGAATTATTTAGCCTGACATGTTTACTGCTCCAAAATACTTTAAATGTTGCTCAAAATAAAATATATTGTGTTCAAAAGGGGAAATTTATTTTTTTGTTTTTTACCCAGATATTTAAAAAGAATATATTTTACATATTTTTTTATATGTTTATCCAAGGTTATCATACTGTCAGAATCATATACCAGCCCATGCCTAGTATAAAGTCATGTCAAAACTGTTGCACTTGCTCTACATTCGACATGAAAATGATATATCTTTTATTATGATTTTAGTTTGTTACTTATAGTACAGTGAAAAGGGGGCATAAAATTCTTAAGAAAACACAGTCCAGAAAAAATATGAAAACCTGTTTTAAACAATTCTTCCATGAGGCAAAATTAATTATTAAAAAATTCTCAAATTGATTATTGAGATATTGGTTATTTCATTTCATAAACCCAATGAACAATCACTATTCCATATCTTAACTTTGTTAAAACACCTTATACATTTATGCTGTTACACCAAAAATATCTTGGAAGCCTATTTTTACTATCTCTGTTGGCAATACTGATCAAGTAATTATCATATTTGGTTGAACCAGCCTTTTAAAATCGGTCTTTTTCTGTGTCTATACAAGTTACTTCTCTTGTTTTCTTTAAAATCGCTTTAAAGACTGAGTGTTCATCTTTTCAAAGACAATGCACACATATTGTTAAGTTACATGAACACTTTCTCTAATACAAAGAATGCAACTCACGTTTAAATAAAGAGCTCATGGCTTGAGGATTCAGACGCGATCTAGCTCTCGGTTGCTTTGCTTTCGTTTTCTCAGAACTTGCTTGTCTGGGTTACATCACAGTACCATATACAGGAGAGGCTATTTGTTATTCGCTTTCTGTTTGAGCTTTAGCCGTAAGCTTGTTTGTGACATTATGAAGACCGTTTTGTTTTATTGAGAAAAAGGCCTGAGTAACAGTAAAATAAAGTATTGTTATAATAGCCTATTAATTATAATGTTTTTAATTTTTCCTTTTTTAAAGACCAGGCTCGTTTAAAGCATGCAAGCTCTTTCATTTTTAAATGCCTACTATACTCCACGTGTCTAGTCTTGTCATATTTAGTTAAGAATTACACATCTTATAGGCTACCATATTTTCCATTTTAAATTAAATTCATCCATTAATTTTCTTTTCGACTTAGTCCCTTTATTAATCTAGGGTCACCACAGCGCAATGAACCACCAACTTATCCAGCACGTTTTGAGGATGCCCTTCCGGCACAACTTATCACTGGGAAGCATTCATTCATTCATGGACAATTTAGCTTAGCTAATTCAGCTTTCCCCACATGTCTTTGGACTTGTGGGAGAAACTGGAACACCCAGAGAAAACCCACATGAACACGGGGAGAAAATACAAACTCCACACAGAAATGCCAACTGACTCAGCCGAGGCTCGAACCAGTGACCATCTTGCTGTGAGGCGATCGTACTGCACCACTGTGATGCCCTTTTGAGATAAAATGTCCAATAGTTTTCCTAATTTTACTTAGAGTACTGTTAGTTATTTAACATTCCACAGTAAAAGTTGTTGTGTGTATATTCATTTTCTTTTCGGGTTAGTCCATTCAATAATCTGGGGTCACCACAGCGGAATGAACTGCCAATTTATCCAGCATATGTTTTCTGCAGTGGATGCCCTTCCAGCTGCAACTCATCACTAGGAAACACCCATACAAACACACCTGCATGCAAACATACACTACAAAGTGTTGTAAGTATATTTCAATGTAAATCCTACCTTGCTCTCTCTGTGGATTTCCTGCAAAATTTAAATCTGCAACCTGTTAATCATATGCTCCGCCTACTTTAATCTGATTGGTCATGTCAATTATCATGGGATTGAGGAGCGCTTTCAAATATGCCAGTCTAAAATATGCTTTTTAAATATGTGAGCTAACAACAGAGCAGTTATAACATTTGTAATTATTGGGGGAACTTGTTCAAGTGTTATGGTCCTCTTTTAGTATAAGTTCATTTGATTATCACCTTAATTTTCTCACAATTAAAAAATAGTTGAACTGGAAATGAGACAACAGTTTCTGTGGTAAAAACACCCTATATAAATATTTTGTCTTGGTGTAAATGTAACTGGGGTAGACTTGATATAAATTATAGACATAAATTATATTTTCAAAATAAATACTGAAATTCTGAAGGTCATTTTTTATGAGTTTTTTATTAGATCACCCAGTTTACCACTGATTTGAGAACTATGGTTGCCGAGAATAGAGAAAAGACTAACAAACTAAGGGTGCACTTACACTAGGCTACCCGAACCATACCCAGGCATGTTTCCCGGTTCGTTTGACAAGTGTAAGGCCTCAAAATCAGGCCAAGGCGCAGTTCAGAGTGCAAAGCACACCTGATCCCATAACTGAAGATGCAGCATCACTTTTAAGGGACTGTTTCATATGGATTTATTAATCATTCTTACTTTTCTATGAACACAAACTGTCGTTGTTTATTAAAGATGAAAACCCCTTACTGCACGTCAGCTGAACCTTCAGCAAACCTCCTAATACGTGCAGCACAATGACATTCAAGATAATTTATGATTTTCAAAGGATGTGGATCTGCTCGGCAAAATATTTGACTGTGTCACTGCATCCCAAACATCTAAATCAATATAACTGAAGCAATCTCCACTGTGCTGAGCGAGAGCGCTTCTCTTCTGTTAAACTGAACGCTCACATCATCAATGGCGTAAGTGTGCTTCGGCTCTGAAGGCAAAATGCAGTTTGAGTAGAGCCCGTCGGGGGAGAGGGGAGGCTTCGGCATGGTTCAAGGCAACTGTACCTAGTGTGAGTACACCCAAAGAAAACATCTTCATTTGACAACACACAAATTTTCACAACACAGACACAAAAACGCTCAGCAAAATGTGTTAGTAGACCAAAAAAATATGATCCACCTGGTTGCTTCATGTTTACAGTCAGCAATGTTGGATGTCAGATTTCCACCACAGAGAACTACACTTTTACATCACTGTTAGCTTAACTGTATTACTTTACTTTATATTTAAAGTAAAAAGTAAAATCCTTTTATATTTTTATACCTTTATTTATAATACATTTTACTGATCAGGCTATACAGTGCTCAGCATATATAAGTACACCCCTCACAAATCTCTCTTTTAAATTCATATTTTTAATAGGAAGCTAAACAATATTATATTTGTGCATATACATTAGATTAGTCAGTATTGAAGCTAAATCTGAAGCTTATCTAACAAAATAACTTATGATTTTGGTCTAAAAACTAGCACACCCAAATGTATATGTTATAAAAAAAAATTCAATACAAATTTAAAAAAGAGGGAAAATCAAGAGAAGCTAAATTTTTGTTGAAATTTTGTAGGTTGTAATCATTTTTTGCAATATTTTGTTTGAATTTAATTGTAATATCTTTCAATTTCTATATATGTTTGGTGACCAAAATATTATTTTAACAAATATATCTGTTTAATAAATCTATTTTGTTTAATTGCACCAAAATACATTGCCTATAATTACTGAGAAATGGATACAAATATTCATTTTCAAAATGGGGTGTTCAATTACGTTGAGCACTCTATGTACCAACATTGTTAAACACACATATTAGCCCATTTTAAGTCCATGCCGGAGGATCCCATGTGTATTCTATCATAAACAAATACAAAATCTTAAATACAGTTTATACAGAACACCACTGCTTCCCTGATTTAAGAGTTTATATAGTTTCAGGTTTGGACACATTTCACTTGTACCTACATTTCTTCACCATATTATTAAACTTTCATATGTCAAACTCACCAGGATTTACAGTATAAGCACGTACTTGATTTGTAAACCTTTATAAAATAGAGAATTTAAAAACTGTTCTCTTTTTTTATAGCCTCACATGGTCAGCATTTGTGTTGCTCAAAAAAAGAATTTGCTTAATGCGTTAATTAAAGTGGTGACCACATGGAGTATTGCTGGGAAGTCAATTTCTGCTTTGTATCTTGCGACCTGCTCATATTTACTGTTTAGTGTTTGCAGTGCTTTTTCATAGGCCTCATCTTCAAGTTGTTCCCTCAGAGCTGCGATCTCCTTCTGTCTCTGCTCCTCCATCTCCCTCAGAATGCGCCGTTTCTCTTTCTCAATCGCTCTCTCTACCTTTTCCAGCATCTCACTGGTGTAGTGTTGACCACCATTTCCAGTTACCATTTTATCAATCTGCTCAAGCAGCTGAATGACTTGCTCTGGATTTTTCTCTTTATTATTAAACACATGATATCGTCCTTTGCAGGTTCTGATGAAGCTGAGCAGTTTTGGACTGTCCCGCACAAACGTGTGAATGTTTTTCCCCTCCAATCGATCTCCATGAGTGAACAGAGCCATGGTGTATATGGAGGATTCTTCACCAAAGGCTGCTTGGATGATTTTCACAGCTTCTTCTTCTTCATCAGTGAATCTGCCAAGCTGAATCACAACTAAAAACACATGTGGACCTGGAGCTGAGAGAGGAATGCAGAGTTTAATTCTGTTGACCACTTCATGCACAGGTAAGCTGGTGTCAAACAGACCCGGAGAGTCAATGACGGACACTTTTCTGCCGTTAATAACTGTGTGAAACTTTTCACAATGTCCAGTCACAGAGGAAGATGAAATCTCTGACTTAAAAACGTCTTGTCCAATGATGGTGTTGCCTGTTGCGCTCTTTCCCACACCTGTTTTTCCAACTAAAAGTATCCGGAGTGGATCGCCAGGATGTTGCACTGTAGATAAAAAAAAAATCTGATATATTTAAATGTACAAACACTTAATGACTGCTGATATAGTTTATGTTTTAATATGTTAATGCATAAAAAAGATAATAAATACCTGTATTGTTCAAGTGTTGTATTTGTTGATCGCTACTGTTGATCTATAAGTGATTTATATAACATATTTATAGACGTTTGTCCACATTATTAAAATAATCAGCTCAGAGCTGTATAATGGTCGAAATATACTGTACACCTCAGCATACCTGAATCCCAAATGCAAGAAATGCGACAACAACACAAAACACCAGTAGTTCTTTTGAGAAAGCTGAGATCCAAGACTTTGATGGTGTTGGTGATGGTCCAGGAGAAACATTCTCCAAATCTATGAAGATAATCATGTCAGAACTGTTTCTCTCGTTATACATTTAAAATATGATTTATAAGCTGATGATAATAGATGAATATTACATCACTATTAATTTATTTTAATTGTATAGCTTTTGGTATATAACAGATGAAGAGTCAGGATTGTTTTATTTCTAAAATTAAAGCAACAATTTCAAAATCACATTAGGTGGAATGAACAGAAACATTTTTAGTGAAATTATTTGGTTCTATTTTATACAACTGTTCTGTCTGGTTCTCGAATCTGATTGATTCTGTAATATCAGAACTCCTACAGCCTACTCACCGTTCTGTATTACTCCACCCACATATAGTGACAGCAGATCATTAGACTCACTACAGTTTGACAAATATTGCAGCTGTTGGACAACATAATGTACTTTTGAGGCTTTTTTAGGGGAGAATGTAGTTGTTTAGATTGCAACTATGCAGTTTATTTATAAGGATAGTGCCTATTATAACTATTTATAATTTAAAAGCTGAGCAGAGCAAAGACAGTTGACATCCATCTACAAGATGGCGACAGAGACTGCATAATAAAAAATTTAATAAAAAATGAAAATACATTACACACACACACACACATATATACTTATGGCTCTATATCAGCACTGGTGGGAGGCGTGCGTTAGCACAAGGCTGCAGCAATGCTAATATACACCAGTGCTGATGTGTAGCCATATCGCACTGCTACGAGTGTGATATTGCGTTTATACAATAGTTCAACAGCACAATCGTGTATCTAAATAAGAAAATCAAACACGGAGAGTCTAAAAACCCCTTTTTATTAGGAACTACTTTCTTCCGCCATTCATTCACATCTGCAGCTGACGTCAGTACAGAAGGAGCTGTTACTAATTCACCAACATCACTTTAGAGCTAGTGTTTGAATGACTCTAAATGTAATGTCGGAAGGAATGACAAAACAGATGATTTTGCTCAGACTTTAAGATTATAAGGCTGAACGTGACATGAAATGCCATCCATCTACAGAGATATCTTCTTAAAGTGTTACAGTCTACAGTATTTCTCTGTTGTGATCAGGATATCACAATAATTAATCCTGAAAAAAAAGCAATGCAATCACTACCAAGACTGCTGTTGTGTTTGCGATAAAGAAAAACGCTAAACACGTGCAAACTTTGCTTCTTTCTGTCTGCCAACACAACATACATTCCTGTTATGTGGGCAAATCGGTATAAATACAGCACTACAACATACAAAAGAGAGAGATCGACTTAAAGAGAGAGAGAGATCGACTCTTATTACTTACAAAACATAATATTACTGCCAACATGTCTCTGAAAATCCGGGAGACTGGGGTGTTCGGAGGTGATTTCTCTGACACTGTTGAGAGCCGGGATAGGATGAAGCGGGTTTTGGGCGGCCACCTTGATCGGGTACTGTACCAAAGTTGGGCAACCCTGGGGTGTTTACAGACTGTACCAAAGAGGGGGGAGGGTGAAATTATGGGAGTTTTCCGGAAAAAATAAAAACAGGATGGTTGCTGGAGATTGGTCTGAAACACGGGATACTCCCATTAAAAACAGGAGTGTTAGGAGGTAGGCTTATCAGTTTATTAATGTTTTGATCTGCTGTAGTTAGAAATCAGACTGTTATAACCTTCTAAGCGTAAGGGCTTATTATGCGGTTCTGTCACCATCTTGTGGATAGAAAACGTCAACCATCTTTGGTCTACATTATGGCAGGCTAATGGTCGCCAACGAGCTCTCTCAGCAATTGTAAATATTTTTAAATAGGCACTATTTTTACAAATAAACTGCATAGTTGCAATCTAAAAAACTACATTCTCGACTTAAAAAGCCTCAAAAGTAAAAAAAAATAAGAGAATAAAGAAAAAATGTCAGATCTGGGCCTTCAAAATTTTTTTGAAGGAAGTGGGCCTTGAAGTAAAAAGGTTGAGAATCTGTGCGCTAGAGACGTCTGCTGTTCTGAGGTCAGCTGCAGATGTGAACGAATGGTGGAAGAAAGTAGTTCCTTATACAAAAGGATTTTTAGATTCTCCATGTTTGACTTTCTTTTTTTATCCACGATTATGCCGTTGATCTGTTAACTGTTAAACTCGTAGCAGTGTGATAGCAGTATATTGTCACTGGTGGGACAATAAAGCATGCCTCCTACCAGTGCCGATATACAGCCATATATACAGCCATATTGCACTGCTACTCATGTGCTCATGTGATGTTGCTCATTTATGCAGCCTCTGAAAACCTGATCAAGCTAAATCCAAGTTCTGAAGACATAGTTCACCCAATAATGAAAATATACGCACCAGTGGGCTACATGCACAGCTAGTGTTTTTCAGCCAATGATAAATTTACGGTGAAAGCTTAATGTGACTATTTTCAATTTCATATGGTTTCTTTTGATGTTGTAATTTAAATGCAATACATTCAGTTGAATAGACTTAAGCGTTCATTTAGTTGTTCAAGCTTAAAACAAGATGAAGGGCCGTGTAACCACTAGCGCTGTCAGGAGCTAAAACAGGAGCTGAAACAGGAGCTGAAACTCAATTTAAAAACACTAAGGTCAAATAAACTGTCACAGTTTAAAGACATAAAATATAGGGGGAATGGAATTGAATGCAGTGCTTCTTGTCTGGTCTGAGACCCACATTATATCATATATCAATCAGGCATTGAAGATCACTGATTTTTTAACAAAATAGATCTTAAACGTGGCAATTGTATAATGTAAAGACAGTTCACCGGAGGTGCTGAGGCTGGCTGGCTGAAATTAAAAGTCTGTTAACCCCATTACACATCCTCAGGTGGTTTTAAATATTTATTGTTTCAATCTTCGGCAGACCACAACGAAACATAACTCGAAGAAAGAAAAAACTCTAAACATTGACATTCATAGTAGGATAAACAAATACTATTAAAGGCAATGGTTACAGGTTTTCAGCTTTTTAAAAATATCTTATTTTGTGTTTAAAGAAGAAAGAAACTCAGACCGGTTTTGAACAAACGAAGGAAGAGTAAACGATGACCCTCTTAACACTACTGCTAAAAATACTTTATTTATCAATTAGACATATTAGTTTTATACAACTGCTTTAAATCAAATTTAATCTATAGGCCTACCGAAATACTTTTCTCATTTAGAACATTAGATATACCTTCATTAAGCTCTTTATTAAGCAAAAAGTATCATTTTCAGAGCACATATAAATATAATAAAACCAATTCTGTCAAACCGATGCAAAAAAATAAGATACAACTCACTTTTAAATGAAGAGCACATCGTGTAAATAGTACAGACCCAATCTGTATTTCAGTTTTCTTTCTTGCCAAAATATAAGTTTCGTTTACGCTTCATAAAGGTGCTTGTTCTTTCGTCAAGGAAGTTTTATTTGGTGCAGACTCCCATCTTCAGGAGACACAAGAAACTGCATGACTGAATCAGTACAGCTAATGGAGAAACTGTGCAGAGGCTTGTCCTGTTTTTTTTTTCTTTCTTTCTTTATCGGAACGTACAAAAATATACAAAAAAAGGTAAAATCCTATATCAACAAAATAGACAACAGAACAAAGCAAAACAAAGTGAAACACATAAAATTATGCAAGGGGTAAATTGCAATAAATCTGTCTTAAAGCATTATCACAGTGATGTAAATGTCACATAGAATACAGTCAGCTGGGTATTATAGAAAAGAGACAATACTGTAAGATTCACATAGTGTTATTGATTTTAAAGCTTTAACATTGTTGGAGGTCGAGATTGTATCCAAATAATATTTCGAATCTTTCCAAAAATAAGAAACAGGGGCTTTACAAACAAATATTTGCATTTGAGTATAAAAAATTTGCTAGTAAAATAAATTGATTATTACAAAATATGTATTTTTTACTTTATTAACACGATAAAAACCACATAAAACATCCTTGTATAACAAAGAAAAAATATCTAAAAGAGAAGCACATATAAATAAACTAATTTTTTTCCAAACAATCTTAACATGGACGCATTACCAAAAATTCCTCAAAAGAGATCCTCAGGAATCTTTTTTATATAAACATTCACCGGATAAACTCGATGTATCCATTTGAAGGAAACCTCTTTAACCTCTTCAAAGTTTGTGATTAAAAATTCTCGTCATCCTGTCTATGGTCCTGCTCCCTTTCTCTGGGTGTCACCATAGGCGGGGCTTGACGGCCCAAATCACATCTTAAAATAAAGGGGTGAAGGTTGTCATATTAACCTGTATCTCTCCTGTTGTCCAGGAAAATGTTTCTTGTGTTATTTTATTGCACAAAAATGGCATATCTCAGCAAACACATAACGTTCCCACAACATTCTTATTTGGTTCCAAAAAGATAACCAAACGGGAACCATATGGGAACGTTAGGGGAAGGCTATGTGTTTTCTGTACAGTAAAAAATTGATGATCAATTAGTCCTGACAGCATATGTTTTAAGGTCATTGTAACTTACTAAGTTTATCAAGTTCTAATTTAATTTTATACATGAGCTGTTGTCAGATTAACAGATTAACGTAAATTAATCTATAAATAGGCTATTAATGTAAGTTCAATGGATAAGTTTAATTTGATTTGACTTAAAAATTTAAGGCAACGAAGAGTTTTTTTACAGTGTGGGATTACATTCATAAAACTTGTAAGCCGCTAGAATGAATGTGTTGATCTTTTCTCATGAAGAATTTATTCATCAGTTTTTTCTTTCCAGTTCCCCCAAAGAATATGCCATTGTTTTTGAAGCAATGCCTGATTTTGTTATACCTTGAGTCAAATCTGGCCATGAAGGCTCTTTAGTTTCTTTATTTTTTACAACACAAACCTATTTGTTGACCAAACTCTTCTCAGTTTTATGTTAAACAAAGATATTTGCTAGTTAATAATAGTTCTCGGATCTCTTTACCTGCCTGCACATAGGTTTTTGGAATAATATATTTGGTGACATAGATTGGAAACAGTTTTGGCTTCTTCGGAAAAAAAAAAATATTTTTATCTCATAAAGCTGTCGAAGTCTCAGTCAAAATCATTCATAATTGCTACCATTAAATACCAACTTACTGTAAAGTGTTTCGGGATGACTTTTCCAATTTCATTAAAACATTCTTTTTTCCAGACTTCTGTATTTCCCCAAAAACTATATACTTTGGTTACTCTCTAAACACAGATCCTTCTCATTGTAAATCTACCCAGATAGCAAAATATACTCGGGCCAGTTCCGGCTAGATTGTCGCCTGCCGGAGACTAACCCCTCGGCCCAACTTCGGCTGCCGGACTCGGGCCGGATACCTGTGGACTCACTGCCCGATTCCGGCCCGAATCAAGCGGGCCAGATGCGGCGGCCGTAAGCGAGCCGACGCTGCGCATCCGCGCCGGAATCGGCGCGAGGGTAATGTGCGCTGCGGCCCGGAGCTGGCGCGACTCCGTATTTATACACCTTATAAAACCTTTTGGTATTACATTGGTACTTGATATATGGTATTACAACCATTTGAATTTATATAACAGCAAACACAGGCTATAATGTAAACACAAAGTGTAAGCACTGCGTTTAACCTTTGAATAAAGTGCAAACTGCATACATATTCTTTAACGAAAATAATCAAGACAAATGACAAAATAAATAAATGTTAAACGTTTATTGATTGCATGACAAAAATAGTACTAAAATTTTATAAATAATTTTGTAGTGCACAAGAATATCAATTTAAAAACAACAATAAAACAACACATTAAAGACACACAGAAAGATTTAAACAAAAAAATCTAAAAATTACACACAAACACAGATGTTTTTAAAACAACCCTGTTTTCCCAATAGACTTGAATTAAAAATTTGTAAAAAACAGCTAAATTTTATATAAACCTAAATATAGAAACCAATTTAAGATATAGCAAGAAACATCTTAAAAATACCAATGACAATCCGTAAAATATCCAAGTCAAACTTGTAAAAAGTACTGCAGAATTCTGAAGAAACATCTTGAAACATTTTTTAATAAAACATTAAAATAATAATAAACAAACAAATATATATATATATATAAATAATTGCAGAACAAAATCAATTGCACAAACAGCAAGACATGAGTGAGATGATTATAAATTTCATATATATACACGTCTTGTGCAATTTTATATTTATAATTTTATTTGTATTACGTTTATTAAAAATGTATCAAGATGTTTCTTTACAATTTGGCGCACACACATACATACATAAATTCCATACATATATACACACACACACACATAAATATATACATATACATATATATATATATATATAAATGCAAATGAAAGAAACAAATTGTTCAAGTATCAGGGAACATCCTAATACACTTAAAATGTTGTTTAAAAATTAAAACAAAATAGTGATGTAGACATTTGACACATTAGCTTTCTCTTCTTTCTTCCTCCATCCCTGTCAGGGGCAAGTTGTAGCTACCTTGTAATGCATTTTTCCACTTCTTTATCAGTGGCGTGGTATGGACATTTGTCCTCACTCCATCTGTGATTAAAAGATAAACAGATAATTAGTAGTGAACAAGTACTAATGTAAAAAAAAAAAAAGAAAAAATTAGGAAAAAAGTAGGCTACCTACGAAGCAAAAAAAAAAAAAACTATAAAAAAAACAAATAAACTTAAAACACTTTGAAATTAGCAAGAGCTTGAACTTACCAGTTTCTTCATTTGTTCGGGCTGCTCCTTTAGTTGATTTTCAAGCTTTTCCAAATCCAATTGGCCAAAGGAAGGTCAAATGTGTTTACATCTGGAATTTCATCACGTCTGTTTTGGTTTTGTGAGAATCAGGCCCAGCTGCTGCTTTATGACGTTGCATGATTTAAAAACTTCAGTCAGTCGTGCTAAAAAAGAAAAATAACAGATTAGTATAAATCAACCTGTAGCTTATTCTCATACAACTTCTGTAAATACAACAGTGGGTTAGACACTGCTGATATTCTCTAGTTGATCTTTACTTTCTAGCTGCATTAAACCTTAACAAATTTAGTGATGTCTTACAAAAACATCACGAGATGCAATAAGTTCTGTCTTGATCTCAAACTGCACTAGAACAAAGACTGTAAATGTTCATAGGTGTACTGCAGGAGTGTCCAAACTTTTTGGGCCGAGGGCCAGATGCAAAAAAACAAACGTTGTCGCGGGCCAAATTTTACATACATCACACAGACATATATATATGTCTGATATGACATGATATATATATACACATGATATATATATATATATGACATGATATATATATACAGTTGAAGTCAGAATTGTTAGCCCCCCTAAATTATTAGCCACCGTTTATTTTTTCCCCAATTTCTGTTTAACGGAGAGTTAAACATTTTTTCCACACATTTCTAAACATATTAGTTTTAGTAACTCATTTCTAATAACTGATTTATTTTATCTTTGCCATGATGACAGTAAATAATATTTGACTAGATATTTTTAAGACACTTCTATACAGCTTAAAGTGACATTTAAAGGCTTAACTAGGTTAATCAAGTTAACTAGTCAAGTTAAAGTAATTAGGCAAGTTATTTTATAACAATGGTTTGTTCTGAAGACTTAAGGGGCTAATAATTTTGACCTTAAAATGGTTCATAAAAAAATTTAAACCGCTTTTTATTCTAGCCGAAATAAAACATAAGTCTTTCTCCAAAAGAAAAAATATTATCAGACATACTGTAAAAATGTTCTTGCTCTGTTAAACATTATTTGGGAAATATTTAAAAAAGAAGAAATAAATCAATGAGGGGCTAATAATTCAGACTTCAACTGTGTGTAGATAGACAGACAGACAGACACAGACAGACAGACAGACAGACAGATAGATCATAACAAGAACTGCTGCTTAATTGAATGCATGTAATAGCGACACCCGGTGGTTATTTATTGAATTACGTTCATTTTTGTATAGCGGGCCAGATTCTATTGATATTTATAAAAAGCCTCGCGGGCCGCAGTTTGGACACGCCTGGTGTACTGGAATGTACAGTATCTGTGCATCTTGATGGTGGTCTTAAGATTTCTGCCATAGTCATTGATGGTGATGGTACTTGTGGTGCTGCATTGATTTCTGAAATCTTCATACCTGCCTTTTATCCAGCCTCTTTGTTCCAAGTAATTTTTCTTCATCACGGTATAGATGTGTCTATACTGTCCCTTAATCAGATACATTTACAAAACAAAACAAAACATCACTTTAGTATAGTGCCAGGGCAAAACTCACAGGTTGTAATAGATCAATGACATAATGTTGACAGTATGTGTTTAAAATAATTGCAAACAAACCTGTTCTGTCTTTAGATGTATGACAGGCGATCATCATCCTCATCTGTCTACCAGTCAGAAATCACAGTTGCGTGTGGATGTTTGAGTCGAGCTTCCTCATATGCATCTATAATAAAACATCACATTGTTGTTAACCTCCCGTAAAGAAAAGTTCAAACCCTGAAATACTATCAAAGTTAATTAATGCATATAATACCTATAGTGTAAATAATCAGTACACAGAAGGTTGCACAAGATTTATTCGGAGATTCATGCAGAGTGACAGCCTTATGAATCTGAGACATAGATTTGTAAGATGGCCAAGCACATGCATTATTCTGTACCCATGAAGATTAACCTACCATTGTGAAAAATGTTTGATGATGATAGCCAATAACAATAAACCATTTCAGCTGTTTGTGAAGCAATTAGTAATGTAATGTCTGAAAAGCTCAATCTATGTTGAAAATGTATCAGCAGTTTACAGCTTATAATGGACTTTTAGCACACAACTATAACATGCCTATTCACGTTCAAGAGTGTGCCATTGACTTCTTTGGTCGTGATGTGCTGCAAAATGATCTCACTAACCTTTGTTAAACAAGAACAATAAGACTTAACCAACAAATATTGTTACCCATTCATTTAAATCAGAATTTATCAGTCAATAACATAAAAAACAAAAAAAAAAAACATCAAAATCTGCTTTAAGACGTTCAGTTTTACATTAACTGACCATTACAGCTTGAAAAAAAGATATAATTGATTCACATAGGCTAACACATATGAATTAAAGTGCATAGTAATATATTTCTCTCGGATAATTTAAAGAGAATAGTAAACAGTCGAGTTTCGATCATTTTCGTGACTAACTGCATAAACAAGATAAACAATAATATTTTATTAATCCAAAACGATTCATTTTTATTTACACATAATCACAGAATTAATACTGCTGGATAAGTAAACGCCTGTACAATGATTTTTTCAACATCCACGGTACTTTATAATGTTAAATCAGGAAAAAAACACGTTTTGCCAAGTTAGTTAATGGATTCGTCTACAGAAACTTTCTTTAACGCAAAGTTAGCATACACACAAATTCGTTTCATGTTCCTTTAACATAATTAAAATAGTTTTTAGTTACTACACACGTTACAATCTAACATTGTGTAAAAGGAAAAGGAACTTTCAGACGTGTTTGTAACTGTTAGCGTTAGCATACATTAGCTCCAGACGTGTTTCTTAAAGCAAGTTACATTTCGTATCAAACTGTTTTAAATTACTAAACGCTGTTACAACCAAACACCGTGGAAATGTTTTAAGCTCTAAATTCGCTAATTATACAGAACACAAGCAGTAAAAAGCTTACCTTTCTGACCGGACTCCACGTGAAATGTTTGAAAAACCAAACTTTTTCTTCTTGTGATCTTCGTGCCATGGTGGTTGACAACCAGCTTTTTGGAGCATTACCGCCACCGTCTGGATTGGAGTTTGGATCAGGAGTTTAGTAACGCATGTGTTTATTATAAAACCAACTTCTGCTTTAAAAAAAACAGTCAGCACAGGAGCGTGCTATCTCAAAAATAAGCGAATTTTACATAGTTTTTCTCTAGATGACATGTATAATCTATTTATAAATAATATTGTTTTGTTTGCGTCTAAACATTGCGACCATCCACACTAAATATTCTTTTTTTTTTGCTATCGTACCATTAATATTTTCTCAAATTATCATTAAACGTGGAGCTAACAGATTACTAGATAAAATAAGAACTTAATCGGTTGCCATCAGCCGAGTCCTTGCCAGAAGCGGCCAGGATATGGTTGACCGGAATCGGGCCAGTGCTTTACAGCCGCATCACAACCGCATGTGCGCGAGCGAGCTGCGGGCCGCACTCGGCCCGGATAACACTCGCCGATGCCGAGTCGGAGCCGGAGGCGCCGAGGGGCAGCCGAGCTCGGGCCGATTACTGCCTGCTATCTGGGTATATACTTTATTACTTTTTCTGGCTAAATTTTACATCCATAAATGTGCATTTTTAAAGAAACACCCTTACTTATTATTTTCAGAAAGGATTTTGATTTGTGAACTCATTTTCATTCATTCATTTTCTTTTTGGCTTAGTCTTTTCACTAATCTGGGGTCGCCACAGCGGAATGAACCACTAATATATCCAGCATGATTTACGCAGTGGATGATGCCCTTCCAGCTGGCAAAATGATGAGGCAGAAATAATAGAACTCATTTCTGGAAAATGCACAGGCCTATAATATTCCTAAATAAATACTGACATTTGTCGATTAATTAAGGTCATCAATGTTATATGGGTGCCATCTGGGAACAACTCGATGTTTTGTAATAGATTTTCACAATTTCAGTCTGAAGGTCTGGTCTTATGCAATAAAACATATATCCTACATAATATTAAACACAGACCTAAAAAGATGTATGTTGAGCGGAGAAGAAGGTCTAAAAACGGACCAGCACCATTTATTTTTGGCTGCGAGGTTCTCCAACTACGCCATGTTCTTCTTCATTGTAAAGCACATCTGGAACGGCGCGGGTCAGCTTAACTCCACAGACGAGCGTTTGTAGGTCAGCGAATCTGGCACACGTACAGCCGTATCGCTGCGTGTCGCTGCAGAGCTCATCTTCGGCTTTATCTCGACTTAAAGGAGACGCAACAAAGAGCGACAGCGGAGGGCCCTGCTAACAGCGTGGCTTACTATAGCTTTAAGAACTTTAAATAGGCTCTGGGTCTTTAAAATGAATTTTGCACAGTTATTATAGGGAGAATAGACTAAGTTTAAGATTTACGCTACTTGCATTTTTGCACCAAATTTGCAAAGGAAGTACGAGCGTCCACTAAATATGTTTGTCAATCGTATCGGGGCGGTTAGCCAGCCAACATTTTTCATAATTAATGCCTCCTCTTTATTTCACACTACGATTCAATTTGTTGAGAATTTCTGAGGTTTTCGGAAATAAGAGGAAAAAACTTCGGTAGTGATGGAGCCGCAGCTCTCGAGCAACAAAGAGGAGACGGAGAGCGAGACGGCCATAGAGAAATCCGCGGGGCAGAGTACCGCATCCAGCCCGTGCAGGGCATCCAGAGGACGCGGAGACGGGTGCTTCAACACCGAAGTGACCTGCCCACCCGAAACCAATGGAGCCGCGACAAGCGCCACGGGATCAGGAAGGGTTTTACGGGACAGGTCAACGCGGACGATCCCCGTGTGGAGGCAGACTGACATCAGCGAGGACCTGGCTGAAGTGTCACGGGACGCGTCAGGGAACCGCCGGAGGAAAGCGAAGTGCCCGCGGCGCAGGAAGAGCCCAGCAGCCGCCGCAGCCTCATCGGATGCGGGCAAAGACAGCGGCGGAGACTGCGACCTGCTGGATGAGTACGTGCCGCTTCTGTGTATTTTAGTGCTAAATAACAAGGCCTCGTTTGTGCAGATCCTACTAATGATGCTTAGCAGTTTTGTGAGTGTGTTCCTGTCACACATTCAGTCGTAATGTTGACAGACTGCAGTGTTTACATTAGCCCCAGTGACAGCAGCTCTTTCTGAGCCACTAGTTAGTTGGGCTAAAGAAATCTCAAACGCCTCATCTTTGACACTGCAAGGAGAATGTTTCAAAGTAAATAAAACAGCCTGTTTCTCCATCTTATGACAGGTTTGAAGAAAACAAGGATGCGCTGGTTAATCGAGGTACTTTAAATGACATTCATTTTGTTAATGAGCATTTAAAGGAGGCTGCTAATGGCCTGCTATTATTAGACAATCTTTGTTTCTTAATGCAAAAGTGACTAGTGTCTCTTTCAATGTCACTAGGTTTCAGTTGTTAACATTATTAATTTAAATAAACAATGAAAAATAGCCTGGCAGTAATTCTAATCTTTACCCTCTAACTGTCCCACAAAGAAAAAAATGTGATTGAATTTCCTAACTCATAATGTCGCTAGTTAACACGATCAATGCATTTTTTTTTTCAACACATCCCATAATTTCTAAAATATTAACCTCTACCAAATGTTGACATGTCGGATTATGGTAAAATTACCAGAATATATACCTATAATACTAAAAATCTGAAAATATTTAGTGTAAGATCAAATTATATAAACAAAATAAAACATTTTCAATAAAAATCATCTTTATTTGTGAAGTATGCTATAAAATTTTTCAGATTCATGTTTAACATGTTTTCTTTTTACAATAAAATCAAAATCAAGTGTAGAAGTGCAACAGGATTATTTTTGTTAGATTTTTTTTTATATTATTATTATTAACCAGCAATGCTGTGTGTGTAAACCATTACTTAAAACAGTCGAAATATGGTCAACCATTTGGTAGAGCAGGCAGTTAAAGGGTTAATTTTCATTTCTTCATTTACCTGCATATTGCTAAAAATAAAGATCAATTTTACTTCATTGTGGACTAACAAGCTATGAAAATTACAGTTAAAAATGTACTAAGGCTAATAAATGCTGTTCTCACATATTTCATAGTTTTGTGTTGTGACTAATGCATTTATGTTAACAAACGAGATATAATTGTGTTACTCTTATTTCTTTAGTAACTAATGGCTATCCAATATTTTAGCTTTTACTTATGTCTATTATTAGTTAATGTACTAGTAATAATGTTTATTAGTAATTTCCCATGTCTGTAGGTGACTTACTTTATACATGTAATGTGTAAATGGAGAATTACAAATAATACTAGTAGGCCTGTCACGATATCTATTTTTGGTGGTGTGATATATAGCAACTATATTTATTGCGATAAAGGATATTAGTTTAATTTTAAGACCATTTTGACACTATAATTGCATCATAATATTAGCACTCCTCCAAAGAACACATCATATGTAATTCCTAAAAATATTTAATTTAATTTAATTATAGCCATTTTAACAATTTAATCATTTGGCATTGGAATCAGGATGTGAAAATGGATGTATTAAATCAATAAATTATAATATTAAGATAAAAAGAACTATAAGTAACAAATCTATTTTTAGTCATCAGAAACCCACATGGAAATATACTATAGTAATTTATAGTACATACTATAGGGTTTTTTTTTAACAGTACTGACTAGTGGTGTAACGGATCACAAGTATCACAGTTCTGCCAAAAACAGCACTTTAAGACACTTTTGGTTGTAACAAACAGAACATAGAAACTGTAATTAAAAAAATTATAATAAAATGAAGAAATAATCAGCTGATAAAAATGAAATAGTCAAATATTCAGTTCTGTGAAAAATTCACTGTTACTACTACTGTTGCTGATAACACTAAATGTAGAAATCTAACATTATAATTTGTACAAACCATATTTATTTTTAGTCTCATTTTCAATAATTGATTCAGTTATTCACTTCATGGTTCGTTGCTAGATGTGTCATTTTTGAAGAAGTGGATTATTTTTGATGGTCGGTTGACGCCATCTACTGGTTAAATAATGTAATTGCTGCCTACAACTTTCATTTTTGAGCATCGGTAAATGCATATGATGGTGATTGAAAAAAGCCTAAATGCTTTCATATATGTGATTCAAATGACACAAGAGGCGATCTCTCTGCAATCGTTACAAATTTGGAATTAATCTACCAGTTAAAATATGTTAATAATCCCGTGGTCAAGTGTGTTCCAAACCGTTGGTTGTGATCCATAAGAATCACAGATCAACCGTAATCCGTTACACCCCTAACACTGACACGTCCAAAAGAGATAGAGAAGCTGCGCAATCAGCTAAAATCTAAAAAGTGTCTTATATATATATATATATATATATATATATATATATATATATATATATATATATATATATATATATATATATATATATATCATCAACAAAAATTATTAAGGACATGTACACGTGTTGTGTTATAAGTTGATATATTGATTATTATGACATGCCTAATTTCAAGTTGAATTAAACCCATTACTACTTGTTATAACACATCTAGTAAATGGGTATTGATTGGAATTTAAAGTAGTAAGAAGAGAATAGTAATCTGAATGTCTGGTGGTAACCACAATTATGTTGTATTTGTTCAAATTAGTTCAGTGAATTAAAAACTTATAATGTAGTAATGACAGTTTTATAGCATTTCAGTCCTATTTTAATTGCAACCTTTACTAAAATCCAAACTTGAATCTAGTAATATGATTGAATGGACCTGAACAAATAGGAAATAACAGTAACAATGAGTGTTTTATTAACCCAATGTTTTAACAAAGAAATATATTGCTTTTTGTCAATTCTAGTCAACAAAAGATCATTATTGTTAAGTATTATTGAATATCTACATTTAAAATCAATGACTAAAAATTACAATATAAAACCAGAATAATTTTATTGGGACAGAAAAAAAAGCAACAAAAGATACATGCCAGTGTTTAATAAGCATATTCTAGTGACACTTGAATCGATACTAGTTACTACTAAAATATTTGTGATTTTAAAAAGTACAAGTATCAGAAGAAACAGATCTGATTGTGCTTGATGTGACTGTGTTCTCTTCCAGCGGCCCGCGGCAGACGGGTGCAGGTGCGCTCAGGGGCCCGCACCTGCCGGGGCTCGCCTAGGACTGTGTTTAAAATTGAGCCAGAAATGGACGTTGACTATGGTACGCTGCTGAGCTTTTAAATGTAGTTGACTTAACAGGTCCACTACGAATGCTTGACTGATAACTGATTACAAATCTTATTTATATAAATAAATAACTTTAATGGTACATTTTGCTTGCAGTGGAAGCCAATAAAGCAGTCGAAAAGACAGGAACAAGGTGATTACACATTTATCATGGACACTTTCTCATGAAAGACCCCATGAAATCAGAGTTTTGTGGCGTCTATATGCAAAATGGGTTTATAACATCTTGCATTCCCAAATACTTCACTAGCAAAAGCCAGAAACACGGCACAATTCATAGCTTGAATGTAAATTAGCATCAATAAGCTGGTTATTACAGAGTAAAAAGAAATACAGTCAATATATCCCCCATTTTATTACAGGATAGAAACAGTGCTCATTAAGCCATTTCTTGGGGTCTTTAAGGACAGTGTTTCTCAACCACCTTTCTGGAGGACCACCAACACTGCATGTTTTAGATGTCTCCTTTGTCCAGGGGTGTCAAACTCAATTCCTGGAGGGCCGAAGCCCTGCACAGTTTAGTTCCAACCCTGCTCCAACACACTTACCTGTAGGTTTCAAACAAGCCTGAAGGACTCAATTAGTTTGATCAGGTGTGTTTGATTAGGGTTGGAACTAAACTGTGCAGAGCTGCGGCCCTTTTGGAACTGAGTTTGACACCTGTGCCCTTGTCGGTCACACACATTATAGGGATTTCAGTCTCTGCTAATGAGCTGATGATCTAAATCAGGTGTGTTTGGTTAAGGAGACATAAGATCCGTCCCAAATCGCATGTCATTTTGTTTTTTAAATAGTGTAAGTAGTGCATTCACACTGAAAACTCTTTAAAGAATAAGTGCACTGTAAATACCTGAATGATGCACTTACTACTTAATGTTGGGCACTAGGGCTGCACAATTCTGGCAAAAATTTGAATCACATTTTTTTTTTGCTTAAAATCAAGATCACGATTTTCTTACGATTCTGTAAATGTAAAATAAAGGTTAATATGATTAGCCTATTATTATCGTTAATTCTCAAACATATGGTAAAACATATGGTAAAACAACAATGTATGTAACAATGTAAAACAACTATGTAGGTCTACTGTTGCTTAAAATGCTAAATTTTGCGTAGTCATGGTGGACTTGAAAAATTGCGGCTCAAGGCTGCTGTCACTGAGAAAAACACACACATGCAAATCAAAGCTCCCGCTTAGCCCTCAAACGATCGCTCTGTACAACAAACTGAACGTTATTTACAACTTTATTACCTGTTATTCATAGCCTATGCAGGTTCTGTTCACAAAAAGTATGCATCATGCGTGCACATGCGTGTTCTCGGAAGTAAACAAACATCTCGCGTTCAGCTCACGTGTGATTTCGCGGCCATGAATACATCATTACATGAAGACAGAAATGACATTTTTGAGAAAATTATACTTTATAAATACAGTATGTGACACTTTTAACACCATTTGAAGGTGTCAATGTTGCTGTGAAGAGTTGAGCAACTGCCTTGCTTCTCTCCTGACCTTAAATTCAGAAAAATAATTGGCTGAATCGTAAAAAAAGCTGAATTAAGATCGTGGGTAGGGTTGCATCGAGATTGTGATCTTTTCTCGATTAATCCTCAGCCCTATTGGACACTTCAAGCACTCAATAGTAAAGTTGAAAGTGCCGGAAGTGCAATATGCACATCAATATAGCAGCATTTTTATGACACTGTATAACAATAATTCATATTTTACAGTACTTTAATGGTAGGGTTTAGGCTTGTGGTGGAGATTGGCATTAAAAAATACAATTTATTGGGTAATTTAATAGATAACATAAATAATACTCGGTACAACTACTGTTTTACAGCACTGTGATGGTTGGGGTAGGGGTAGACGTTAATAAAATACAATTAATGTATTTTAATTAATTTATTAAATAATATAAATGACTCTCATTAACTTCTGGCCCCAACCATATCTGATCTAGCAACAACCGCACTCAGGGGCCGCTGCTTTGCTTGCGTAGCGAAAGGGGCGGAGCTTTCAGGCACTAATATTGGATTATTTATTTTGGATCGTGAAGGCAAAGTTCTTCTACGAGAGTGATTATAGCTCTTCCCGATGGTGAACGTGGTTATACTTACGGCAGGTACTATTTGGTAGTTTGGTCATTTATTTAACTAATTTGGCAAAGGTCATCAGGGAAACGGTTTGAATTTCTGCTTAGTAAAAAAAACATTAGTGTTTCATTAGGAATTACACTACACTTACATACTATGCTTTTGAGTGTGTGTAAGTACATAGTACATAAGTGGATAGTGTATAGTGTTCCATTTCGGACAAAGCTATGGAAAATGTGCAGAGCGGGTGGTCCTCTAGGAACGTGGTTGAGAAACACTGTTTAAGGACACTGATGGGTGCTTTTTTTGTTTGTTTGTTTGTTTTTTTGGTGTTGGTATAATAAGCCATTTGTTTGTTACTGCAATATTTTAGTGTGGAGAAGAAGGAAGAGGAGAGCATGGATGATGATGTTGTGGAAGAAGAAGAATGTCCGTTTGTGGATGATCCGAAAGATGAAAACTACAGACCCCAGTCAAATAGGTAATCTTGCACTTTTTAAAAATACTAGCAATGAGTCACTAATATGGCTTTGGATGCTTGAATATGATGGTGTCATAATCTCTTACAAATGGTTTGTGTTTTATGAATAACTGACATGGTATGTCGTGTGTTTGTGGTTTCAGTAATCTCTCAACCATTACATGAAGCTTGTAAATTATGCTGGGCTTATATATTCATTTGTATGATTTTCTTTTAATGAGGAATTTTTTTATTTTATTTATTTTTTTATTTATTTTTTTATTTTTTATTTTTTTTTAAAAGAGCATACCCAAGTAGAAACAAAGTAAGCCTTTCTGGTTATGCATAGCTTGAAAATATTAGTTGGCTGAAGCTGATCCTTGTAGAAGCTCTTTGTAAAATGAATGTTGAAAGTCCTTATTCAGGAAAGTCTATAGTAAGTAAAGGATGTGAAGTAAGACTTTTGTGTCTCCAGTGTCTATGAAGTTTCATCTCAAAATACCCATGAAGTAATTTAATATACCCTTCAGAAATAGAAGGGTATTAATATACCCTTCAGAAAATGTCAATTATTGGGTCAGAGGGAATTTTAGCTGTTTTGCGCCTGTTCCTTTAAATGAAAATGAGCTGGATCTTCCCGCCCACTGTTCGGGCATGTCGCTTCAGGATACCCAGTGTCAGACGTCAGGATAAACACAGCACAATGACGGACAGCAGCTCAGACAGTGATGAAGCAGAGAGCAGCTCACAAATACCACAGTAAGACCGAACCAGGAAGTGTCCCAATGGTTATTTGATGTAGCTTTTGTGGAGTTTTTTTTTTTCAGCCTTTCTGCAACAATGAATAAGCCACGAATAAATGCCGTTATCAAGAACGCTGTGCACACTTACACACATAGACGTGATTAACATATTGTATTTTTATTTTGCACAACTACTTGCATCTAATGTGCTCAGGATGCTCAACATACAAGTAAATAAATGTTGCTGTATGTGAATCCATTATCACTACTATATATGGCTACTAGGGCTGCACAATATATCGTTTCAGCATCGATATCGCAATGGGATAATTCGCAGTAGTTACATTGCGAGTATATGCAATCTTGAGTCTGGATTATAATTTAGCATTTTTCAAGTGTTTTTCGAGGCCTGTGAGGGGTTTAAAAGCATTCAGGCATAAGAAAATGTACTAAAATTGTAACTAAAATAAAAACAAATAATGATTAATTTTAAGCTGTTTATAAAAACGAAGACTAAGCAGTATTATTTTACATTTGATTATTCAATTACTGTATACCTGAATAAATGTTGACTCCTTGGAAAACACTGTTTATTTAATTAGCATATTTTTATTTATTGAATTTATCTACACTTGTATATTTTTTACTATAATGTATGCACTCCCCTACAGAATCTTCAAAATCAATCTAAAATTATAGACTCTTTACAAACATGTATTCAACTCAATTGCAGAAATAATAATAAAAAATAATAATAAAAATCGCAGAATAAAAAAAGTGTCACAATGTGTTATTTTTTCTATATCAAGCAGCCCTAATGGCTATCCTGTTGTGTGATTGAAGCATCCTCTTTTATAGTTGTACTAACACAATGCATCTGTTGTGATTTATGCTGTTAATAGTTACATTGATTTTACAATTGTATATTTTATTAAAAACATGCACCGTTTTAAAGATGTTTGATGATGTTTTACTGTTTTTGGTGCCATCTTTTAATCCAGTTTACTTTGCAAATCTTGTTTTGTGGATATAATAATACACATCAATATTGAGGGTTGGGCGAAATTGCCAAAATGCAATCTTTATCATTTTTTTTCCATATTAAACGATAATGATATATAAATTTCTACATATGTTGTTAATGCTTCCAGATTTAAAAGATTACCCCAACAATGACTGTAGCCACAAAATTTAGAGGATCCATTAAAACATATTTTTGGCCAATAAAGTTTTGGTGGACCAAAGTTCAGTGCATCTGTAATATCAATAGCGGTTAACACTTTATAGAGGAATTACTTTAAAACTGCCTGTTGGTGGTGTAGTTCTATAATTATATGAAAGATTTACCAAAAACGTCAGAGAAGTCACATCTTATAAGCAGACTTCTGCCTTGTTTTTGTGACACACTCGATAATATCACCTCACACATCGTTTAAACAACAATCACATTATCATACACCACAATTTTCACACATCTAGTGATGCATTAGATATTGTTGGCAACTGATTATAGCCTGATGCTAATGTTTTTATCTCTTTACCAGTGAGGGAGAGGAAACCATCAGCAGCGATGAAGACGTCCCATTTAGAGATGACTTGAATGACCAGAGCTACGATCCCAAGTATGAGAAGTGCACGTGTGTTTGGTTTATTGAAGGTGTCCTTTCTTACTCTTTCAACATTTCTGTTGTGTTCCTGTGCAGGGATTTTTCTAAGTCTAAGAGGAGACCTCATACTAGACTGAAGGAGAAGAAAGACAAGCCTACAGTGCAAGAGACGCCAACAGAGCAGGAGACCGAGATCAAAACTGAAGGAGGGGAAACCACAGAGGAGCAGACTAGGGCTGAAGTGGAGGAAGGTGCTGAGCCACCCAGAAAGTGAGTCACTTGTGCTTTGTACATTTGTGATGGAAATATAACATAACATTTCAAAGACTTTGTGACATGAGTGAAACATTTTGGCTGCCTCTGAAATTGCACACTTTCATACTATATAGTACGATAAAAGAAGTGTGTGAGCCGAGTAGTGTGTCAGAATTCATAGAATTCGAAAAACAGTATGAGATGTTCCTGAATGAACTAGTACTGGCGAGATTCTGAAGTGCGCCGATGATGCACCGCAGCGCAACTGACACAAGTAGGTCACATGATCATGACAAAATGATGTAGTACGTTCAAGTTCCATTCATACTGCTTACATTCATACTGTATAGAACGTACTTTTCTAACAGCTGAGTAGTAGTACATTTTAATTCAAATGCAGTACCTAGTAGGCGATTTCGGACGCAGCCGGTGTTTGCTCATGAGATTTACAGTTCACGTTCTCAGTTAGACACACTTGTGAATGAGAAATCAATTTTAACCTCAGGACCTTCTTTGGTTTTTGTCTTAGAAGAGGGCGCAGAAGGAAAGATGATAAAAGTCCTCGTCTTCCTAAGAGAAGGTAACAAAGTTTTGTTTGATGAATACTGATGAAGTTTTGAACCACAGAGTGAAATCATAATGATTCTTGGGAAAGACTATATTGAAAGTGCCATAGAGTGCATTGATTCAGCATGATAAGTTGTTATTTGGTTTCTAAATAGTAGGTATAGTTGAGTAAAAATTAAAAACTGCTTTTATTCAGTAAATAAAACAAATAAGACTTTCTTCAGAAGAAAAAATATTGTCAGACATGCTGTGAAAATTTATTTGCTGTGTTTAACACAATTTGGGAAATATTTAAAAAAGAAAAAAAATTCAAAGGGGGCTAATAATTCTGACTTCAACTGTATGTGGCTTAGATAAAGGGGCTCAACAATAAGGACTGCCCGATGGCCTGGGGCCAGCATGCGAGCCGCTCGGGACAGTACACTGGATTGTTACTGGCCCAATTGGGCCAGTGCTGTCTTGTCACTAAAGTTTAATTTGGCTGCGACTGTTTGTCAGTTGCGTGCATATAGGGAGCATTCACACCTATACATTTGTTTCAGAACCTGTCTGATTTTCCCTGTTAGCACGGTTCATTTGGCAAATGTGCATCCTGCAATCGAACTCTGATCCCTGCCAAATCAATCGATCTAAGACCGCCTGAATGAGGTGGTCTCGGCTCGATTGAAAAGGACTCTGGAGTGGATCGATTGAATTGAGAAAGCAAAACAATCCAACAAACCAGAGTATATCCCAGTGTATTATGGTTGTGTAATAGTCAAATATACAGCCATATGAAGAGATCTCACCCTTATGAGTCGGGCGAGATGTCATTCCTACCAGTAAATGTGAGTTTCATGTCAAATACGAAAGTGAAAGCATGCTGATGTATTAGAGTGCTGTTTATCCATTAGGAAAATTGACCTAAATTACTATCTGATCATTTTTCCATATTTTAATCTTATAATATTTTGTGTTAGGTCTATTGTTTTATTTCTGCACTGACACCTCGAAAGAAAGATCAACATTGATTTGCTTCTTGATCAGACTGCAGGTTTAGTTCATCGTTAATTTCTCTCTATAATGTAAGCCTATAATGCATAATTCTGGCCAATGCTTTTTAATAGATTGATTGATTCAAAAGGTAGATTTTTACAGAACTTGACAACTGAAATGAGGCTGAATGAGAAAGTCTTACCTCTGTGATCTATATTTAGTGACAATGTCTGTGGGTGGCAAAATTGAAGTGCACATTTTAGCTGTTGGGCTTTTGGCACATTATTTAAATTATGTTGCTAAGAAATAGCTATTAACTTCTTTTATTTTTTGGTGGGGCCTGTGAAAATTTTGGCAGGGCAAGTGAAAATCTGAATCACTTGTTCGATCAAGCCAGTAGATAAATCCTTAGCATTAAACCCTGGAGAAGTTCAAAAATTCTCCTGAAACAATTCCATATGCTCATTTTTAAGCACAGGAATTACCCCTAAAAATAAAAGCGCAATTTTGACCATATTTGGAAGGGTCATGAACAGGGCTCGACAGCAGAGTGATGCATGAAAAAAAAAGACTTCGAATAATTTTTAAAGTATTTTGTGATATATTTGTTAGAATGTGCTCCCAAAAGTATGTGTAATTTCATAATGCAAATCTTAAATTCAAGCTAACCAACAAATGATCAAAGGAAATATATTAATGTAATTCAAATCTAAAAAAATGTGAATTGATGTTTACTTTAAACTAAAATTATATTGTTCTATCAAAATTATTTTTTAAAAGATTTTGTCAAATAAAAGACTTTCCAGAGTCATCCACCATAATTTTGTGGCAAAAAAGTATGGGTTCAGGCACCAATATCATTTTAAAAGTATCGATTTCGCATTGTTATCGAAAAAAAACAAACGATACCCAATCGGCTGGGTCGCGGCTTGATGACCATGTAAAAATGTGGGTCCCATGGCCAAACCAGTTGAGAACCCCTGATCTAGACGACTCCTGCTGACAAATAAGGGATTCTTTAGTAAAACAACAAGTTATTTTTAGGAAAGTAATACAAAAGTAAACACTGATTAACTATGAATCCTCTCTTTGGTCCAGCTTCACAATGCACACCCAGTTTAGTTCACAACCTCTTGTGTGATAAATGCGTGTTATTGTCACGTGTGACTTATGTTGACTACTCTCTGAGAGAACCTTTATTTGTTTTCCGGGATTGTGTGAATTGCTTTGAAGATGACTTAATATGGATTTCTGACAATCAAATATTTTATGTTGAGCCCAGTTCACATGGATTAATGGAGAAAATCCCTGAAATGTTTACCACAAAAGCCTTAACTCCTTTTTTCAGCCGAGGAGATAAAAGAAATCTGCACCATTGTCGGCCTGACAGTTTGAAAATCATCTGAAATGTTAATTGTTGGATCAACCATCTTTAATCTCATTACAGTAAACACATTGGGTGTCATTCATCAAGCATGCATACGTACAGCTGGCTAATGAGAGCTCTGCAATCTGTGTCCATTTAAAAGGTGTTAATTGTGCTTGAATTGGTTTTGTGAATGGCACACTTGGCATCACTCGTGTACGTGGCGAGAACGCGGTTGTAGAGCGCACCATATGTTTGGCGAAAGAAACAAATTGCAAGGAAGAGTGGTAGAAAGGCCTTTTGTGGTGATCATTTGGGCATGTCTTAGGCAATCGATTGACTTAGTACAAATTTTGACTACTCCAAACTATTTTTGTAAAAAAAAAAATTCTGCTCAGGAAAAAACCACCAGTGCAGTATGTCCGTTGTGAAATGGAAGGATGTGGTACAGTTCTGGCTCATCCACGCTATTTACAGGTAAACCTAAACTAGTGTTTCCTTCACTGACTCTTGAAGTTAGACCAGATACATTCACATAATCATTCTCTCCTGCAGCATCACATTAAATACCAACACCTGATGAAGAAAAAGTACGTCTGCCCTCACCCCACCTGCGGAAGACTCTTTCGGCTGCAGAAACAATTGCTCCGCCATGCCAAGCACCACACAGGTGAGATAGGAACGCTTAATGTGATGCTTAAAAAATGCTGAAGTATCTTCTGTTGAGTGGTTTTGTATAAAGTAAAATTTGTATTGCAGATCAGAGAGATTATATCTGTGAGTTTTGTGCTCGCGCCTTCAAGAGTTCTCATAACCTGGCTGTGCATCGCATGATACACACCGGAGAGAAGCCACTACAGTAAGTCAAATCTCTGCAGAGTAACCTGTTTATATTAATGCTGTAGTGTTGTACATAGCTACGTAGTGCACTATATGGCTGAATAGTATTAAGATATGTTTTCAGAATGAACTTTTCGTCTTTTCTGATTGTTCTTTTCAATTACTACAACGAAAATTAACATAAAACATGCAATTGTTCAGCTTTCCACAGCACAAGAATTGTACCCCTTTTCCACCAAGGCAGTTTGAGTGTTGATTCAGAGATGGATCCTAGTCCCTAATTGGTTCTTTAGGCTTTTCCACATTCCAAGTACTCTAAACCAAGATAAGTGGTTCTTAAGTAACACCAAAACTTCGCTGGGTTGTCGGTGCAATAGCCTAGTGGTTAGCGCGCCGGCATATGGTGCAATAGCACATCAGGGCGTCGCGAGTTCAAATCCCGGATCGAGGACATTTCCCTACCCTTCCCCCCCTCTCTCTCTCTCCCACTTCGCTTCCTGTCTCAACTGTCCTATCTCATAAAGGCAAAAAGGCCAAAAATAAATCTTTAAAAAAAAATTATCGCTGGGCTAGAAGAAAGAACTGCTTGAATCAGGGGCTGAGGGCCAGGCTCGAACCAACAACCCAAACAGAAACCATTTACAGTTCTTAATCTTGGTCCTCGTAATCCCTGCTCTGCACATTTTGTATGTCTCTAGTTTAAAGCACCTGATTTAGATAACAACCTGAAATTTACGTAATTTAAAGACAAAAATTTGCATTACTGTTTGCAGCAATCACTATTCAAATTTCATCACGGTTTTTCTGATACAAGTTAATCCCTAGATTTACCCACTCTGCAGACTAAACACAATCAGTTGTCCAAAGTTGGTTCATAGGCTGCTGTGTCAGTCACTCATAGCAGATAGTCAGGTACTGTTTGTGTTTGGTTGACCACCTGCTGAATCACATATGCACAGTATTATCAGTTTATCGGTTCTCGAATCAGACGCGTCCAAATGAAACAGATTCTCAAATCTGCACTGGTGATCTAAAACTGCAGCAACTGATTCTGGACTGACCGGATCGCTTAGAAGATTTGTTTGCAAATTAGCCATCACTAGAACAAACCTTGAAGAGATAAGAGAAACATATAAAATGTGCAGAAAGCGAGGAGCAGGATTGAGAACTGTTGGCCAAGCATCCAACCTTCAACTAAAACTGTATTGTACACTGCACATGATGCACAGGGTTAACAGAGGTACTTCAATTATAAGTGTAGCATGTTACTTGACTCTGTGTAAAAGCAGTGTTTAAAGAATGAAATCCCATGCTTGTGGAGTATCATAGGTCCTGCATTTTAAAGCATCATGTTTGTTATTTGAAAATCAAGTTTGATATTTTATAATTATCAAAGTTTTGCAGGATATCGTAATGCCAAGTTCAGACTGCACAATTTTCAAAGTATTCGTGTCACAGATGTTTTCACGCTGCATAACTCTCAGGGATAGCGTTCTGTCGGTGCTGTTTACACTGCAAGATGGATCTGCAACAAGGGGGTTCACACTGCATGACTTTACAAGAGGAAGAATTGCAGACAACTCTGTCCAAACCACATCTCAAAACCAAACATGCGCAAGAAGTGACATGGAAAACATGCAAGGTCAAGTTGTATATCTTTTGTTATTAACTACATAGTGAGAAAGAAGCCTTGAGGTAAAAAAAAATTTACTTCTTTTGCTCACCTGGCTTGAAAGGAAATTAGCAATTTCTTCATAAACTTTTTCTTTATCCACCCGGTTGTGATATTGCTGATGAAACATCAAACAGACACTGGTGCTCCTGCCAAATTTACACTAGTATTTCCTCCATTTTTGGGGTTCAAATAAAATGAAAATGAGCGCTTTAAACTTCTCCCATAACATGCTCGCTGGCAATGTCGAGTGTCGGCGACTCATCTGCGATTGTTTCAGGTCTCGTCTTTGATAGTTCACACTATGTGATTGTTACTCAAGTGAACGAGCACTGATTTGCATGTGATTTCTGCCATTTATCTGCGATTTCTCAACCTGTCGGCAAGTAAAATCGGGGCTAAAATCATGCAGTCTGAACTCGCCATTAGTCTTTTCTGTAGTATATCTCAGTATTATCTCCTTCCTAGGTGTGAAATCTGTGGATTCACCTGCCGTCAGAAGGCCTCCCTCAACTGGCACATGAAGAAGCACGATGCTGATGCCACCTACCAGTTCTCCTGCAGCATCTGCGGCAAGAAATTCGAGAAGAAGGACAGTGTGGTGGCTCACAAAGCCAAGAGCCACCCTGAGGTGCTCATTGCAGAGGCCTTGGCCGCCAATGCTGGAGCCCTCATCACCACTCCTGCAGGGGTCACCACCCTTCTGGAGACCAACACTGGCTCTGGGCAGACCGAGCAGGGGGTCTCTGAGACCCGAGGAAGCTCTACGGTGCCAGCAGGGCAAGTGGCTCCAGTGACACATGTGGGTCCAGTGATGGTTGTGGACCAAAATCACCCACTGCACTCCATGCAGGTTCCAGTGACCCTGGCCTTGTCATCAACAGAAGAAAACAACACTCCCCTTCAGCAGACCTCCTCTCACTCTCTGCAGATGCCACTACAGTTTGTTTCTTCACCTGTTTCACAGCAGCAGCAACAACAAATTCAACAGCACCCCCTCCACCCCTCTGTCACCAGCATCTCCCAACAGGCCACTCTGGTCCAGCAGCTGCCCGTTCAGTCCTACAGCCAACAATCCCCCATCGTCCACATGGCCTTCAGGGCCCTTCCTCAGCAGCAGCTCCCAATGGTTTCTGTTGCACAGCAGATGCCCCTTCAAACCACCCAGTCACATCAAAACCAAGCCCTCCCTCGACCCTCAAGCCACCACCAAGCTCCCAATACTCCCCTCCTCTCCCAAAACCTGCCCAAGGCACTATCCGACTGCAGAAGTGGTTTGGGATTTCGAAGCGATCCGAGCTCCTCTTCATCTACGTCTACTCAGTCTTCCATTACGCCCTCGGAGACTAGACAGGTGATCTGGGAGGCAGACGGGACTAATGAGAACGGGGCTGGGGATTGGGTGGCAGGCGGAGAGGGGGAGGAGCAAAGCATTACGGACAGTTCTGGCAACCAGATACAGCGCGTACTGTTGCAGTGAAGGAAGTTGAAGACATGGAGGAAAGCGAGATGACTCTTACTTGTCGCCCTCCTATACACCTTGAAGTTAAATATATAGAGTCATAAATATATTGTATGTAATTGCATTAACTTTTTGGTAGCTTTGTAGAAATGTCTGTACCAGGGAGATCGTGTTTGAGCTGTTGTCATTGTTCATTTTGTATATAAACCATTATAGATCCCTCCAACAACAACAACCATCTGTTTTGTGTGTGTGTGTGTGTGTGTGTGTGTGTTGTTCTGTGGCAGTGGAGGCCTTAAAGGAATAGTTCACTATAGAACTGAAAATCTGCCTCCATTCGTTCAAGGTATAGGCGACCTTTTTTTCGGTAAAATTAAAGAAGCTGAAAATTTGGTCCTTGGTGATTCACAAAATGAAGTTCTTGCACAGACTAATCATTTAGCTTCATTCATCCATTTTCCTTCGGCTTAGTCCCTTTATTTATCTGGGGTCACCACAGTGGAATGAACTGCCATCTTATCCAGCATATGTTTTACACAGCGGATGCCTTTCCAGCTGCAACACCCAATCACAAACATACACTACGGCCAATTTAGTTTATTCAATTCACCTATAGTGCATGTCTGGACTGTGGGGAAAACCACACGAACATGGGAAGGACATGCAAACTCCACACAGGAATGCCAACTGACTCAGCCGGGACTCGAACCAGCGACCTTCTTGCTGTAAGGCAACAGTACTAACTACTGAGCCACAGTGTCACCCCATTTAGCTTCATAAGACTTTAATGCAGTGTTTCTCAACCATGTTCCTGGAGGACCACCAGCTCTGCGCATTTTCCATGTCTCCTTAAGCAAACACACCTGATTCAGATCATCAGCTCATTACCACACTGAAAAACCTGTAATGGGGGTGACTGACAAAGGAGACATCCAAAACATGCATTGTTGGTGGTCCTCCAGGAACGTGGTTGAGAAACACTGCCTTAATGTATTGTCAGAAGCCATGGGTGTTGATTTAGTTTAAGTCCTGCTCACACTGTGCAATTTTGTATTTATTTATTTTAATAATCCTGAATAATTATAGCATATCACACAGTAAGATCTCAGCTGTCAAAGTCAGACTGAAAGACAATGAAGATGCACCAAACACGAAAGAAAACGCCCCTGAAGAAAACGGAGTTTGACGTCATCCATCTGAGACACTTTTACTATCCCGCATTCTAAAATGATTCCTCAAAGCAAACATAAATAATTTTGCACAAAGCGAGTCTCAGTAATTAAACCAGGAAGAAGAAAAAAAAGAGTGACATTTCCCTAAGTTCATTTGAATTGTCGCATAGATCGCCTCATCATATTCAGAGCTCCTATTGGTGCTTGGATTGATGCTCATCGTTGCTCTTGTCACACTGCAGGAAAGTGTCTGAAATCTTCTCACACTGCCAGAACTTCATCAGTGGAAAAATCTGATCCAGTCGACACTTACCGGCTGTCAGTGAACGTCAAAGCAACGAACAAAGATCCCAGATTTTATCCTAGGATTTCAGGAATCTTTTAGGATTTCCCAAATTTGTCTCCGATGACAAAATGGTGGCTGAAATCTCACAGTGTGAGCAGGGCTTTAGTCTGTTTTTCTTTTTATGACTCTAAAAATGTTGGTAGCTGTTGACTTTTTTTTTTTTATAACCTAGGACCAAATTTCTGCTAAAGCTTTTTAAATGGTTTACTAAAGCAAAGGAAAAAGACACATATCTTGGAAGTCCTGAGGCCGAGTACATGAATGGCTAATTTTCATTTTTGTGTGAACTATCACCTTTATGTTAGTCTGAGTGCGTGAAGCAAATTTGCGCCATCGTGTGGCGTGAATTGGTACTGTAGAAATTAGAGATGCACACGGTATAAATGATCATATTTAAATTAATCTTATTTTGCTTAAATAAATGAATAACTAATAACAAAGCATTTGTTTGAAATGTTACAATGTAATTTAGGCATCACACAGAAAAAACTTCACACGGCATCACACCAAAATTATCTTTTTTTTTAAACATTTTATGATGGCAAAGGAAATGCGAAGGTAGAAGTAGTGGAAACCAAATATATGACACTGACTGACGAAGCATCTTTCTAGTGTTTGATAATATTTTTTGAAAGTTTGTAAAAAAAAGTCTTTTCTGCTCACCAAGACTGCATTTATTTGATCAAAAATTCAGAGGAAAAACAGTAAACTGAAATGTTGGTACAATTTAAATGTCTTGCTAAAATTTTTGCTATTAACCCTCCTGTCGTGTTCACCTCCCGCCCCTTTACTTTTGTGTTCCCGGTTTCTTTTAACTGTTCAGTCAAAAAGCATTCTTTAGCTGTAAATTAGCTGCAGTGAAAATACAAACAGACACTAAAATGTATTACAAAACATACATGTAATGTCATAAAGGTCATAACGTTGGAGGATCGACACAAGCATAGGAGAGATGTGTACCCACAAAAGACATTGCTCAGTCTGAAATGTGTGTGAGTGAGTTGGGGTATTGTGTATGGAAATGTTTTCAGTTTGATGGTTAATTATAGTCAAGATACCCATTCATTTCCTTCAGAGGTCACTTTTGACCGGGAACACCATATGTGTAACATGGACAATTAAAACAAACAGAATTCAAAGAAAGAGGTGATCATCACTTTTACATGATTAAGTGCATACTGTGGAGGATATTATAAGGCCTTGAGGCAATCAGATGTAAAACACAATACCTATGAGTGTTTCAACTTGTAAATTGGTCATATTTGACCTGAACGCAGCAGGAAGGTAACCAACCATTAATTATGACTTTTAGCTTATGCACAAGTTAACAGCCAACATCTTAATAATGGTACTCAGGCACTATAGAGTGACTTAAAGGTGAGAGTTGATCCTTTAACTAAAGTTTTACCAAAACAAATTGATTACAAATAACTATACTTATTACTATAATATCAAAGACGAACGTTTAGCATCAGTAGTCTCATTATTACACTCTTCAGTATCATGTGACCTAAAAATGATCCTAATATGCTCATTTAGCACACCATGAAAATCTTATTAATAGTGTAAAAAAAAAACAGTAGTGGGTAATTTGCAGGGTTTTATTTTCCATATTTGAAATCTAAACATTCTTTATAAAGGTCTTTACAGTCACAGCCAACCAGTTTAATACATTTAATAAATCTTTGATTAATAAAAAGTACTAATATATTTTAAAAGTACTTCTGAACAATGCATCTGATTTAAACCAGTTCTATGTAAGGAAAATCTCTATCATATCCAGAAATAAATAAATATATATAACAAACTAAAAATTAATTGTTTAAAAGGGGGAACACACAATGACCAAACACGTTTTAAAGTCATCAAGCAACCAATATGTACCGATATTTTCACTAATATAACAAGTTTTTTATACTACAGACCTACATTTTAATCCTAACACGTATTCATTACATTTTTCCAATGCCAAAAGTATTGAAATTAAAAGCTTATCGAATAGCACAAACTCAGAAAAATAATACATTGAACTAACAACTGCTTGCATTTAAATGACTTGGATTAACAGGGTTTCTAATTTTAGCTCCTGAAATTGAACACAGCTGTTTATTTAAGCTGTGAATATGTCAACTAAAAATATTTCCAACATGTTTTCATGCTTAAAAATTAAATAATTCTTAATTTCCAGATTTCATCTATAATATTCAAGACAATTTTCAATTCACTTTATTTCAGTTCAAAAATTCGCCTCCATAAATTTAGTGGATCAAATTCGGCTGTTAAAATTTGACATTGGCAATATTAAATGCTACTTTTGATGCTTTTATTTGTTTTGTTCCTCACTTATTTATTGGTTTAAACATCTTAAATTAGTCCACCTGCTAGTGAAAAAGCAGCGAGATTGTCAGTCTGCAATCTATTGCTTTTCCTGCAGTTCTCGGATGTAATGTCAAATTTTTAGAGCCGAATTTGATCCACTGAATTTTTGAACTGATATAAAATAAACCCAAAATGACCTTTAGAACATTACACTTCGTATTTTTCACCGGTATTGAATATTTTGTGAGTGAAATCTGGAAATTGAATAAGAATTATTACATTTTTAAGCATAAAATGTGTTTAAAATATTTTTAGTTGAGATGTTCACAGCTTAAATAAACAGCTATGTAAAAATTCAGGACCAAAAAATTACAAATCCTGGCAATCCAAGTCATTAAAATGCAAGCAGTTGTAAATTCGAAGTATTGCTATTTTCAGTTTGTGCTATTCGATAAGCTTTTTATTTCAATACTTTTGGCATTGATTTTGTTCCATACTCCTTTGTCCACTAAACACCTCTAGAGAAAGTCTGTAACACATTTTTACAGACCGATTTTACCTCCTCATTAGTAACACTTAATATTAACACTTAATTGTGTTACTAATAGATAATGGTCACTAAATAGATATAACACAAACAGCATTCAGAGTGTTTAAAACAAAAACAAAAGTGAATAATCAGCCAAAATAGGTCACACAGACAGAAAGCGGTGTGTCTTTTATGGATGTGAGAGTCTGGCATACTGCTTGAGTGCACGTTTAGGTGGAATAAGAGAATCATTCACCCCGACTCTTTTCTTCTTCCTCTGTTCATTGTCCTTCTCTTCATCAGTCTCCTTGTCCTCCTCTCCAGAAGCCAGGGGATCATTTTTGTGTGTAACATTGGTGTCTTTTGGTCCACTGTCAGAAGTGACCTTAAGGTTGCTCTGCAGATCGCTGTCATGTGCAAACTTACATTTGCTCCCAAAGCGGCAGCGTCCGTCCTTCCTGTAGGCCACACAAATGCGCTTCCCGCCAATCTGGGTGGGACGAGCTTGTAAAGTGAGAGGTACGTGTTTCTGCAGGACGTTCAGACTCTCCTCTGCCTTTTCTTTGAAGGGGTTTGTAAACACACTGCTGGCTGAAGAAAGCGCTCCACCTGAGCCCAGAGGTGGAGGTGGGAGTTTTTGTGGGTAAGGACGGACCGATGGGGTGGATGAGGGCTTTGAAAATGGCTGAGGGGCCTCTTGTTGATCTTCGTTTTCTGGATCAGATTCAGAATCACTGGACGGAGATTCCGACTGCAGCAGGAAATTACGGCTTTTCGTCTGCTCTACAGCACTTTCTGGCTTTATGAAGGTGCTAAGCAGAGACAATTCAAGATGTTTATTTAATAAAGTGACACTTGATCATTCTTGATTCATTAAAGGAATAGTTTGCCTTTCTTTTAGTCTGTCATTATTTACTGATGAAAGTGAATAGAGACTATTGCCATCTTATTAGTAATTAGCATATACAACAAACTCAAACACACACACACACACACACGAAGATTGTTAGTTCTATCCTTATAAAAAAAGCACCTTTATTTCATATTTTTCATAATTTAAGTAAAAAAAAAGTGTGCAGTTTAAAGAAACAAATGCAAACTAATCTTGAGTCATTTGAAATTATAATATATGTTTAATACACTGTAAAATTTATATAATCTATTAGACCTGACAGCCTATGTTTTTAGGTCATTGTAATTTATTAAACTTAGTTAACAATGTTCTAACTTAATTTTATAAGTTAGGCAAGCTGTTTTCAATCAGTTTAACATACAGTTGAAGCCAGAATTATTAGCCCCCCTTTTGAATTTGGTTTTCTTTTTTAAATATTACCCAAATGATGTTAACAGAGCAAGGATATTTTCACAGTATGTCTAATAATTTTTTTCTTCTGGAGAAAGTCTTATTTGTTTTATTTCAGCTAGAATAAAAGCAGTTTTTTTTTTAGCTAACCTAATTAACCTTGTTAAGCCTTTAAATGTCACTTTAAGCTGTATAGAAGTGTCTTGAAAAATATCTAGTCAAATATAATTTACTGTAATCATGGCAAAGATAAAATAAATCCGTTATTAGAGAGGAGTTATTAAAACTATTATGTTTAGTAACATGTTGAAAAAAAAATCTCTCTGTTAAACAGAAATTGGGAAAAAAATAAACGGGGGCTAATAATTCTGACTACAACTGTATAGAATAAGTTCAATGGACACATAACGTTAATTTGATTCAGCTTAAAAATTCAAAGCAAATAGGATGTTTTGACAGAGTATTATTATTTATTCATGCTCTTAAATGTATATTGTTTTTGACCCACTTAGTTAGAACATCAGGGTGTCCGTGGGGTCTTTAAAAGTCTTAAATTTCAAAAACTAAATTTTAGGCCTTAAAAAAGTTTTAAATTTACTGCAATATTATATTGTTGGTCTTAAATCATTTTAAACAGGTCTTAATTTTCCTATGTTTAGGTAAAGCTACCCTATTGAGCCAACACCCAATCACCAATAGTCAATTTCAATACTTTTATTTATATTTTTTATTGCAAAGAGAGACAATTCACAACAGCCGTTCGACATTTTAACTGGACTTTTCTCTAATTAAATTCTGAAATCAGGGAAAGAAAACTAAAGCAACAATTTAGGCCTTTTTAGACCGTTTTAAGGCCATTATGAATTAAATATTAGACTTATACAGGACTAAACATTAAAGATTTTTCTAATGGGCCAGTTAGTTCTGTCAATAGTGTTTGTATTAATGGTAGATCAGTTAAACCAGGCATGTCCAAACTCAGTCCTGGAGGGCCGGTGTCCTGCAGATTTTAGCTCCAATTTGCCTTAACACACCAGCATGGCTGTTTCTAGAAAGCCCTATAAAGATGTGGTCACACTAGAGTTTGTGTGTGCGAAATTCTGTTGTAAGGCACTGCGAAAAGGGGCCTTAAAAGGATTAAACAAGATGAATAGATATGAAAGTAAGCGATTGCAGCAATATCTGTCCAAAAAGGTCATGTTATTTTCCTTGATTGGTCTCACGTACTCAAATGATGCGATTCTGCAGGTCAGAGTTCACCAAGCTTGAACTTTGCAAAGCAGCGAACTGTGAAATTTGATGGATGACCTTGCGATTCCGGTCTGAAGCCTCCTTTCCACTGCACACTTCAAGCTACAGCCCGGAAGTCATTCATTTCCAATGGAGAGTAGTCCGGGAGCTGCGTGGAGTTCCGATCATCTCCATATGCGGAAAATTCGGATCCAAACCGAGTTGTGGACCCGTTAAAATATTTGAACTCCTGTAAATAGACCGTATGCGACCGGCCAACCGGATGTGATGTATTCCAGTGTTGTCCAAGCAGGTCCGTGTGCTCGAGATGATAAATAGTACTTTTTTTGGTTATTTTTTTTAAATCAGAAAAAGTCTGTATTTAAAAAAAATATATATATATATATTCATAAATGTAAGTAATAAAGTAATAATTTATTTATTTTTAAATTATGTTGTCTTCACATGCCCTCCCATATTTTTTAACAGTCTGAGTTTCGGGTATTCAGTCATTCATTCAACCATGGTGAACACACAGAGGATAATCACTCTTGTTTTGGCACTCTTTTATTTCGGGCACTGCGAGATTAGCTGCTCCCCCATGGTGCTTGCAGAACTGAAAAGTCTGTGCGATTGCCACAAGGGGGCGCATTCTGACAGTTATGTACAAATGTTGTGTGCAGTGAAAGGCGGTTTGAGCGTCAGACTGAAAACGCAAGGTCATGCGGCAAGCTTCGCAGTTCGCTGTTTGCAAAGTTCATGTGAAATCGCATCACTTGACTGCGTAAGACCAATCAAGGATAAAAACATGACCTCTCTGGACCAATATTTGAAATATGGAGCAATCGCTCGCTTTTTTTAATGTCTGATCATCTTGTTTAATCTCGCCCCTTTTCGCAGCACCGTATGACAGAATTTGGCATTATCAAACTCCAGTGTTAGCTTTATAAGTCTTTCTAGAAACATGGATGCTGGTGTATTGACGCAAGTTGGAGCTAAAATCTGCAGGACACCAGCCCTCCAGGACCGAATTTAAACAGCCCTGCTTTACATGATCTTCCAATAATACAAAAACTATTTACAGAACTAGCTGGCCCAAAACAAAAACCCTTAATGTTTAGTCCTGTATAAATCTAAAATTTCATTCATAATGGTCTTAAAACGGTCTAAAAACTTTGACTTGAAGAAACCTGCAGAAATCCTGAACATACATTATTTTAATTTGATGTCACTTTAATGACTTTTCTGCTGATTAGACTGACATGAATTTAAGATACACTAAATCTTATGTCTTATTTATAATATTGGTATTTTCACACTTGAAGTATTTACGTTACATGTGCTTTAGAATGTAAGTGAACATAAAAATGAAGATATTTCTTTAAATAGTGACAACTTATAACTACAAACCCTTTTAATTAAGCAGTCATGCTATACACTGTAAATAAATACACTTAGTCTTTTATTATTTTCATTATTAAAGCACATCATATTAATAATATAATTTTGAAACAAAATACACAAAATGAGGTAATGTTGCAAATTAAATGAGCTCTTTCCCACATATAGAAAGTGAATGGTGACTACAACCCTCAAGCATTATTTTCGGTGAAAAGAGAAAATGAATTTAAATGTATATCTGTTCTTTCAGCACACAAACCTTTAAAATCGTTTTAGAGGACTTAAAATACAGTGTATTGACTACTTGTATTGTGATTTTCGTCCCTTTTTTGAAGGTGACTGCACCAGTAGCTATTCACTTCACTGTTATGAATGAAAGTAAGCAGGTAATAACATGTTCTTTTTTAGTCAATTGTCCTTTTAAAGTATAAAACAGTAGAAATACGCTAACTTACTCCACACTTAACGTTTGTCTTAAAATGTAATATAAATGTTATGAATAGCTCACCCCTTTGGATTGTCCTCTCCTGTCTCCTCGTCTTCTGACTCGGATGAGAGCCCGTATCCCACAAGCGAATTCATAACCACTCAAATACAAGCTACGAGAGATAGAGAAGAACTGTGATCGAAATCTGCTGAAATGCGGTATTAGCGCTCTTGAAGGTTCACGTTAATCGTTTGTTTATCCGGAAGTAGGTGTTTCTTCTCGCTCCCCAGACAGATTGTGTTGTGGAAAAATTCAATGACAGCAAATATGCCACCGTGCGGCTCGGAATGGAATTGCGATAATGATATTGACAAGGTTTATAGGCTATTATTATATAAAATACCAGTCATTTTATACACTGAGGAGTATTATTACCAATTAAGTGTATTATATATGGATTGCAGAGACTTCACTATGGGCTATCAGTTATTTTTTTAATTAAATGCTATTTTTAAATTAAATAAATTATAAATAATTACCTAACACAAAAAATGCTGTTAAAGGTTCAAAAGACCTTGGAGTACTTTTTTGAGATTTTAACAGATTTGTGTGTGTTGAGCATCAGTTGTTAGCACCATAGCAGCATTTTCTCACCCTATGAGAAGAGCCTAGTTCTTAATTATTCATAAGAGCATGTGCTTTCTGAAGGCAAGGCAGACCTGCAAAGCGTGGGGCCCGATGACTGGGTGAGGCCGTGTTCGCAGACTCCACATATGGCACGCAATATTTAGCCATTCATGAAGGGTCTTAAGTGATTGTTTCCCCGTGATGCTGTCAGGGTTGATACAGCAAAGCTGTTTGTGTGCAGCAAGCATTTTTGTCTGAGAGCTGTATGCGAATTGGAGAATGGCCGACTTTGTCTTTTATCAAATGAGTTTGTTACCATTCAGACACATCGACTATATTCGTGCTGCTGTTCAGGCACGTGCACACATAGGGCTCAACCTGTGCAGAGCACATGCCCTTTTTGGTCTTGAATAGAAAGAGCCCTTTCAAAGTGATCTGAAGTGCCCTCGCGACACAGAAAAAAATTATCCTGCACATGCCCCTTTTAAGGTCTCTGCACGGGCCTGCTGCTGTTCGGTATATGTTTAAAATCCTCCAAATAACCGGCAGGGCTAATGGTTGAAATAGACACGGCAAGAGACCTGCTGCACTGCTATACACTGTGTCGGCATTCAGACTTGGGGACTCAGGAGGAGAGAAGTCCTCATTTAGTGTTTATACAAACATGATTATCTTTATGATTATATAAATTGTGGTTATTTGTACATGAAATTACAAATAACATGTGTAGCAGGACATTACTGTTTATTTCATCGCATTTTAACTTTGTAAACTATAAAATCATGGGTCTCCTTACAGTTTGTCTCATTTTGTGACCCAACAGACAGCAGTTGTTCGTTTTACTCTTTCTACCCTGCTATGCTGGTCACGCCCATTCCTCCTTCTGCACACAGCGCTCCATGCCCATTATAAGACATTTTTTTAAAAACATTCTGAGGTGGACTTGAACTGAAAGAGTGGGTTTTGTGACCCTTTAACTGTAATACAATTGTAGTTTTTGTGCTAAACTTTATGCACATGTATATTTGTGGGAATAGTCAATAATGACTGCTTTTTATTTTATGCCAAAAATCACTTGAATAGTAAATAAAGATGTTCAATGAAGAGATTTTGTGCATTCCCTACTGTAAAAACTTATTTTTTTAATATGCTTTGATGAGAGCTTAATTTGGACAACGGAGACCTGCTCCTTAAAGCCTATGTTTGAGACTCACTGTGTCATTTCCATGTACTGAACTCTCATTATTGAGATATCAGATTTTCATTCTCTGCCACCTTCATTATTATAATTTTCTTTAATTGAGATGCAGCGCTTCTTAAAATGATTAAAGACATGTGCATTAATGATTTTGCTAATTACTCTTTTGAGACACAATTATCTAATAGGCATGTACCTCCAGCTTATTAAGTGACATCCTGACACCGGGATTTATTTTTAATGTTAAAGATGAGTTTTCATTGTGGCTGTTATCAGTGGTGGAAGAAAGAAGAAATAGATATCTTCTCTTATGGACATGCTGCAAGCTTTGTGTGTCTCAATATTTAATTTGTAATCTAAAACATATGAATTGTTTTAATGAAGGAAATCATTATTTAAAATAGATATAGAGAGGGTGACATGGTGGCGCAGTGGGTAGCGCTGTCTCCTCACAGCAAGATGGTAACTGATTCGAGCCCCGGCTGGGTTAGTTTGCATTTCTGTGTGGTGTTTGCATGTTCTCCCTGCGTTCGTGTGGGTTTCCTCCAGGTGCTCCGGTTTCCCCCACAGTCCAAAGACATGCGGTATAGGTGAAATGAATAAGCTAAATTGGCCATAGCGTGTGGGTGTAAATGCAAGAGTGTGGGTGTTTCTCACTGCTGGGTTGTGGCTGGAAGGGCATCCGCTGTGTAAAACATTTGCTGAATAAGTTGGCAGTTCATTACGCTGTGGCAACACCTGATTAATAAAGGGACTAAGCAGAAAGGAAAATGAATGAATGAATGATCAGAAGAGATTTTAATCATAAATTAGATTGAAATAAAAAAGGTTCTGCACCCTATTGAGGAAAGCTTTAATGGAAACACTCAAATGGTCTTGTAGCTGACAAATATGGCACTATTATAGAGGGGCGGGTTTAACCAATAAGCAAGGTAGGCGGCCGCTTGTGCCCCTAGGAAATCTGAGGGCCCCCAAATAAATACCTAGAAGTGTAAACTGTACCTATAAATTATATAGAACATCATTTTCAATTATATTTGGTATGATGAGGATGTAAAAAAACAAGTTTAATGTTTATTACATCGCAAATGTGTCCTCCACCCTCAATCATGGAGCAGTCCAGCAGTCAAGTAAGGTAAAGATTTAGTTTTAAAAATTAAATTGTTTAAATAAATTTATATATCATTTTAGTTGTGAATCCGTAAAAAAAATAATAATAATCATTTAAAAAGTTTTAAAAGATGCTTTACATGTTATTATTATTTTGCATTAAGACATAATGTAGAAAAGGAGATTGAGTGATATAAAAATAAAAACAGCAAAAGAATCAATAAAAATAAATTAAAGTACAAAAGGTCCATTTTAGAACTTCTGGACCCCATGGCCAGAATTGCTTAGGGACCCCAAATCACTAAATCCACCTCTGCTATTATGTCAAAGTTTTTAACTGTAGCTCAAACAAATGACGCCTGACTAACCGACATTTAAAAAAAAAATGTTACAACACTCCACTGCCTCTCCCATTGTAAAAATGGGAGTTTTAGGCACTGATAAGCTTGGAAAAAAATTGAAAAGTGAAATAACACCCTGGTATACCACCCTTTCTTGTTATGTCATGCAGACCACAGTTCCTTTGAAGCTTAGGAATGTGCTAATAAATATATGCTTAACAAATAGAATTTAGCAGAAAGCACAGATTTTTTGCAGAATTAAAAGTTTCTCTGCTTACAATTGGTATATTTCTGTCTTCAAATCTGAAATAATTATGCAGAAGACAGTCAACATCAGTCACATACATTAAATGGTTAGTGTGATTTCACCAATAGGACATATTCCTGGATTGATATATGTTGATCCTGAAACAACATTCCAATCAGCCAATCAGAATTAAGGGATACATTTGCAGTTTATGTTAAGTTTAGGCTTATGGTTGGGGTTATAAACTTCTACATGATTGTTTTCTAACTATTATTCCCCTCTGATTTTGGAAATAATTTACAGTTATGGTTGGGTTTAGGGTTATAGATATCGATTAGGGAACAGATATGGATTACATTTTCAAACAAAAAATTTATATTTGGCAAAATCACACCCACCGACAGCTATTAGCAGGTTGCAACAAGATAATGTTTCATTATGAATGAAAACCTACAAAAATAGTGTCTTCACTATGCCATTCAAATGATTCTGACTACTGACTGGGTGCTTGATATGATTTCTTCATACTCGTTTGTAATGCTGAAACACACACTTCTACATCTTTACAAGGTTGTGTGGTCCTGGGACAATCATTCGCAAAATGTTTGCCTGTGCGTTGGTGGAAATGTTTGGAGAAAAAACATTCATTCATTTTCCATCAGCTCAGTCTCTTATATCAGGGGTCACCACAGTGGAATGAACCACCAAGTATTCCAGCATATGTTTTACGCAGATGCCCTTCCAGCCGCAACCCAGTACTCAGAAACATCCATATACTCTCACATACACTTTTAAACAATGGCCAATTTAGTTAATAAAATTCACTTCTTCGGACTGTGGGGGACAACGGATCACATGAAGGGAACAACATGGGGAGAACATGCAAACTCCACACAGAAATGCCAACTGGCCCAGCCGGGACTTGAACAAGCGACCTTCTTGCTGTGAGGCAACAATGCTAAACACTGAGCCACGATGCCACTGAGAAAAAAAACAAAAATGTTAAAATATTCATTTATTAATTCATTTTTTTCCACTTTAGTTCCATATTTATCAGGGGTTTTAAAATGGTATATTCAATAATAATTTAAGAAACGAGCAAAAGAAATCAGGAAACATTAAATTAAATTAAATAATCCACATAATGAATAAATCACAATATCATATTTTTAGGTCTATATAATGATTACAACATAATAAGCTTAAAATAAATGACTTTAAATATGAATGTAAGTCTGTTTTCCACATTGTATGATTTTTATAGAATGGGGTTTCTTGAACAGAGATATTTGGGGTCTGGTAGCATATAAAAGTGAAAAGCCTTGATCTAAAAGCAAAAATGAAATGAATAAATACTAATTGGGTAGCTATTACCAATGTTGGAGCAATTTAGCTACAGATATAGAGAGACTACAGGCATACACAAAATCTATGCATAGCCTGTTAAAACAAAACGTGTAAGTGGGCTAATGGCCTACTGTAAACACACCTTCTTTTCCTCATAAACCCCAAAACAGCCATTCTAAAAGCCGACAGGAAATTCCAGAGGCTCGAAAATATTAATTTCCTTCCGCATTATAAAACAAACAGCTCTTATCCTTTATTTTGTCGATATTTTCCAGTTTGCTTTACACTGTGAGGAGACCTCTAAACCAATGACACTCCGTCCTGAAACTTCCAACCCCTTTTAAACGCGACACGACCCGTCACAGGAGGAGGAGTTTACGGTAGTTTCTGAACTACATCTCTAAACGGGTAAACGGTGTTTCAGAAGTCGTGCTGTAAGTCATGCGAAATCTCCTGGCTTCAGTGAAATAACCGCAAGTTTAACAAGAGACAAACAGGGCTGGAGACTCTCCATTCAACAGCCTACGGTAAGTATAGCCTACGGGGGTCTTTACCTATTCCTTCTCTGAGTTGTTCCTGCCGCTAATTCAAAAGTTATTTTCACATAATAGGTGTGTTTTGAGTCTAAATGGCTGGCAGAGGTACAAACGGTCGTCATGGGTTGCGGGGCCGCGCAGGGACAAGCGCAGCTCTTGCCCGGCTTCTCCACAAGGAATGCATCCAACTCCTCAAGTCATACGTGAGTCTTAAAATAGAGCTTATTTATACAGAGCTGATCTGATTAGTATCTTTAACTGTTGAGTCTTTCCTAATTATGGCTTGGTGTGCGATACAAACTGGGAGTCTTCGGCATCATGACATTTAGATGAAGGAATGTCTGGGGGCTGAATTGTGCTGGAAGTGACAGTGTTTTCATGCGGCCGCGGGGGATCCAGACTTGTCGCTGCGCGCTGTGGATGGAACATGTTTCTGGTTTATAAAGATGCGATTGTTCTTGTAAATAAAGGCCGTTTTGGTTACCTGCCAAAATTGTTCTGGTCCACACCACCTCCTCTTTCTGTTAATGTTAGTTTCGGCTTGTTTTGTTTTGTTTTTTCCTTGGAAAAGTAGCCTGAAACTTGGGAGCGGTTCGGAATGTTAGAGGAGTCCTTATGTGTGGAAATAGGTGAGCAACATCCGATTCCTATTCAACCTGAGTATCAGTATGAGCTGCTCTGCTGAAGTACCCAGCTGGCTTCAGGAAGGCTTACATTATTAATTGGTGACTTTATAATATGCCTACATGAGCTTTGGACTTTCAGTCTGAATTTGAGGAAGATGTTTAAGAAATGTTGGGAGAGGTTTTGTTTTAGTATTCGAAAGTCATAACATCAGTCTTTTAGAGAGTTTTCAAATTACTGTGAAAATCAAAATGGACAAATCTTATTTATTTATATTTTTATACATTTTCTCTTTTGATCGGGGGCAACCTGTCAATAATGTGAGATTGACCAATAAAGTGAAACCGTTAATTTCCAAGTAAAACAATTCTATGTAGGCCACTATATGTACTTTCTTTTTCATTAAAACATCTGAAAAATAAGGACTAGAACAGTGTATATTATTGTAATGTTTAAAAAATCTTTTTTCAGAGAAGTAGCCATTTTAAAGGTCCTGTAAAAGACTTCCATTCATACGCACGCAAAAGCGTCAGACCGGAAATGCAAGATCGTGCGTCAAGTTTCGCAAATTGCTGTGTTGGATGTTCAAGCTTGGTGAACTCTGACCTGCGAAATCACATCGCTTGACTGCGTGAGACTAATCAAAGATCAAAACATTACATCTCTGGGCAGAAAGTTAATATATGGAGCAATTGCTTGCTTTTTTAAATGTCTAATAGTTTTGTTTATTCCTGCCTCTTTGCGCAGCAGAGTATGACAGAATTTCAAAAGCTCAAACTTTTGTGTGATCGCTGCTTTACTCCAACTCTAATGAAGCTGTTCATGACTCTTTTGAACCACTTTGATTATTTGGATCAGCTGTGTTTGATAGTGTTGGAGCTAAACTGTGCAGAGCTGCGGCCCTCCAGGAACTGAGTTTGAGACCTATGGTTTAAAGGATATCTAATAGATCCTTTCCTCATTTCCGGGTTTCTCAGAAGCAGAAGGCGTCATAGCTGGGTAAACTTAGAGCGCAGTGAATCGGAGAGTACAACAAATAATGTTTTTACAATCCTATTTGCTGAAATAATAAAAGAAAAAAACTCTGTGATGGTGTTATCAAAGCATTCAGAAAAAGGAGAAAAATAGTGTGAGACTCATGACGGCAACCAAAGGCGAGAATGATGTCAAATTTACTCTAAGCCCCATAGACAGTGTATAAAAGTAAATATTAAAAACTTTCAAGGATTAAAGATTATGATGATTGTTAAAGGAGTCATAACAGTCTTGTGAAATGGGTCCATAGCTAGTGTGCTAACAGTGACTAAATGCACATTTATAAAATATAAAACTGATATAAACCTCCAAAGCTTGCAGTTTGTCACTTAAATGTATCAATGGTTTTTATCAGGCCACCTCATATTTAAGTTTCTCATCAAATCTTGACCAATCAAATGCTGTCTAGTATCTGCCATGCCCCGCCCCGCCACCTTCAAGATGCTTCTCATTTGCTTTTTATTCGATGCTTGTGATCTTAACCAATCTCACTGGCAGAGCTGTCATAAAAACTGAGCTGTAAAACGCTATTGGCTGTTTTAAAAGGGGAGGAGCTACTCTATGTCCCACCCTCTCATCATTTTACAGTTAAGTCAAATATCACATAAAAAATTAATGCTTTAAAGCACTTCACATGACTTTTAACTAGTGACAAGTTCTGTCCTGTGACACCATGCTATGATATCATGTTTAATTTCCAGTTTGGTTTTACAGAAATCAGGGTAACATCAAAAACACTGTAATATGTTGTGCTTTTTATTAGAAAGCAAAGCAGCATTATAACAGAGCCTTAAAATGTGTTTAGTATGATAAAACTGTTGTTGGCTCCATTAGCTCATGAACAGAAGAAACGGTAGTGTGGCATAATAAAAGCTCCACTGCTTTCGTGCCGCGTCTTGCTTGTCCCTCATCAGCTATTGAATGTTTTCAATCACGTGACCTGTGTGGAGACCTGGCAGGCAAAAAAACTATGTGCTGTAATGGCAGCTACACTGAGATCTCATAGAAACACAGCACAGTCTGGTTATATTTCTATCTGTTTCAAGCTGCGAATATTTAGATCACGCATCAACAGAATAAAACTGAGATATGATCACAAACTGTATATTGTAGGCACTTGGGATCCATATATCCCACTTTACTGCATTTATTGTCATCATGTCCCTGTCAGAGCTACAATTCAGCAATGTTTATGTGTGTCTTTTGAATTTTCCTCAGTGATTTAGTCATTGGGGACAGTGTTATAGTGCATAAGTGTCTGTATTTATATTCTGTGTCAGACTCTTTTGCATAGATTATTATTTAATTGGGTGGCTCAGTGGTTAGCACTGTCTCCTCACAGCAAGATAGTTGCTTGTTCAAGTCCCGGTTGGACAAGTTGGCATTTCTGTGTGGAGTGTGCATGTTTTCCCCGTGTTCATGTAGGTTTCCCCCACAGTCCAAAGACATGCACAATTGGTGAATTGGGAAAACTAAAATTCTTCATAGTATATTGGTGCATGTGTGAATGCGAGAGTGTAAGGGTGTCTCTTAGCACTGGAAATGCTGGAATATTTGGTGGTTCTTTCCACTGTGGCGACCCCTGATAATCAGGGACTAAGCCAAAGGAAAATTAATGAATATTTGCTCATAAGGAAAATCTATTCATTCACTTCTGCTATTTTTACTTTGACTTTGCATTTCAATTTATACTTTAATTGCACTGAACCTGCAAATTAGAATAGAAACTGTATAAAAAGCACACAAACGTACTGATGACGTATTGATGCTTCTTTTTGGCACAAATACATGCATTTCTTCTTTCTGGCTGTTCTTTCTCTGAAGGATTTCTGTAGAAGCAGAGCCCAGGAGAGTTTCATATCGGTTTGTAATGCTATATGTTATTGCACAACAATTGTAATTTTTTGGGCAAAAAAAGAGAAACTACTCAGCCCACAACTTGGGTGTTTCTTGATACAAAGATGACGCATGAAAAACATCAATTATTTAGGCACTCTTTTTTTTAGTTTTGAAAGCTTTCAGATTTACTCTACTTTAGCCCATCCATGAACATGATTTCTGTAGAATATAACAAAGAAGAAAACTCCCATGATTCCACTTTTAGGCACGGCATCTTCAAAATATGCCTTGGTTGTTGTGAATGTGTACCCTCTAGTGGCGAAAATCCCATACTGTGCATTTAATTTTCATTGCATTGAAAATTTGATTATTAACTTAAATCTTTAAAGACGCCACTTGTTATGAGTTCATCAAAGCTGTTAAGTATTGAAAGTTTTCCTTTTGACTGATTTTATTTCCTTCAAATCAACGTTTACAACGTTTAGGACTTACAATGTTACTATTTTATTTAAATAGGACACTATTGACCTTATTTTTTGGCTTAAGACTTCCGGTCTCATTCATTCCACTGATATTTCGATGTTAAAAACTTCTCATTAATAATTATAATAATAATGATAATAATAATAATAATCCCTTAAATTTATATAGCGCTTTTCAGGACACTCAAAGGGCTTTACACGTTTTTTGGAGGGGGGTGTGGGGGGATCTCCTCATCTACCTCCAATGTACAGTATTTATGTAGTTGACGTGACGGCAGCCATATTGTGCCTGACCGCACACCATACACCATCTAATTGGTGGAAAGGAGACAGAGTGATGAAGCCAATTATGATATGGGGATGGTTAGGAGGCCATGATGGACAGGACCCAGTGGGCAAGTTTGGCCAGGTTGCCGGGTTTAAACCCTTACTTTTTGAAGGACATCCTGGGATTTTTAACAACCACAGAGAGTCAAGACCTTGGTTTAAAGTCTCACCTAAATATGGCGCTAGGACCCACGCAGCCCACAAATTGAGCGCTGGTCTCACTGACACCACTTCCTGTAACAATCTAGCTTTCCTATGTGGTCTCCCATGCAGGTACTGACCGGATGCAGCTCTGCTGTGCTTAAGGGTGTGAGAGTGTTTTACCAAGTGAGAGTTGCAGAGAGCTAGCTGCTGATGATTTTTGCTCTTTAAGGCTGGTTTATACCTCTCTGTCGAGTGATCGGCATGACCCACTGCGCATGCCTTGTGCGTTGCTGTGCATTTATACTTCTGCACATAAGGTAAACACAAAACAAAACTTTCCACCTGGGGTCAGTTCTTCACACGTGTACTACTCAGTTAGCTGAATTTGGTTATTGACGATTTGACACAATCCAGTATCGTTTCGTTCTTTACAGCTCATCTGAAACTTGTTGTCATAGCAACAGTTCTAATAGCTCAAACCTACTCAGGAGCAGGTTAATTTTTATGTTAACAGGATTAGATCAGGTAATTTCAAGCGAAGGTAAGATTGAAAGTATTTACCGAATGTTGGTATTTTTTACAGTAGTAATCTATGGATTATATACACTTGGGGGAAAAAGTAAAATAGTTTTAAAAAGTTTATATCTCAGATTTATAATAATTACTTATGTTTAATATAAAGGAAATAAGCCGAAAAAAACAAATTCATGAACATTAAATATTATTTCAGTAAGTTTACTCAGGGAGTAATATGCTTAAAAACATATATAATTAAAACTTAATAGATAAAAAGACAAAAAAATGGGTTGGTTCTCCCCAAGGGGATCAAAGAGAACATTTATTAATATGGATTTGTTTAGATACAAATGCATACTATTTAAAAGGTTCCGATTCAGCTTATGTACTTTTTCTGTATGATAATAGACATGCACAATATTAGACTTTTTTTGTTTGTTTGTTTTTTATAACGGAATAATAATTTATGCAGTCATGCACATGTTTTGACAGCTAATATGCCGGTGATTTAATGCTTTGCAGAAGTTGCAGACACCTTTACAAATATCGAAATGCTTTTTTAATGCAAAATTAATTTAAATTCCTTGCGCTGATTAAGAAATTAAAATAGCCTAGGCTACTATAGTAAAGAAAATCCGATCTAAAATGTAAAACTAATGAAATGTAAAATTGCTAAAGCCTCTTGACACAAAGTGTAAAACCTGCAGCTCACAACAAATCTGTAAAGTTATTGCGTGTCATATTTAACATGGTTTACTATGAATTTTATGTAATTTTTCCTCACATAGATGATTGAATATTAATCAGATGATGTCATTATGCTGCTGTGCGGTCAGCCAAGCGTTGCATTGCTGATCATGATTTCGAGGATTGATAGATCTGTCCTTCACAACACACGCAGCGTTATCAGATCAGTTCATCCAGACATTTTAATCTGATTCACAGACTTGTTTGAAGAACGAAATTAGCCAGAGATCAGTTATCAAGATTAAAAGATCCAGGATCTGTCAAATCATCTTAGATCATTTAAGCGAGGTACGAAGAATGGATCCCTGGAGCTCCTTCACTTGTAAATATTCGCTCCAACAGGTTTGCGTGGCTCTCACCCCGCCCACACTCATTAGTGCTACCAAGCCGACCAATCACAGAGCTTGCGCTATGAGTAGTTAAATTTTTGGAGAGGTACGCGTCACATATTGATATTATAACTGATATTTTCTAATTAAATTATTCTACTTTTTGTGCATAATCATGAATACATTTTTTGAGAGCGAGTAGTTTGAGTGTTTTTCTGCTGTTTATTATTCCTAGTCATTTCTCCCATAGGAACTGAATCGGAATTTCTAAGACAGTCAGAAATTCGAGCACACAAACATTGCAGAATTCAGGCCAAGAGCAAAGAAAAGTCTACTGCAACTTGCTGAGATGTTTAGATACCTTCTGGAAATTGGATGTCGGCTGGAAAAAGAGCATAAAATTGCTCGTCTCAGTCTTGTATTGTTTGTCTAACAGCTGCTTTTATCCACTCTCATGTGTTTAATAAATGTTTGTTTACCGTTTCCCTTCATCTGGAATTTTCTGCTCATAATTATACTCACCGTTACCGGTAACCTCAGCTCATTTCCTTTGTGTCAACATTTAGAGAAACAGTGAATCACTGCCGTCTTCACCAGTGGAAGGAGGTCACCTAATATCCATCCCTCCGCTGGTTCCTCAGCTGTCAGATGAAGAAAAAATATCCATCCTGCACGCCGCGCTCAAGGAGTGTCTGCGACTCCTGGAAGATGTCATTACCCGGGAGGATGAAGAGTTTCCTGATGAAGACAGTGAATATAAGAGGTTACGGAAAACTGTGAGGGATCGACTGAGGCACCTGTTGGCAAGCACAGAGCAGATGATGGTGGACGGACAGAAATTCGAAGCTGAAGTTAAAGAGGTAGCAAGACATTCTGTTATCGTTGGGAAGCTGTCGTAAGGGTTTGTGATGAATTCTGATTTTATGAGCAATCTGTTTGTGTGAAAGGAGCTGGACGGTCAGGCGACTGGTGGGAGTTTTGGACTGAAGATGTGGATCGTGCGGGTGTTCCAGGAGCTCGTTCACTGGACAGGGCAAACTTCAGACGCCCTCAGCTCTCTGCCAGCAGAGAAGGAGAAAGCGCCAGTGTCCCAACGGACAAGAAGAGGTGCTGGGAAACTAAGGAAGTGATACAAGATATAAGAGAAGCTAAAAAGAGTGTGAAAGGGAGGAGCGGAAGAGGACAGTATGATAAGAATGAATACAAGGAATTTCATTGCAGCATGGAGAATGTAGAGAGGGTCTGGATGCAGTTACTAGCATTCCAGCATGCGGAAAAGTAGGAGGGGAGGTTTGAACAAGATATTATCTAATCAAAGTTATTTTAATATATTTTCTCAGTCTTTAAAAGTAAGATTTTAAACTGTAGCAATAAATGTAAATGCCTTTAAAGATTAATTCTTACTTATTTACCACGTACTGTACGGTTTTAATACCTTTTAAGATTGTTGACCTTTAGATTGTAGATCCATAACTGACACTATGGAAAGAGTGACTGTGGATGGACATGCTCACCATTATATTTATATTTTTGTTTGTATATCAAAAAAATGATATGCTATTAGCCATGATCCGGTATAAGATTCTGACAGTATGAAAATCCTTGGATAAAAGTATCACAGGTTCACAGTATTGTGATTACTGCTCTAAAATATGCTCTATTTCAGGGTTACTGCAGGTTTCACCGAGTCAAATTTAAGACTTTTTAAGACCATGGAGAGGATATTTCAGACGTATTTAGGGCCAGACGCTAAGGATTTTTTATTGGCCCAGCAGGAAAAAAATCTAATTAATTTAATAATTTCTTAGTCACATATTTTAAATTAATGTGTGAAAACAAGCAGACCTTGGATGTATACATACATTTTTGTTAAACATAAAAAAACTCTTTTTAAAACTAAATGTTTGCCCAACAGACTACTGTTATAATATTAGTTATGAGTAGGCCCACTAGAATCTGCACAGTTTTCCGCAGATTTTCAGCCCATGGAGTCTATTTATTTACTTGAGTAAATGTGGATACATTTTTATTTATTCAGTTTTTATATTAATTCCAGTAATTTTATTGAGTAATATGAAAATGTTCATATGATTTATTTATAATACAGTTTATTTATAATATAGTTTGTAAAGTAATTTTTTCTGTCATGTAGTTGATATATTATATGAGAGACTTGTTTTGTTTAACAAATAAGTTGATCTAATTGGATTTACATTGTAAACATTAAATAAAAGGTGTTATTTTTTATTTCATATATTAGATTTTTAGTTATGATACTCGCAAAATCATTCCACATAAATCCACAGATTCTTTTACAAAATTCTCAGCGGAAAAAGCAAAAAATGTCCGCAGATTCTATCATTGGTTTGGCTAAAAGTTTTATTGAGATGTGTTGTTGGTGATTGGATGTGTTTTGGATTGATTTGGCAGCTTTACATAAACAAAGGAAAAATAAGACCCATTAAAAATGATTTAAAATGACTTTCTTTTAAGTTCTCAAATAGTGTTTTTGAAATTTAAGGCTTTTAAAGACCCCGCAAACACCGTGTTTTTAAATGTCTGGGTAAAAAAAAAAACATTCTTTTTCCTTCATTGGAAACAATATATTTTATTTTAAGAAGCATTTAAAATATTTTGGAGCAGTAAACATGTCAGGCTAAATAATTAAAACCAATCATTAACGTCTCTTATCTTCATTAGTTTCGAAAACACCAATTTCTTTACAATTTGAAAAGGCATCTTTGAAGATCTTTCTGTTATTTAGATAAAGTAAAGTCACTGAATTGTTCACGTTTATAGCAAGGTTATATGTTAGAGCATAAGTGATTTGTTTTTCCAATGTTTTCTGAATCGTGGGCTGACCTGTAGCTTTTGAAGTGGAAATGCTGTTGCCCTAAAAAATAAATAATTAGTCTTAAAAAAACATGTTAAAAAAACAAACAAACAAGGATTAACAGAAATTTGAGCAGTTTTAAAACCTTGACTTTTCCAATCTGCGGTAAACAATTAAAACCAGTTATCATCCCATGCCTACTTTTATAATAATAATAATAATAACTATTGCATAGTTAAAAAGCATAAAATCATTCCTTCATCATTTACTCCACATCATGTTGTTCAAAATATTCATTCATTTGTTGAACACAAACCACAGAATTTGTTTTACTTTCTTTAATTTTTGTCCATTGAATATTGTTGTGGTCTAGTGTCATTTCTTGATTTTCATCAACACATGAGACTACTTTTCAAACAGCATGAGAGTGAGCAAATGATGAAAGAATTGTCATTTTGTGACATCTTTGTCACATCTTTCTTTAAATGGTTAATATCAGTAACGCTTCACAATAAGATTCCATTTGTTAATATAAGTTAACTATAGTAGGTCAGATGAAGAATAATTCAATACAACAAATACAAATTCAGACTTGAAGACTACAGTATGATTTAATGGAATTGAGCTAACATGTATGAACAGCAGTATGTCTGTTACCTAACACATGGGTGCATAAATACTGTTACAAGTACATCTTTATTTACCGCATTATCTGTTGACAAATGGTCCATACAGTAAACTGTTCCGTAAGTTTCAAACTGATCATCTGTTACAATAATCTACTGAGCGACACAAGCACTGCTGCTTCACATTTATCATGCAAATGTTTTTCATTCCTGTTACATGTGCAATAGGGAGTTATTAAGTGTACCATCTGTTGATGTTTGTTAGGATTAATTCCCTCTTGGAACACTCACGCCCTCTGCTGGCAACTGAAAGTTCTGCTTTTGATTACAGGTCAAGTTGTCAGGCATGAAATGGGTCACGGTGGCTCAGTGGTTAGCACTGTCGCCTCACAGCAAGAAGGTCACTGGTTTGAGTCCCGGCTGGGCCAGTTGGCATTTCTGTGTGGAGTTTGCATGTTCTCCCTGTGTTCTCATGGGTTTTTTCTGGGTGCTTCAGTTTCCCCCAGTTCAAAGACATGCATCACTATTCAGGTGAATTGAGCAAACTAAATTGGCCGTAGTGTATTTGTGTGAATGAGTGTGTATGGATGTTTTCCAGTATTGGGTTGCAGCTGGAAGGGCATCTGCTGTGTAAAACATATGCTGGATAAGTTGGCAGATCATTCCGCTGTGGTGAGCCCTGATGAATAAAGGCGTTTGCCGAAGGAAAATAAATGAGTGAACGAATGAAAGAGACAGAGAAACAACTCCAGGCAAGGCCTTCTGTGTTATATTGAACTTATCAAGCCTTTACACTGATATTAATTTAGTTTGATATTTCCTCAGAACTCAGCACCTGGTTACTGTATGAAGATGAACTGGCAAAGAAAGAGAAACACTAGCATTTAATAATTTATATTAATGTACGTCGTACAAACTTGCACTGCAATAAATGGCTATCTGAATTGTCATTCAAGTTGGTTGTTGTCTGTCACTTGCAGTATGATGATTTGTGTGTGTTGGTTTTGGGGGGTTTATGTGGACAAAAAGGGTGTAACCAGGGTATTACCAAAGACTAGCTGCATCCCAAATGGCACACTATACACTGTGCACTCATACAATCTGTACTTATGCACACTCAACAGCATAGTGTATGTATGTAGTGTCGTCCCAATTGGAACACTAATGTTTTTTACTAAGTGGAAATTCAACCGGTTTCCCTGATGATGTTTGACGGTTGCCAAATTAGTGAATTAAATGAACAAAGTACCAAATAATACCTGTCGTGAGTATTGCCGCATTCTCCATCAGGAGGCGCTATAATCACTCTCGTAGGAGAATTTCGCTTTCACAATCCAAAATAAAGTTATCCAAAACCAATATGTGCGCCCCTTCTGCCATGTGAGCAAAGCAGCGGCCGTTGAGTGCGTGAAGTGTCCATCATAACACACTTCATTTTACCTACTGAAAGAGTGAATCATCCAGGTAATTAAATTGCACTTGTTATTTTTAGAGTTTTCAGTGTAAAGGGACTACTTGCACTATTTATATTACAAAATGGAGTAGAACAGTGCATAAGTATGCGATTTGGGACACACCTTATATATAATACACAAGACGTGTCACTCAAATAGTTTTGAATGGGGAAAAGTGTGACGTCACGCAGAGCGGCTTCCGGGTCCAAGCGCTCTATTCAACTGAATGGGGAGATTCATTAAATGGTAATAATAAACGTTTACAAAGCAATTTAATACTCTCGAAAGTCACGATCGCAATATATATGTCCATGCCTAATATCCGATGGCCAGAAAGTGATTCATTGTTTTATAAATTGTTAAAATTTTGGTATTTGTTATGCAGCAAGCCCAGAGATTGTTGTGTACACTATGAATTTAAGTAAAATTAACTTTAATGTGTGATAGGAATTGGACCCGGAAACAGTATACATACGTCACAAACACGTCACCACTTAACAAGCGGATATGGCGAATGAAGCCCCGCCTTCTAGTACAAGAGCCAATCAGCGACTGCTAAAAGCTAATGATTATCCAGGGGAGGGGCTGGGACCAGAGGTGAATTTCTACAGACTTTGTATGATTCAAATGTTTAGAAATGAAACTAAAGACACAGTTCTTGTTCAGTTTTATTGTTGATTCGTAATATTAAATCAGAGGCATTTCAAAGTTGGCCACCGAGTGAAATGACGTGCCTTACAGGCACTTACCTTCTCGAGTGGTTTATGAGGACATTTCTAGTGTCCTTGTAATTAAAAATATATATAAATCAACTGTTAAAAATCATAAGTAAGGGGGGTCTTTTCACCATTTAAATTTGCCACCCCTTTAACATAAGGGGCTAGAGATTACACTAAATGTTAATTAATGTTCCCACAAGTACTGTGCTGTGTGTGTGTGTGTGTGTGTGTTGGTTTTGGGGGTTTATGAGAACAAAAAGGGTGTGACCTAGGTATTACCAAAGACTATATAATACACAAGATGTTTCACTCGTATAGTTTTAAATTGGGGAAAAGTGTAATGGTCAATATGAAATGAAGCCCTGCCTTCTAATACAAGAGCTAATCATCAATTGCGATTCCTCAGGGGGAGTGGTTGGGGCCAGATGTGAATTTTTGCAGATTTTGTGTGATGAGAATGTTTAGAAAATAAACTAAAACTGTTTAATTTAATTGTTAATTCCTAATATGAAATGTAATCGAAAGCTTGGCAATCAGTTTTGGAGAATTTGATTTTCCCCATTCAGACAGAATGCCCGAGCATTCTGTTCGAGAGGCGTTTCAAAGATGGCCACCGGGTGAAATGACTTGCCTTAAAAGGACTTTGGTGGTTTTGAGGTGGTTTATGAGGACATTCCTAGTTTCCATGTAATTCAATAAAATACATGAATCGACTGTTAAAATTCATACTTAACGTCTTTTTACCTTTGAAATATGCCACCGCTTCCTGTAAGGGATGGGTTTAGGCTGAGGGCTAGGGTAAAGCATAAGCAGTTCTTATAGTGTTAAATATAAAATGCTAACAGATAGTCCTCATAAATCACCAAAACCTGTCTGATTATGTATACACTCATACAGCTATCTTTGTGAGGGCATGTTTGTGTTTTAGGGTGCACTCACACTATGCTATCTGAACTGTGCCCAGACGCATTTCCTGGTTCAATTGACAAGTGTTCCGAATCAGGCCCAGGCATGGTTCAGTTGGCTGGCCCTAGCCCAGTTGGAAGAGGTGTGCCAGAGCGCGGTTTGGTTGGGTTTTGGTGCGGTACACTTATAGTGTGACTGCAAAGCGCGGCTGTGCCCGAAACTGAAGATGCAACATCACTTTTAAGCGACAGTTTCAAACGAATTTATTCATCAATCTTACTGTTTAATGAATGCAAACTTTCGTAATTCATTAAAGACGAAAACCCCTCACTGCACAACAGCTGTCATCTTCAGGAAACCTCCTAAAACCTGCAGTTCGAGAGCTTTATGAACATTTATGAGCATCAAAATTTGAGGATCAGTTTGGTGAAATATTTGACTGCGTGTCACTGCATCCTAAATGACTAAAACGATATAACTAAAGCAAGCTCCCTGTGCTGAGCGAGAGCACTTCTCTTCTGTTTAACTGAACACTCACATCATCGATGACATAAGCGTGCCCCGGCCCGGAAGGCAAAATACAGTAAGAGTGCAGGCCTTCAGGGGAGAGGGGATGGGGGACAATCGTGGTTCGGCACGGTTTAAGGCAACTGTACCAAGTGTGAGTACACCCTTGAACTATCCAAATGAGGACCATAAGAGTAAAGTGTGGGCATTTTGGCTGCTCTTCACTTTCTGACACCCATTTAAAGGGCTGTTAGAGGGTTAAGGTTTAGTATTAGGGGTAGCGTTAAAACTGAATTAAAATTAGGGTTAAGGAAAGGGGTTGGAGATTACACTGAATGTCAATAAATGTTCCCACGTGTGTGTAGTGGTTTATCCTAGTGAGAGTATTGTCAAATTTTGGACATCGTTAAAACAGACTTGTGGACCACACAAGGGAAAGCCGAGATTAAAATACTGTATGAGGGTCATATCATTTAGTCATTATAAGTAGCCGATGGAAAGTCCCCACAGTTCACAGAAACCTAATGTGTGTGTGTGTGTACGTGCTTCTGTCTGTCGGTGTGTGTGTGTGTGTGTACTGTGATAAAGGAAAAGCAGGATGTGTGTTTGGAAGAGTGGGGGTGGAGTGTGTTTGTGATCTGTGTGTGTATTTGTGCGCATGTGTGTATTGGAAGAGAGGCAGGATGCCTGTGAAAGGTGTGTGTGTGCATGTTGTTGTATGTGTATTTGTGTCAGTGTGTGTATGTATATGCAGTGAGTTACAGAGTGAGAGAGAAAAGAGAGAATGTGACTGTGTATGTGATGTGTGCGTGTGAGGCAGGATGTGTGTGTGTGTGTGTATGTTTGTCTGAGTGTGTGTGAGAGAGAGAATGGAAGGGGGAGGGGTGTGTGAGAGAGAGAGAGAGTGTGTGTGTGTGCGCGTGTGTGTGTGCGTGTGTGTGTGTGTGTGAGGCGAGAAAGGGGGAATGTGTGTGTGTGTGTGTGTGTGTGTGCGTGTGTATGTGTGTGTGTGCGCTTGCGTAGGAGGGAGAATCTGTGTGAGAGTCAGTGTGTGTGTGTGTGTGTGTGTGAGAGAGAGAGAGAGAGAGAGAACATGTATTTGTGAGATCTGCAGTGTGTATGTGTGTGTGCGCGCATGCATCTGTGAGATCTGCAGTGTGTGTGTGTGTGTGTATGTGTGTGTGCCCATGCATCTGTGAGATCTGCAGTGTGTGTGTGTGTGTGTGTGTGTGTGTGTGTGTGTGTGTGTGTGTGTGTGTGTGAGTGAACACATGCCTTTGTGGGATCTGCAGTGTGTGTGTGTGTGTGTGTGTGTGTGTGTGTGTGTGTGTGTGTGTGTGAGAGAGAGAGAGAGAGAGAAACACATGCCTCTGTGAAATCTGCAGTGTGTGTGTGTCAACACATGCCTTTGTGGGATCTGCAGTGTGTGTGTCTGTGCGCGCACACACGCATAAGTGTGTGCTCCAAGGAGATTGAAGGGTGAATTATTGACAGTTACATACATTTGTGTGTGTCTAGTATGCACTATGGTTTTAAATATGTGTGTGTGCATGTGAACAAGTGCTTTTACTTTCTGTGTGTGCACTTTACAATGCATCATTTTCATTTGACCATTACATTGAGAATGTGTGTTTATAAGTGTGTTTTAGCATACCAGACTCAGCTTGCTTGCACACTTGTAGGCTGTGTGTATTTGTGTGTGTGAGTGAGTGAGCGAGCGCGCGCGCGTGTGTGTGAGGGAGAGATGGTGCGCGCTCCTGTGTGCGCGTGCGTGCTCTGTGTGTGTGTGTGTGTGTGTGTGTGTGTGCGTGCGTGTGTGTGTGTGTGTGTGTGTGTGTGTGTGTGTGAGGGATGAGAGTGGGGGAAGGGTGTGTTTAGATGTGTGCGTCAGAGGTTTGTGGTGTGATAGAGAAAACCAGAATAGTCTAAATAAGAATTTATAATTTGCTAATGTTTTTGTAACGCATGAGGATATATCACAATATTTCTGTTTAAATAGAGAATATGATTAATGTATTGAAGAAAAAATAAATACTTTATTATATGAAAATGTGCTTTTATTCTGTATTTTAGCATTAATTTATCTACATCAGGCTCACAGCTGCAGCCGGCGCACATTATAACAGAGCTAGCGGTTAATGAACACTTCTGAGTCTACATAGAGAAAACCAAACCTATAAGAATATTGTTGTCACTTGACTGAAGTTAGTTCTGAATTTAAAGCAAGTAAAAGATTTAATCTGTTATAACACATACACTGACAGAGACAGACCTGTCAATACTGTCTGATGAGTACAATCAACTTCGCTTAGAAACAGAAATGCCACCCCAACCTATACTAGAGGCTGCAACCATTTCTTTAATATGGGGAAATTTGAGTTCCTGTCTTTTGGAATAGTTCGAATAATATTCCACTACCAATAAAACGGGTTTAAAATATTAATGAATACACAATTTAGGATCAAACACACCAATTTAAGCATTTACATGCACCGAGGAACCACCGCGCTGAGGGTCCTGCTGCACGCCTTCCCCTCGTGTCTGAGCAAATGGTACGGTCCCAGAGAACCTGTACATAGACGGGGAGAGCGCAGCGCGTGAGAGGACAGCGCTCATCAGCGGGAATGGCGGAGACCGTACGATCGCTATTCGACTACCGGGAGCCGCCGACGCTGGACAGCGACGGAGAGACCAGCAAACCGCCGCCGCCGCGAGGGTGAGGGAGTGAACATACTCGAAGAAAAACTGACATTTCCAGTGATGGCACCTACTTTAAAACTCAGAAAGCGGCTGCCTCATAAATGTAACTTTATCTGTTGCGACGAATTACCGCAATGACTAAAGTTTCAGAAATTGGTTTTAGGTAAAAAAAGATTAGCTGAGCTCTATAAACTGTTCATTCATTCATTTAATAACTTCACCCTTTATTTACAAAGACCGTTATTGCGCTGTTGTCACGGGAATCAGATGTGTGTGTGTGTGTGTGTGTGTTATTTAAATGACCGACTGTCAGTGTAACTGATTCATTTCTAGTTTTAAAATAATGCAGGTCTTTAATCATCATTAACTCCGAATTAACGACTGACGTGTGTGTGTGTGTGTGTGTGTGTGTGTGTGTGTGTGTGTGTGAGAGAGAGAGAGAGGTGGAGAGAGAGAGTTTGAGTGTCTCTGTCACAAGGAGAGCGTGTGTGTGTGTGTGTGTCTGTGTGTGTCATGGGGAGAGCGTGTGTGTGTGGTGTGTCTGTGTGAGTGAGTGAGTGAGTGAGTGTAAGAGAGAAAGATAATTTGCGTGTGTGTCTGTAACAAGGAGAGAGAGAGAGTGTGTGTGAGTGATAGAGAGAGAGTCTGCATGTTTGTGTGTGTGTGTGTGATACAGAGAGAGAGAGAGAGAGAGAGAGAAAGAGAGAGAGAGAAAGAATGTGTGTCTGTGTCTAGGGACTGTGTGAGAGAGAGTCTGTTTGTGTCTGTGTGTGTTTGTGTGTGTGAGTGTCTGTGTCACAGGGTGAGTGTGTGAGTGAGTGTGTATGTGTGTTTGCGTGTGTCTGTTTGTCACAGGGAAACTGTGTGTGTCAGAGAGCATGTATGTGAGCAAGCGCCTGTGTGTGTGTGTGTGCGCGCGGGTGTGTGTGTGTGAGAAGAGATAATTTGCATGTTTGTGTGTCCATGGAGAGAGAGAGAGAGAGTAATTGGGAGACACTATGTATGAGAGTGTTTGTTTGTGTGTGTGTGTGTGTGTGTGTGTGTGTGTGAGAGAGAGAGAGCACGCAAGAGAGAGAGTGTGTGTGTGTGTGTGTATTTGCTTGTGTGTCTGTGTCATCGGGAGACTATGAGTGTGTGTGTGTGTGAGTGAGTGAGAGAGAGAGAGAGCACGCACGCACGCAAGAGAGGGAGTGTGTGTACGTGTGAGCAAGCACCTCTGTGTATGTATGTGTGTGTGTGATAGAGACAGAGAGAGAGAGCATGTGCATGTGAGAGCCGTGTGTGTGTGTGTGTGTGTGTGTGTGTGTGAGAGAGAGAGAGAGTGAGAGAGAGAGAAGGAGAGGGCTAGAGTGTGTGTTTGCGTCAGAGTGTGTGTGTGTCTGTGTATGAGTGCAGAAGGGAGGAGGGAGGGAGGGAGCAGAGCATGAGAGAAAGGAACAAGTACAGTGAGTGTGTGTGTGTGTGTGTGTGTGTGTGTGTGTGTGTGTGTGTGTGAGAGAGAGAGAGAGAGAGATAGTGAGTGTGTTTGCGTACGTATATGAGGCACTGCATGAGCAGGAGGGAAAGACAGTGTGAGTGTGCGTGACAAAGACAGACACAGTGTGTGTGTGTGTGTGTGTGTGTGTGTGTGTGTGTGTGTGTGTGTGTGTGTGTGTGTGTGTTTGTGTTTGAAAGGGGCAAGAGTGTTTGAGAGTGAAAGTGTGAGACAGAATGAGTGTGTTATTGCACATGACTGTAGATGAGAGGTGTGCATATGTGCCAGTCTTTGAAGAGAGACGTGTGTATATTTTGGCCTGGCTGTGCCTGCATTGAGGGGGCCAAATTTACACGTACACAGGGGCCGAGCACCTAAAATCACAACAGTTGTCATGAGGTAAACTGCCTGTTTGAATATGCAAATAGTTTAGAGGAAAAAACTATATAAAGGTTGCTATGATGGTGAAGTGTTTGGTTATATGTCAGTGCTCAGCATATATGAGTAAACCCCCTCAAAAATTATCTTTAAATTCATGTTTTTAATATGAAGCTATACAATATTATACTTGTGCATATACATTAGATTAGTCAGTACTGAGGCCAAATCTGGAGCTTATCTAGCAAAATAACGTACGATAACGGTCCAAAAACTAGTACACTCAAATTTATATGTCATAGAAAAATATTAAATACAAATTTTAAAAAGAGGAAAAATCAAGAGAAGCGGAAAAAGTAAAAAAAAAATTAGTACAAATTTTGTAGGTTGTAATTTATTTGCAATGTTTAGCTTGTATTTACTTGTATTTTCTCTCAATTTCTAAATATGTTTGGTGACAAATATTTTAATGAATATATCTGTTTCAATAAATCTGTTTTGTTTAAATGCATTAAAATACATTGCCTACATTCACTGAGAAATTGATAAAAATATTAATTTTCAAAATGTGGTGAACTCAATTATGCTGAGCGCTGTATAATCAAAATTATCATTAGCTGCGGATTTAACAACTAAGCAAGGTAAATGGCCACTTAAGGCCCCAGGAAATCTGGGGGCCCCCAATAAATATCATGAAGATTAATTTATTCATAAACCAGAGATGGCCAAAGTTGGCCCATTGTAACCTTGATTTGGCCCACCATCCCATCTGAGAGGAGAGTGAGAATGATGGAGAGGAGTGCCTTTTACAGAGATCGTCATTTCTAATTTGATCCAACCTAATGTAAAATTTATTCATTCATTCATTTATTTTCGGCTTAGTCCCTTTATTAATCTGGGGTTGCCACAGAGGAATGAACCACCAATCTATCCAGCGTATGTTTTACGTAGTGGATGTCCTTCCAGCTGCAACCCATCACTGGGAAACATCCATACACTCCCATTCACTCACATGCACTATGGACAATTTAGCTTAACCAATTCACCTATAGCGCATGTCTTTGAACTGTGGGGGAAACCGGAGCACCCGGAGGAAACCCACGCAAACACAGGGAGAACATGCAAACTCCACACAGAAATGCCAACTGACCCAGCTGAGGCTCGAACTAGTAACCTTCTTGCTGTGAGGCGATTGTGCCCCCGTGACGCCCTTACACAGAAATTAAATGTTTTAATTACATGTAAATGAATTTGATTTGATTTTTTTCCCAGAGATGGGTTGCGGCTGGAAGGGCATTCGCTGCATAAAAACTTTAATAATTTAATAAGTTTAATAAGTTGGCGGTTCATTCCACTGTGGCGACCCTGGAATAATAAAGGGACTAAGCCGACAAGAAAATGAATGAATGAATTAGATTTTTTTAAAAATGTAAATACTGTCACTCGCCAGATAGAGGACTATGCAGAAGACATCAGCAGGCAAATCAAGGCAAAAACTAGTGCAATTTTGTTATAGATTAGATTGTTTTGTTTTTACTGTAATAAGTTCATTATAAAATGTAACAAAAATACTGTATTAGTTAATATAAAGCAATGTTTTCTAGTCAGTTTTAAACATTGTTAAATAAATTAGGAAATTACCCATGGTAAATACTTGCCTTATAGGCCCATAGGCCTCGATCAAGTTTGGTTTTTGGCCCTTTGTAAAAAAAGTTGGACACGCCTGCTATAAACTATATATAACATTGTTTTCTATTATAATTTGTATGGCGAGAGTCAAACTAATACAATTTTAATGTAATAAAATAATATTATGGTGACGCAGTGGTGCAGTAGGTAGTGCTGTCGCCTCACAGCAAGAAAAGGTGCATTTTAGGATTGTTGGGCGCCAAAAATGTCCCAAAATACCATTCAAATGTGCTGATTTTAATGAGTGGCAATGTTTTGAAATTATCTTTTTTTTTGTAAACTTTAAGACGTCTGTGATAGCCTAGATTATGTTGTTTTGTTTTGTTTCAGCAGAGAAGTAAAATAGAAGTAAGACATGTCTGTGAGATTATGCTTTGTTTTGTAGGGAAAATGACATTTATAATTTATCGCATTGATGACATTGAGTGGCGTTGATTCATTTCGCAGCTTTAGTGGATTCTAGTTTACCTCATCGACTGAACTGTAAATAAAAATTAAAGTAAAAAGGGTGCATTTTAAGACTGTTGAGCCCCGTGCCTGGAATATCTTAGGACCCCCAAATCACTAAATTCGCCACTGATTATCATTAGTATAAAAATAAAACAATATTAATTAAAAGTTCCCATTTTGACAGAATAAAAACATGTGGGATTGGGTGCGACAGAATGGACCATCTAAAAGGTAATATAATGAAGGTGTGTACTTTACACCACACGGTGCAGAAGACCATTTTAAATATATAGTGAAAATGTGTACGTTTATGTGTGTGTGTGTGTGTGTGTGTGTGTGTGTGTGTGTGTGTGAAATGTGTGTAAACGAAAGACAAGAGAAGTGTGTTTGACAGAGAAGAGGGGAGGGGTATGTGTGTTTGTGCATACGTGTGTGTTACTGAGGGGGCAGGGAACGAGTGTGTTTGTATAAGAGTGTGTGTGTGTGTATGTGTTAGAGAGAGAGACGAGAGCAGCAATGTTTGGGTCTGTGTGTGTTTATGTGTAATCAATGGGAGTTGTGTGCATGTATAAAGTATAAAGCCAGAGGACAACTGAAAGTGTTTGTGTGTGTGTGTGTGTGTGTGTGTGTTGATTGCACCTGGAAGGCAGAGCTGGATGAACAGGTAGTATGTGTGTGTTTGTGAGAGAGCGAGGAACACATATATTGAGAGAGAGAGAGGGAGAGCAGATATAGAAAGGCTGGGATATTGAAATGTACACTGTGCATAAAGCTTTTATATATCTTTAGAAAGACAGTGAGACCGCTTTACTGAAAATATTTTGAAGAAAAAAAAGAGAAAAAAATATGACTCAGAGGATGCTTCTTTTTAATAGTTTAGTCTCTTATGCTTGGCCTAATAATAAAAAAATAGGGTTCTAAAAAATTGTAAAAATCTAGCATTGCGTTATTTTTTATTTTGTGATATCTGCTTAATAGGTCTGACGCTACTTGAAGTGGCTTCTGGGTCCAAGGGCTATATCAAACTGTATGGGGAGACTCAACAAATTGTAATAATAAATATTTACAAAGCGCTGTAATACTTGCGAAAATCACGATCGCAATAAAATACATCCATGCCTAATATCAGATGACTAGAAAGTGATTGTTTATAAATTGTTCAATTATTGATGTTTGTAATACAGCGTGTACAGAGACTGTAGTATACACCCTGATATAATATAAAATTCTATTTAATGTGTGAAATGACTAAAGAGTTTTTCTCAATTCAAATGAGTGGCGGCTTGGACTCGAGAACAGTACTCCGTAGGTCACCGATAGGTCACAACTTAACAAGTGTATATATTGCGAAATGAATACAATTTCACCAGATAACTTGAATATCTCTTATTTGGAAAGAATTTACAAAGCCAGATTGAGAGGTATGATTCTGGAGTGGGAGTGCATAAACAGTCTATTCATGTTTTGGGGTCTTCCGACACATTTCCGATGTGGTTTGTGCTATTTGCAGTGTATTTCTGTATTTGCATGTGTTGTGAGTATTTTCATGCATAGCAATCTATAAATACAGCCACGAAACAAAAGATACAGATTAAATAATGTGTTTTATCGTTTTCAGAGTCTAACAGTATTCACGTACAGTAACTGAATGATAAAAATAAAAATAATTCAATAAAATTTGTCGTTGTTAAAGTTGCAGATGGTATAATGTATTATGCCTGAATGCGTTTAAGGTCATTGTACAATCACAGGCATCAAAAACACATGCAAATGATGAATTATAATCCAGACTCAACATTGCGTATGCTCACAATGTGACTATTGCGACTGACCACATTGCGATATCCATGCTGAAACGATATATTGTGCAGCCCTAATACAAAGGTGACCTCAGAATTAAAGAAATGTAAATTATATTAAACATTACATTAGAAATGATATTGATTGTTCTCTTGCTGGCAATCAGAGCAGTTTGAGCTTTTTTATTTATTTATTTTTTTGCCTGCACCATTATAAGCAATTGATTTTACAAGGTCACAACAACAGTCCTAGAGCAGGTGGATGCCATAATAAAAAAAACTTGAAAGGTTAGTTCACTCAAAAATGGAAATGATCCTATTATTTCATCAACCTAGGTGTATTTCACTTTCTTCTTTCAGCCGAATCCAATCAGGGATTTATGAAAAAAACTCTTTTCCAGCTTTACAAATGTCCAAAAGAAGTCCAATAAAGCGCATCCATTCATTATGAAAAGTGCTTCAGATAATTCTGCTGAATCCTGTCGTGAAACCATGTGTTTTTGTCAAAAGAAAACTTTATAAATGGTATTTATCTGGTGAGCTGCGGGGGTCTTTTTATCTGCATTTATTTGTGCATTTGGAGCCACCAGCTGGACAGAGCTGTGTTTTCTCTTAAGTGTAACACTCTCTTGAGTGTAAAGCATATGCAATGTTGAAATGAACGAGGAAGTGCTGTGGTGAAGAGGGGCAAAAGATGCTTTTCCACTGCGCACTATGGTAAGGCTCAGCTCACTTTGGATTGGTTTTGCACTGCAGTTTAGTACTGCTTAAAGTGGGTGGGATTATTGCTATCCACTGTTGATTAAGTCATGACGACTTTACAAGTCGATTAAATAATTCAACAATTTATAAAAAATTAATTGCTTTCTGGTCATCTGATATTAGGCATGGATGTATATATTGTGATCGTGATTTTCAAAAGTATAACAGCGCTTTGTAAAAGTTTATTATTACCATTTGATGAGTCTCCCCATACAGTTTGATAGAGCGCTTGGACCAAGAAGCCACTTCATGTGATGTCACACTTAACAAGCAGATAGCTGCACCCTCTCAAGTGCTGTGACTTTCTGAAAAACTTTTTAATTCTGGGTCATCCTATCCATCATTAGATCTGATTCATGGCTACCATTGAGAGGATCATCTGGACCTCTTCTTTTGATCATGATACTGATACTTCAGGTTTCTTTTTCTTATGGCGGTATAAAAACGGTTTAATCATGTAAACCAACAATATAGTTATGGGTGCAATGCAATATAATCGATGACTATTCATGTTGCAAATAGATTGCCACTGGTTGTCATGTTGATATGGATGATTCTCTTGAACCAATCAGCAGTGTGTATATGTCACGTTTTGGTGATGGTAAGTATTGTTTGTAACAATACTGAATTTTGGTACCAATCGGTACTGGAAAAAAACTCCAATTCCCGCTAACATTTAAGCGATGTTTCTAAATACAGCTGATTTGCCATTGTGTTCACATGCTCAATGGAAATGACTGTGAATGGCCATGTCGGTCATCAATTCACCGCTGTTTACCAAGTGCAAAAACAAATACAGAGACATTAAAGCGTTTCAAAGTCGCGCAGTTCAGTCGACTCATTAGCAGATTGTTCGTATGTCAGCATAAGCCATGATTACACTGCAATTTTCACTTCATAGACTTCCATTCATATGCATGCGACTGTGGTAGACCGAAAATACAAAGTCGTGCGACAAGTTTCGCAATTTGCTGCACTGGAAAGTTCCAGATTAATGATGCGTGGAATCACATCACATGACTGTGTCCAATTGAAGATCAAAACGTGACCTCTGTACAGAGATTTAAAATATGGACTAATCGCTCACTTTTATCAACGTCCAATCATATTGTTTTATCCTGCCCCTTTTTCCGGCACAGTCTCTAGTGTGACCGCAGCAATAGACAGACCAGCTGATCTTCGCTCCAGTGTCCCTGTATCTGTGTTTGCACTCGGTGAAGAGCGGTGAACTGATGACCTTCATGGCCAATTACAGTCATTTCTGTTGAGCATGTCAACACAATGGCAAATCAACAGCATTTAAGAACACACTCAACATCATTTAAATGGTAAATGAACATTTTTAATTTTTCAGTACCGATTGGTACCGAATTTTAGTATCGTGACAAATGGTAAGACTCTTTTCGAACCTCAATTGAGGTGGTACTCAAAAAAGTGCTAGGTATAGAGCTCATTAGAAAACCCCATTGTACCATGAAGTGGAAAAGCACCTAATATAGTTATAGTTTTAGTTATAAACTAAACACAGGGACCATTTAAAAATTTTGAGGTAAACTATCACTTTAGGTCTGAGATGCGTTGACAATGACAGTCTGATAGATGACAAGACGCTAGTCTTGCTTATGTTTTCAAAAGCAACACAAAATTGTATTTGTGTGAACAGACCCTTCAGTTTTCTGTCCATGTAAATGATGCGTAATCAAATATTTCATACAAACAAGTAGGATACACTAAGACAGAGATGCCCAAACTAGGGCCTGCAGGCGAAAGCTGTCCCATGGTAACCATCCCATCTGAGAAGAAAGGGAGAATGATGTTGATGGTTTAAAGATTTAATTAAACCTTGAATTTGTTAGTTGTATTGTTATACTACAAAAAGCTAACAGAAATTAAATGTTTCAATTCAAATAGTGTCATTTAATCAGATTTAGTTCAAAATGTACACACTGTCACTCTATTGGTGAGCAAATCAAGGCAAAAGCAGATTCTGCTGGACTAGTGTATTCAGCATTGAACTCCACTGTGTTATAGACGTGATTATGTTTTTATTGCAGTTAGCTATGATTTACAAAGTTATACTGCATTAGTTAATAGGATTTAAAGTAATGTTTTCTATAAATGTTTAAATACTATGAAATAAATTTGGAAACTACCCATGGCAACTTTAATGTAAAATAGTTTGGTATATTTATCTTCGGCCCACAGCTATCAATAGCTATGTTTCCATCCATCTATTTTTATGCGCATTTTGAATATGAGCATAAAAAAGCGGTTGATGAAAACGTCATGATGCGCATACATTTTGAAAATGCGCATAAAAACGTATGCGCATAACCGAGTAGGATAAACTTTTTATTCGATAAGATGCGCATAAACTATGATGGAAACACTTTAACCACACAAACTCCAGCATGTACATTTAAAAAGATTGTGATTTTGTTAAAAGAGATCATGCGATGATAAAAATGTGTGTGAATGGACTAACCATGAGGCTAAGCACACTGTAAAACATCTGAAATGTTGTTTTGGTCATTTTAAAACCCCTTACAGTTTCAGTATTAGTGTTATTATATTATTAATGACCTCCAGAATCAAGAGCATCTGTGCTCCGCGTCTGACACCTTCAAACGCCACCGCGCGTTCACTGCATGTCAGGATTGCTTTCCGAGGCGCAAGTCATTTATTAGATGAAGAACAGATTGACGCAGCTTTTTCTATCGCGGCAAATTCCGTTTTTTCTGTTGATTTTTGGCACCAGTTAATCAGGAAGTGATGATTTTGTTCGCTTTGACCCGTTGGATGTAAACGCTGCTTTATTGGCATTTCTTTAATGCGATAATCCAGTTTTGCGCATAAAGTTCATTCGCATTTTTGGATGGAAACATAGCT